>NC_092205.1:45189041-45332895 GCF_043381705.1 Parasteatoda tepidariorum | reverse complement strand
AACCCCAATCTATTTCGGCATATCGTCAGTCCGTAGCGTATAAAAACGCCATTCGATTTACATGATTCAAAAATTTTGACAATTGTCAAAAACAATGCCAAAACTTTTTTTTTTTGATATGACGGTTAAAACAAGATAAAACCGTCAATAGTCAAAAACTTTCCAACCATGCCCAATTATGATATTTTTTTAAAGTGCTTAAAAATATTTTTTGAGTGCTTAAAAAGTGCTTATTTTTTGTTGAATAATTTGGCTATGCACCCTGTTATGGAAACCTTCCAGCTTGGAAGCGGGGGCTGCAGATTACAAGAGCCAATTATAAAAAATTGTCACAGCATCTGAAGATTTTTTTTCCACTTTAGATTTTTTTTTAAAACCTTCAATAAAATAACTTTCAACTCCTAAACACAATTGATTACTTTTTGTTTCAAGTTCTAAAAATTATTTATTTTGAAATCTGCAGATATAGAAGCAAACAAAAAAAGATGACCCTTGAAATTTCCAACTGATACTCTAATTAACTAGTATTTCGAAAAATTAAGAAATTAATCGACACGAAAAATTTGAAAATCTTGATTTCTGAATACTGTAGTTGCTTATTAATAGACTGTTTACAGACTTATTTCATATATTTTTACTTTTAATTATTCCATTAATTTAAAATGAAATAGGAATTTGAATTAAAATTACAAATTAAAATATTTTTTTTTTGCGTTTAACTTTTATCTACTCTATATGTTTTGATTTTGCAGTACATATATTAAGCCTAACTTTTATAATAAGTGTCAGTCTGATTGTGTTACGGTTGCAAGCAAATTTAAATTTATGAAAACTGTACTGCAGATTGGCTCTGCTACTATGTATGCATATATATATATATACATCTATGCAGATAAATAGCTGTGCATATATATATAAATATATATCCAGTTATTTCACAAATCTTCAACATATATTGCCTACCTAAATATATTAATTTTGTGAGTGAAACAGATTGCAAAATAGTACTTCTTAAATCAATAAAATTGTGCTATTTTAAGTCCTTAACTAAACGTTACTTTATTAAATATGTACTTGCTCACATTGATCATTTATGATATTTTTGATAAAATTTATGTTGATATATTATTTATGATATTTGGTTTTATCAAACCTTAGCTTGAGATTTTTTATTCCACCAAGATAATTTTCATTATATTTAGTCAAAAATAATGCTTGCCAATTACAATTTATTAGAAAAACTTATTTTAACATAGTATTTTTTTTTAGTAAATCCTTATGCTACCATTTTTTAGAAATTGTTTGTCATTTTAAATCCAACTCATATAGTTAAAGGAAAACAAGGTAAAATTTTAAAATCCCCCANCCCCCCCAAAAAAAAGCATTTTCACATGTTTTAACACCATGACTGACTTTGTAAACATATTAATTTAAAACGTTAAAATAGAACAAAAATTAGTTTCTTCCTTCTTAATCCATAAATTGATAAAATTGCTTAATGGATCTGTGTAATTTGTAACATACTGATTCAGTGGCTCCCAATTTTTTTCAGCTGTGGAACCCTAAATAATCAATCTTTTGGCAGAACCTTAGCTTCTTAAAAAAATACAATTGTGAATGGTCAATTAATCAATAAAAACATTGTGAAATATTTAATCTGAGAAATGCAATTTTTTTATCATTAAATTAGGTTAAATTATCTATCGGTTACATTCATAATCTTGGAGCTGTATCTAAACTAGTTATGTTTTTTTTTCTTTTTCGGATGAGATGAAAATTAGTAAGAACAACCTGAATTTCGGTTTTCTTTCAAATGAAAACTAAAAGGAACTGCTATAAATGTTGAAAACGGTTATTAGGGAAACATATTTCTAAATCAACAAATTTAGTTCATTTTTATTTGAAAAGTGCACGGGAAATACTAATGCTATTTCTTACAATTGCAAGTGCATTTTATAGTTAATCCAATAAAATATTATTTAGGAAATTCATTTTTTTAAATAATTGCCTTTTCTCTTTTCCCAGCATTTTAATTTCATAAAGGTAACTGAAATATCAAATTAATGAATTAATATCCAAAAAATTAAAGGTTTCAAAAATCATTACTGGTTTAAAAAAAAAGTTCCTTTTGGAACTTACTTTTGTAGTCCAAAAGTACTTTTGGAACCCTTTAAGCTCTTCCATGGAACGCTGGAGTTCGGTGGAACACCATTTGTTAACCACTGGACTGATTTAACATGTCACTAAAAATCTTCAAGGATTCAACTTTATTTTTCAATAACAAATAATTTTTTTTTGTTGCTTTCCTTCAGTCTTTACATAGGATTAAAGGGCAACCACCTGTGAAACCATACATAGATTGTCTAACAGCTAGTCGAATGATTACATTACCTGGACTTATTGATGTTCATGTTCATCTGAGAGATCCTGGTGCTACTCATAAAGAAGACTTTGCAACTGGAACAGCTGCTGCTCTTGCTGGTGGTGTTACTTTAGTGTGTGTGATGCCTAATACTAATCCTCCTGTTACTGATAAAGAAAGTTTAAGCCTAGCTCTTCAGGTGAGAATATATTTATGAAAGAATTTATTTAAAACTTTGTTGACTGTATGATTGTGAATTATGCATTATTAAAAAAGAAATTATAGTAAATTTTATTAAATTGTTTGCTAGTCACCATTCTTTTCTCCCTGTGCATCTACCATATATTGTTGTTTTTATATTTTACTATGACTTACCAAGGCTTCATTTTTAATCAGGAAACTTTTTTTTAAATATTTAACCCTTTAGAATCAAAGTAATAAGTACAACAGTTTTTAGTTAAAATTGTTTGTCAATTTAATTACTTTATCTAATTTTAAAATCTTTTTATTTTTTGTCTTTAAGATTTTTTTGTACTGGAGATTAAAAGAGTAAAATGACATATAAATTTCTATTTTCATATTGTAAGATTTGTTTTCCACACTTGGTATTGTATGCTAAAAAGGATATTGTATACTTAGTACTATGTAGAACAAAGCAAAATAACGTGAATGAAGCATAAATAAATATGCTATAGTTTTGGTTAAAAAGGAGCCTTCCTCAGTGTCTAAACACTAAAAAGGTTTTTAAATAAAAGGTTTTCTGGTATTTAAACACAGAGAAAACATTTTGTTTACGGAACCAAATGTTTGTTTAAGGAGAAGTATATTTCTGTACTTTTATTTGTGCTTTATTAATGTTTTAATGATGTTAAATCAACCCATATGTACTTCATATTTAAGTGTGTATTTTTTAATTGTGTTTGTTTTGAAATTTTGATATATTTATTTATGTCTTTATAGAGAGCTAAAGCTGGTGCAAAGTGTGATTATGCATTATTTGCTGGTGCTACATCTGACAATGCTGATATGTTACAAAGTATGTCCTCTACAGTTGTTGGTCTTAAGATGTATTTAAATTCTACTTATGGGCCTTTGAGACTACCTTCTGTTATAGACATTAGAAAGGTAAAATGCTGTATTAATTTTTCTTATTGATTTTTAATTAATCTTTTTTTTCTTTAACATACTCTAAACTAGAACTTTAACTGAGAGGAAATTGTAATACATTAACAGCAATAAATATTTTGTCGAATTATAAGTTAAAGTTGAAATTTAGCATGAATCATATGTTTTATAAAAAATATCTAATTTTTCTGAAGAACTTTTTTAAAGTATGTTTAATAAGAAATCTCAGTTTCTGCCATAATTTATTTAATTAATTTTAAATTATTTTGAGACATCAAATGAAAAGTCATGATTTTTTTTTTTTTAGCACTTTGAACGTTGTCCTCGAGAATTGCCAATCTGTGCACATGCTGAAGGTGCTACAGTTTCTACAGCAATATTCTATGCTTCAGTCACTGGCAGGCATATTCATATTTGTCATGTATCCACAAAAGAAGAGGTAAGAATATAAAATATTTTTGATTAATATGATGCATGATGAAATAACTTTAATTAAAACAAGTTTTTATTTATGTGTGTTGCAAAATTATGTTTAATTTTTTCCAAAAATTTAAAACTTATTACTTTTATGCTATCAATATGATACCAAAAAATATAATTTTCCTTTCATAAATATTTTTCTGTAGATCCTCATTATTAAAGATGCAAAAGAAAGTGGCATAAATGTTACTTGTGAAGTTTGTCCTCATCATTTGTTCTTAAGCATAGACGATTATAATACTATCGGTGAATTACAGTGCCGTGTTAGACCTCCATTGGCAACAGTTGAAGATCAAGCTGCATTATGGGAAAATCTGAACATTATTGATTGTTTTGCTACAGATCATGGTAAGTGTTTTATGATTTAGTATTAACTCTAAACTTTATTATTTTTGATAAACATAAATGAATTTAAGTAAACTTAACTTAAATCAGTGCTACTCTAGCTAAACATTGGACTTATAGACTATGAATTAAGAAACATGCTTGTCTATGTAGGTACTTCTTTTATTTATGTAAAAAGAAAAAAAATTTCAGTTTAAGGAAAGTAATTGTTAAATTTTTATTGAAATATGTGAATATTGTAAAGTGTGAAAATGTAAGGTTTGGAATTTTTAAAGAGATTAAGGTGTTTGATGTTAGTGGTTAAATTCAGCAATCTATAGAATGAAGGTTTAATTTAATACAGTGATAAAAAAAAAGTTCAGACCCTGTCTAATTATTTAAAATAATGAAGATTGTGTTCATAAAAACATAAAGTGGTATTTAGGACAGATTTGAAAAAATATGCCCTTTTTACAATAATTTCATTTTAATAAATTTAAGTTTGAAAATCTCTTAATACCCTAATGAATTTAATTTTTTCTTGTTTTTCTTCATTTTTGGTCGCTGGATTTTGCATTAAACATAGTTGGATTTTGCTGCATTCATTAAATATTAAATTACTTTTAAGTTTGGTACAACTTAACTGCAGATGAATCTTGTAAAAATGTGGTAATGTGATATTGTGGTGAATAAAATATTGTGGCTAAGCTGATAATTTTTCTGTTTTACAAAATTTGTTATAGTTATAAATTCGAGAATTTTATTTTACACTAATAGAATTAGGATTAATTCATGAATTTAATATTTTATAATGTGCTTTTCATACCTGATAGATTTAAACACTGATTATATTACACCATTATCATAACTCTAACAAGTTAGTGTTGGTGTATGTTATAAGATGTGGTCACACTAATTTGTGTAGTGTGAAATATTTTTTATTTATTGTTTCGTGCATTTTAGCCCCTCATACACCCGAAGAAAAATCAAAACCTGATGCGTCTCCTGGTTTCCCAGGACTTGAAACAATGTTGCCATTGCTATTGACTGCTGTTAATGATGGAAAACTGACATTACAGGTGTTTATTTTATCTAATATATGTATAATTTTTTATTAAGTTTTTGGGTCAAATATCTTCATTTAACTAGTTTCATGTTTCTTCAAAACATTCTTTTGAATATATGTTTTGAGAGTGAAAAGAAATTTTTTTAAATGCTTGCAAAGCACAGATATTTAGTGCTTAGCCTGCCAATTAATTTTTTTATATGTATATACATCTGGAATATTCCATTACTTTAATGTTTTCAAGATTAGTTTTTTATCTCATTTCCTTAGTTTTTTAGTCTCATTTTCCTGGCGATAGTTTTTGTACTTTTTCAGGGATGAGATTTTTCCGCTTTTTAGCGGATTTCCGCTTTTTTCACCTTTGTCTCTCGAATTTCAGCCTTTTTATCAAAAACTCTGATTATTTAAAAGTTTCACTTTTTTTTAAAATAAATATTCCGCTTTTGCAGAGAATTCAGTTGTTGAAATAAAAAAGTTATGTTTCCGATTTTCAAAGATAAAGAGATAATTCAAACTACATCGCTGCCAACCCTTCCGCATTTTTACTTATTTTAGCTATTTTCTCCGCTTTTACGCTCAGAAGATAAGATTTCATGCATTTTTACCCGATCGCTAGATAACTCGTATTTTAATAATTAAGACGTCGCTGCTTCAAACGAGCCTTTTAGATGTCCCCAGCCTGGAATCTGCTAACATTACTAAAAATTATGCATCGTGATTCGTATTTGCATGATCTAAAAATTATGAATTGTGGTTTTTATTTACGCGATTTAAAAATTCTATAACGCAATTTGTATTTTCTCATTTTTAGAATCGAATTTCCTATTCACGTGATTCAAAAATCCATTATCGTGATTCATATTCACGCAATTTTAAAATCCAAGATCGCTATTTGTATTCACGCGCTTTTAAAATCCAAGATCGTTACTTGTATTCACACGCTTTTAAAATAAATTATCGCGATTCTTGTAAGAAGTAAGTTTTTTTTTAATTACTGTAAATGTGACTGTTTTTTCTATCAACAATTATTAGTATATATAGGCATATTCAAAACTTACATTCTGTGCCTGCAAAGAAGAATGTGACACAAGCAGGTAAAAAAAGAAAAAATGGGATTTGTCAAAATATGTTTGAAGATGGGCTAATGACTAAATCAATCACCAATCTGTTTCCCCTCATTCATTCACAAGCTGCATTACGAGCAATTTGACCTTTTTAAAAGATTTTTTTGCTTGTTTCGTAAAACATGAAGCATTTGCAGTAAATTAAACGAAAATAAAAAGAAGATATAGCAAACAAAAGCAATCACTTAAAAAGAGATTCAAATTTTTTTGGAAAAGGAGTTGATAAACTCAGCACCAAAATTTAAAAAATAATGCTGCTGTTATTTATGCTATAAAATGCTAAATTCTTATCAGATGAAAAATAATTATCTAAACAGCTGCTGGTTATCATGTAATTTTTCAAACCAAAATAGCAATATTAAGGAGCTTAATATATGTTTCTACTTCACAGTTATTGACATGTTTCACGGGGCTCTAGCTAGATTAGATTATAATATGAACATAGTGATTCTAATTGTAAAAGTTTCTTTTCTTTTCTAAATAATTTAAAAAGTCATGTTACTGATATATATTTGTTATAAATCACGTAACAGTATTAAAGGAAAGGGAATGTTAGTGCATGTTCTCAGTAGCTTTAATTTGCTAAACTAGGCAGTTTCTCAAGTATTAATTTTCTCCTTTATGTGAACTAAAGAAAAATATAATTTCTAGCTTTATTTTTTCAATTGGTTATTTTACTTTTTACTAAATGTTAAGTATCGGTGTAATCATTCATATATTAATAGATTAGTACACAATTTTATGTCATCACATTGTTATTTATTATTTTAAATTGTCTGGAATTTATTATTAAACGATTGCATGCACGTAACATTTACTCGCATGGAAATTCAGCTTTTTTGCCTTTTGGTCAATCTCATCCCTGACTTTCTGTAATACATTCTATTTTTAGTTTGTTCAGCATAGTTTAATTTTTTATTTTTACCTTGTTACATCCAACCTTGTTTATCATAACAGTTGCTCAATAAGCGTCATTTTAGTCTTAATTTAAATAAGAAATAGAAGGGGGGAAAAATTAAAATAAGAAATATCTTTTTTAATTTTAAGTTCATTCATTGATTTAGGTATTTTAAATTTTTTTTATGTTCATCAGAACGTGAACATTGGTCTTTAATGATTATTGCTTTCTTACAGGATTTGGAAAATAAATTATACCATAATCCACGAAGAATATTTAACCTTCCTGAGCAAAAGGATACATACATTGAAATAAATCTTGATGAAGAATGGATAATTCCTAATGAAACTACATTCTGTAAATCTCGTTGGACACCTTTTGCCGGTCGTAAAGTAAAAGGTCAAGTACGACGAGTGGTATTAAGAGGAGATGTTGCTTTTGTTGATGGACAAGTACAAAAATTTTTTTTTTTTGTCTTTTTCTATTATTTATATATTTAAAAAGATTTCATTTTGTTAATTGTTATACTTTTTAGGTATTAGTCGAACCTGGCTTTGGTCAAAATATTATAAATTTTAGATCTGATTCCGATGCCAAATTTAAGTCACCAGCTCAGTTTAGAAGTGTGTCACCAGCTGTACCTCATACTCCCCCATTGGTTAGTGTAACTAAATTTTTCTGTAAATGTTTCAGGAATTATTTTTAGTTGAATAAGAATTGTGAAATAAGTTTTACATCATACCTTTGCATGATTAATTACTAAATTATTATGTAATTCGAACAATTTTAAATGAATTTTATAAAGTACATGTAGTCTAAAATATTATAATTGTAGCTATTTTAGTTTTTTTGTACTTTTAATTATTAGATTAATCAAATGGCTTCATATTTTTTATAATCTGTGGTTAGTTTCTATGTATGAATTCATATTTTAAGCTCATTAATAATAGCCTTTATTTGGTTTTAATTTGCATTTTTTAAGTGCATCTAGGAAACTTTAAAAACTTTTAGTCTAATTTTCTGTAGCTGGTACAAGTATTTAAAACTGCTTGTTTATGATTGGATTATATGAAATTTAAAATGAATTAATTCATGAGATTAAGTTAGAAAAAAAAAGAATAAAAAGTTAGGAAAAAAGAATTCAGAAAGTTAAGAAATTTTAATAAAAATTTCCTTGTTGTCTTAAAATTTTTGAGTGCATTTCATATTCTGTAAAAAAAATTAAATAATAAAATAAAACAAAAATAAAAAATAAGTTTTTAAAGAGATTTTAAAACAGTTCTACACAACAATATTTTAAACATTAAATAACTTAAACATAAGCTGGTTAAATACACAAAACATTCAATCAAAAACATCAAACCATTTATTCAATTTATATGTAAGAAACTAAAAAGATTCTAAATAAAAGACTATGAATTATTATATAAAACTATCTTATTATATCAGCTTTCTTAATTACATTTACAAAAAATAAAAAAATTTGGGCATCATTTTAAGTATTAACACTTCTTGAGTTCACACACAAAATCAAAATTGTCAGTACATTAGAATTTCTTTGTTTCGTTAATAAGTGAAATCTAATTGCTCAAAACATCATTGAAATCTAAAAATATTCTGAGCTATTGAAAACTGTATGAAGTGCATTTTAATATGAAACCAGGCAAAATAGCATAAATTAACTCTCTTGTCTTTTTCTTTTGAAATTTTGGAAAGAATGTTCCTACTTGGCTACCTTGACTTTTAATTTAAAGAAATATCAGCATCAAAGTTTGGTATGATGCATAATTGTTGTTGTATGCACATTGTTAAGACAAAACCTTTAAAAAATTAAACGTTTTGTCTTAACAATGTGAAAAAAGAAAATTAGATAAATGTTTTTTAAGTTGTTGACTTTCTACCCTTTAAACTGAATGCTTGGTGCCATTTTAAAATTATCAAAAGCTAAAATTGAAATTGAAAAAAAAAGTGAAGTTGATAAGTTTTGTTATTTAGGAAACAAAGGTTCTTTGAATTATTGAGGAAAAAAAAACTTTTTATTACTTCAGAAATGCAAAAATTATTCAACTTTAAAGAATAATTCGAATATCCACTTAAGGGTAATGGAAGTTTAACTGTAACCTTAAGAGAATAAGAAAAAAGTATGGGTTATTATACATTGAATTGTTTGAACAGTAAGTGATTTTAAAGGCATCCATGTTTATTTACAATTCTATGTTTCGAAGTAGTATATAAAATAAATTTTGATAACTATTAGCCATAAATAAATCTGTTGAAAAACAAGATATATGTTTTATTTTCTACTATTGGCAGAAATGCTCAAAGATTTTATTTTTTGCTGGTAGACAATTATCAAATACTATATATCTATTGCTAAAGTAATTTTAGTAATTTTGTAATCCTGTTTTATATGAGTAATAAACTAAAATGAGCTTTTAAACTTACTGTTGTAGAAAAAGTTTCTTAACATGTGTTTATTTTATCCAATTTTTTTTTAAAAAAAATTCCAAAAATTACTAATAATACTAATAAAAATTACTAATAATTACTTTTGATAAAATAATTTTATCAAAAGATAGAACTTTTTTCTTTACTGACAAAATAATTTTTAATGTTTGACACTTTTAATTATTAATGATTCTATGGCAATAAATTCTTCTCTAATACAATTCCGTTTCCCCATATCCAATTTTGCAAGTTTGAAATCCATTCATAATTATTACATAAAGTTTGAAATACTGTAAAAAGATAAAATTAACTATATAATTTCTTATTATTGTATGTAATTCCTTATAATTATTAGGCTTCACCTGCTGGTGGAAGAATTACTCCTGCCCTTCTTGTTTCCGATCAGCATCAAATTCCACCTTCAAACTTTGATGCTGTGTCACCAATAGCTCCCACAGGTAAACTTGTTTTTGTTTCAATGAATTTTTTTTATTATAATTTTTAATTTTTTGTGAATTAAAAACTGAATTTTTAAGTTGTAAATAAAAATTAAATTTTTTTTTTATTAAAGGAGTTATCAAAAAGTTAAAAATTGTAATTATTGTATTTTTTTATATTATTCAAATTAATATTTTGTTTCCTTTCATTATTTGTACATGTTTAGATATTTTACAATAGGTAATAAAAAGGTCTGACTTCATATTCTTTATATGGTATGACTTACAGTCCAAGAAACCTACTATCTATGAAACAACTCAAAAGTTAAGCTGGTATTAAATTTTACTCTGAAAAATTGTTTTCACAACTCAAGCTGATATAGATCTTGAGATTCAAATATTTTATCTCTTTACTGATTTTGCCTTGTGGTGGTTTTCAGAAACTGAACTTTAAGTGTTGATTCTTCCAACGAAGCAACTTTAATCAAGTTCACAGGTAGCAAAATTCTCTGGCCATGGTGCTTTTGCTCCAATTTATCAGACTAAACAAACTCTAGCACCGTGTCAGTTTTTGAACTGTTTTGGCTGTAGCTAGTGGAAGAAATTTTATTACTTATATAAATTGATAGATTTGTTTATATATCGAACACCGACCCAATTCTGAGTTTACTATTATTAATATTCAACTCGGTTGCCTTGTAATTTTAAACCCACTCCGAAAGGCAAAAGAACTTCTGAATCAAGCATTGGGCCAAACTAGTCAGAGTGGAGAAGTTTTCGATGGAACTAACTCACATTTGGGTTACATGGAAAAGAAAATCAGGAAAACCTTCCATGGCTAGACCTACGCCAAAAGGATTCTAACCCATGATCCACTTACCACTGAAGTTATTTTCTGTCAGCACTGTAGTCTAGCGAGCTGGGAGCAGAGTTCAACCCGAAAAGCCAACCCTGGGAATCGAATCCCGGGTCACCTCATTGAGAAGCAAGCATGCTATCTTACAACCTTAAATAATCTAAGGCAAAGGAGAATATCTCCTGAAATTGTCAATCTATGGATATTGCAGGAATAAAAAAAAAATATTTAGCGAACTAAAAAACAATGTCGATTGCATGAAGATGCAAGCCAATTGCTTAATGAACAGTCTTTGGTTTTTTTCCCATGTGCATCTTTAATTTAATCCTAGTTCCCATATTTTGTTTTTGATAATTGTTTTATAATTTTGCAAATTTTTATCAAAATTATGTTTTAATGTAATGTAATATTTCCTAGAGTATTTTTCATATTGAATAAAATCTTTAAAAATCTAGATAGAAAATTTTATGTTTTTTAAGTATTAATAGTAAGTCTATTTATCAGTTTCGTCTATTTTACTTAAGAAGACCATTTTAAAAATGTGTATATGTTACATAACTCTTTTTATTACAATGTTCTATTGATTATAAAATATCATAAAGTTTAAAAGTTCTTTAAGAGCTTAAATATATTATAATCAATTATTATAGTTTGATTTAATCTTTGTTTCTTCCTGTTAAGTGATAAATAAAATTATGTGAACCTGTAATAGTCAGTTCTCAGATTTGGTTTAAAAAGAGTAAGTAATACAGAAGGAAGTTAATACATTTACTAATATCTTATTTTAATAACTCTTTTATCTCTATCACTTTTCTCTTGTCTTTTAATTTATCACCTTTTCCCTTTTACTCTATAAGCTGGACTTTTTTGGTCTCCAAAAAAAGTAGTTCATAGTTCTAATAAAGTAACTGGATTAGCTAAATCTTATCAAGGAAGCATGGATTCTTCTAAAGTGCCTAACCAAGTCTTGTATGGTGGTGGTTTTCAAAATGTTGGAAACAGTAAGTTTCTTCCCTCGATTTTGTTTTGTTACCAGTGGTTTCCAATAAATTTTTCTGTTGAACAAATGATTGAAACCTAATTACTAGAAGGTTATTGCTAGGTCTATTTACATGAAATATTGCAGAGCAAGACTCTGTCATTAAATATACTAAATATTTTAAAAATATTTTTTATAAAAATAATAAATAATCAAGTAATATTTAACTTAAAGCAAATAAATATTGATTAGTTTGGAAAAGCTTGTGAATATTTTTTGAATATTTCAGTACATATTTGATCTATCTGATGATTATCCATCTGAACTGAAGTTTAGAATTCATATTCACTGTATTTTCTTACATTTATTTCAGTTATTAATTTTTTTTTCCGTTTAAAACCTAAAATTAATTGCAAAATTTCAATTATTTTAAAATAATTATAAAAATTAGTAAAAATATAGTGAAATTCAATTGTGCCATTAACATGTTGCTGCACATAAAACAATTTAAAATTGGTTTATACTATATGGAGAAAAAAAATTTCGTGCAGCAATTTTTTATAATATTATTTATCAATCATCTTAATGCATAGTATTAATGCATTTAATTGCATAGTTCCTCTAAATTATGCTATGATTAAAATAATAATTATCTTTATTTGCATTATTTATATAAAGCTATAAACTTAAAAAAAAATTAATTTGAAGTGTAATTAGTTTAAAGACTTTTATTAAAGCAGATTGTTTCAGTTTTTTAAAAATTTTCCTTTATTTTTCTTAAATTTTGGGAACCACTGTTCTTGTCTATTATATACCACATAATATATGGGACATATATTTTCAATTACTTTTTAATACAATAGTCTCCTTTAAATTAGCTTTTATTAAAAACTAAACTATTATTTTATATAAATTAAAGATACAAAAAACAGATGATTAAAGTTAGTCATTTTTTTTATTTCTATGTAAAGCTGAATAATTTAATTGTATTTATAAACAATTTTTATAGTTTGTAATAACATATTCAGTGTCCTGCCTGCAGTTTCTTTTTTTTTTTTTTTTTTTGAGACGGAGTCTCGNTTTTTTTTTTTTGCTGCTATCTCTTCTATCCTTTTATCTTTGTTCCTTGTTATAACAAAATTGCATGCTTAAAAATGTGTTTTCACTAACAGGTAATATATCGCTTAATTGTGGTAATTGTGAAATGCATCTGTGTTTTGTGGCTAAAAGTATAGTTTAATGTAGATGTCGCAGAGTAGAATATGAATTTAAATAGTTTTTAAATCATCTGAGTGTAAGATTTCTGGCGGTAAGATTTTTTTTCAAACTACTAATTGAGTGCAAAATCTTTGCAGATATTACGTCTTAAAAATTAAAGGTGCATTGAAAAGGCTAATGCAATACAATTTGATGTGTTTCTTTCCAGATAAATGAATTATTTTTTCTTTTTATTTACTTCAATATATCTATATAACATAATTGAATGATAAATACATTTTCTAATTTTCTTTGTTATGAAAAGCATGTGATCTATTTTAATGATAATCTACTTGTTATGAAATATTGGAGCATGTTAATTTTACGAAATTCTTTTAGAAATTGTGTTTCTAATGTAAAAGTTTCTATAAAAGCTTTACTTTTGTGTTATGTGTTTTTTGTTTTTATTCATGTAAGTGATTTCTGAATGTTTTCAAATTCGTTCATTATTTAAAATTTTCTTAAAATTAAAAATAGGTTTTAATAATGGTGATTATTTTAAAAAATATTATGTTTATTTTCTTTTTTGTTGTTTGTGCTTTTAGCATATTTATTGCAATACCAGAAAATTTCAGAATTCCAAAGTTTAGTAAAAGTATCAAATTATTTTCTCTCTATTTTAAGTAATTTTTATTTGTGTTAATCTTTTTCAAATTTATCATGCATAGTGTATTATTTTCATAAGATGTTGAGTTATTAAAAAGAAATATATAAATCAATAATCAATTTTTTTTTCAAATTCTAATTCTATTTTATAATGTTATGTGAAGTAATTTTAGTCTCTATATTTAACTGCAAAATCTGTATTATAAATAATTGTGTTTTAATGATAAAGATAATTGAATAATGAAAAAAAGTCTCTAAAATAATTGTATAATTAAGTTTTTTAAGATACTTATATACAAAATTATTTGGTCACTAAAGGGCCTTTTTATGCATATTTTTAAATTCCTTGTTAAGAATGAAGTTGAGAAAATTGAAACATTTGGAGTTTTCAAACTTATATTTGAGCTTGAAAAAAACAAAAATGCTTTTGAATTATGATAAATTACTTTTGAGGAAGGTATGATTGAAAACATTAAAACCTGTTCATTTGCAGGCGTCACTGATGGGTTTTGATAGACGATTATTAAAAAAATTACCAAGTTTCACAGGGTGATTAAACTAGATTAAATATTTTCAGTTTTGCTTCCTGAGTAGTGATTCTTGAGATTTTAATATCATAAGGATTCCTGAAATATATATTAAGGATAATATTTTCAGAACTTCCTTTATATGAAAATGTTATGTTTTAGAGTAAAATGTTACCGATGCAGTGAATTTAATAAGATATTTTTTAGTTTTACATTAAAGATGAATCTACAATATATTTCTTTGTGCAAAATTTATCTAATCTTATTTCTGAAAGGGCATGAGATGGTGATTTCCATTTTTAAAAGGGTTATTTCTTAAATACATAATTCTTTAAAATTTAGACTTAAATCAGCATAAATTATGTTTTTTAGAACAATCTGATGCAGATTTGAAACTTTTAAAATCTTCCACGAATATTTTTGTGTAATAATTCGAGTTTTAAAAAAAAAACTATAGTCTGATTATTAAAAACATTATGATTTATTTATTACCTTTAATTTTTTTCCCTTGTCCTAGCCTTTTTGTCTTTTTGTACTTGTTAAGTTGATTGCTTCTCGTAGAATAAATAGCGTGTAACCCGATTCTATTCTTAACTATTTTGTTGTATTAACGATCTTAACATCTAAATTTTCTGTTATTATTAATATTATTGTAATTTTAATAGGCAGATTTTTTTCTTTGTACTATGCTTTGTATATTTGATGTGAGCATTTTCTTTTTATTATTTTATGTTTTTGCTATTGCTATACGTATATGGTAAAGCATCTGAGTAATAGTGCACAAATTTAATGCTTATGAAATTGTTTTATTAATTTACAAATGTGGCAGCTTTTTGTGAAAGCTAATCGATTTTTTATTCGCATTTATACATGATTAAACAATTTAGGCACAATTTAGAACTAGCTTCGATTTAAAAAGAAAAAAAAAGGAATTTGGCATTCACCTTTTCTTTTTATAAACATAGAAAAAGATGTTACTCTTAACCGCTATTACTAATGTCTTTAAAAACTTTTTTAATTATATTTAATGCAAAATGCATATTTAATTCAAATGGAAAAGAGCTTACAACAGTTTCTTTTAACTACAGTTATGTTTTTTTATATAGGGTAGTTATTTGCTAGGATAGTATCTTTCTTCAAACATGTGTTCAAAATTCAAACCTTTTGTGTATAAGCACAATTAGAATTTTTTTTCCCTTCAAACTTTCTTCCCTCCTCAATTAATAAATAAAAATTCGTTTAAAACAAAATAGAAATTAAAGTTGATTTAGTAATTTGTAAGTTTTAAACCTATGTAATTACCAGCAGAATTTTAGGTAAAAGAAGGTTCCTATTTTTATTTTTCAATAATTTAATAAACTGGCACAAAAAAGCATTTTCTGCAAATTTATAAAATTGACTACAATATCACATCTTTCACAATCAATACTTGACAGATTTTTAAACATGGGTAAGAATGTTTAATTGGAATTTTTTTATTTTTATATATCTTTGCATATAATATGGTTTATAAAGAAAAATGCATTACGTTTGATTTGCAGACAAATATATATGAATTTATGTAAAATTGTATTAAAAATAATTAATAACTTTTTATTTAATAGAATTGCAATCCCAATCTATGCAAGATATGTTATCAGACATATCAAAGCAACTAGTGAAAGATATTGATGAACCAATTATTATTCCAAAACAAAAACTTGTTGATCCTCATATTGATTCAAAGGGACCATTGATATATACACCAGGTGGAGCAATGGATCAAAATAAACCCTTTGTCTATGAATTGCGAGGGAAAAGCATTCTAAAAGTAGATAAATTTTCACGCTACCAGGTGAGAAATGTTCCATTATAGCTGCAATTTTTATCATGATATCATAATATTAATTTTTTGTTAAATATTTTTGAGTTACATTCAGATCTGAAACAATTCACAAACCCAGCAATAAGCTAACTCTAATCTATATCCAAAATCTTTGAAAAAATATTCAATAGTTATTGTTGGAAATAATGATAGAAATTATTAACTGATTTAATAGGTTCAATAGTCTCTCTGCAACATATTCCTATACTAAAATGGCTGTAACCTATAACAAGTTTTCTAGATGTTTATCTTTTCAATTAATTTTTGTCGTTTTTGGAATTATTTAGATGTTTATTGTTTTAATTTTTATTATTTTCTATGCAAGTTTGAATTTCTGTGGAGCAAAATAGCTAGTTTTTCGAACCACCTGTATAATTCGTTCCAGTAAAGTGACTCATTTTAAACGCACCTTTATAATGTGTATTACTTTGTTTTTAATTGAAAGTCTAGTCATAATTTATCACAGCCTAAAAATTTTACATCATTATTTAAATAATTTCAAAAATTTGAACCATTATAAATGAACCATCAATTTCTCAGCTGTACTTTATAAGCATATCAAACAACAATTTGAATGAGACTACTAAAGAAATTTACTACAACTGCATGATCATAACATTCTGTATTTGATTTAGCTGGGTTGAACTATATTTTTAATAATAGTTATAAAAATTTCTGTAATTTAAAGGTTAAAACAATGCATATAGGTTTTTTCTACGTTTGTTTCTGTACTTGATAATTTTTGTTTTTATTGCAGCTCCATAAATTGTTTGAAGTTGCAAAACAATATAAAAATCTTTTGAAAAAAGGTCCACTAGATATCTTAAAAGTAAGTTGCAATAACATTTCATTCATATTTATTCTTATCTATATTAACTTATTTCATGAACAAGATCTAAAACAGGTTATGTTGAACTTGAAAAAGAATTCTTTTGATAAAAATGTTTTTAATTTCATTTATTTTTTAAGGGTAAAGTGATGGTAAATGTGTTTTATGAAGTGAGCACTCGAACTAGAGTTTCGTTTGCTGCTGCAATGCAAAGGCTTGGAGGCACAGTTATTGATGTAAATGAAAGCTTTTCTTCTGTTAAAAAGGGAGAAAGTTTAGAAGGTAAATTCTGTCTTTTTTTCTTATAAATTTATTCTATGTCACCTTTCTCTTTTTCTTTTTGCTCTGTAAGAGGAGAAATTCCTTTCTATTCATGATACTTTTAATAATATCACTTATATTATACAGAATATCATTTGAATTAATTATTATAAGCAGGAGTCTATAAAAACTCATAAGTTCTAGGAATTAGTTACTTATGTAAAAAAGAATGGCATAGCATAATTGCTTTTGTAACTCCTTTACTTAAAGACAATTATTATCTTTTATATTAGCTAATATTATGTTAAGTGATCCGATTAGAAGTATGATATACAATTTTAATGCATAGACAATTAAGCAAGCTGAAATAGCATCACATACCATATCGCTGAATTTTCATTTATTCCTTTCAGTGGCAAAATTTAACATATTTTCTCTTTCAAAGTTAGGTATTGATAAGAAGGCAGATTAAAATAATAATAATAATAATACACATAGGTGAATTGTACTACTATACTATGTATTTGTTCACCCCTGATTATAAGTACTAATTTTATAGCTTAATAATTTTTATAATTAATTGTGCTAGTTTGACTTTTTCTTTTTTAAGATTATTGTTGATAATAATGCTGAAAAATTCGGGAATCCAAATATTTTAATTAAATCCCTCATACATAGAAATTTCTCCTGAAATTATTAAAACTTAAGACATTAATTTTAAAACTGAACACATTAAAACAGGAAGTATTTTGTGTTGAAGGAGATGTCATAGATCTTTATACTGAAAAGTGTTTAAGTTCTTTTAATTAGTTAATTTTTTTATTAACTGTTGAGATTACAAACAGAATTATTTGTGTTGAAATTATGTTTATTCTTGTTATTCTTATGTTTATTCTTATGTTCCAATTTGTTAATTCTTTATTTTTTATTTCCAACTTTTCCTCTTGATTCTGTTGTCCTCACCTAATGCACATGAGCACCATGGCACTAGATTGTTCCCTTGTGTCCACAATAAAAATGTTTTCAATGAAACTTTAAATTCCAACCATAAATTCACCTTTAAAAAGAATGTTCCAATACACTTATAAAAAATAATTTACTAGGCAATAGTTAAAAAAATAGAAATTTTTTAATTATGTGTCAACTCTTTAAAATATGCAGAAATAACAACAAAAAAATCTCATTTTTTTTTACTATGTCATTTCAGTTTTTAACTAAATTTAAAAATTATTTTTCATTGAGCAGATTTTGATATGTATAAATTTTATAAAATAAAGAATTCTTGATTCATTTTAAAGTTAGCTCTTTGACATTATTAAAACAATTATTTTATTACTTAAGCATAAAAAAATCTAAATCTACATTTAAAAAAAAATCTAAATCTACATTTAAAAAAAAATCTGATGTTCAGTCATATCATATAATTAAACATACTTTTTTTTTTTTGCAAATTGAATTTAGTTTAAAAAAGTTTTATAAACTGTAGATAAAAGCTTTAAGTACATAGAATCTTTAATGTTAGATAATCACATATAGAAAAACAATATGTGTTTAATTCAGTATTCTAATAATTTGTTACAATATGTAAAAATAAAAAATTACTAAAAATGTTTTTCCCTTTTTTTTATAGATACTATTGCAGTGTTATCCAGCTACAGTGATGTTGTAGTTTTAAGACATCCAGAAGTAGGAGCAGCCCAAGTATGCTATTTTTTTTTCTTTCAAATGTATCAAGATTTTTTAAGTACAAACTTAATATTTAAACAACATTTTCATTATAAAAAAAAGTTAAAAGTTATGTAGTTAATAGTTATGTAGTTAAGTTATGTAGTTAAATTAATTTTAATGGCAATAAAATGTTATAATATTAAATTAATTATATATTTTTTGTTTTGATTAGCTTTTTAAGCTGACCTTGATTTAAAATTTTTAATTCTCGTTTCGTTTGCTTTTAGCGAGCTGCAACTGCATCTTCTCGTCCTATTATTAACGGTGGGGATGGAACTGGTGAACATCCAACTCAAGCACTTTTAGATGTCTTCACCATCAGGGAAGAACTTGGATCTGTCAACAGATTGACAGTAAGTAGTATTTTATTTTTTAAAACTACTTGTTAAAACTACTTCTAATTCTTTTCTGATTATTTTTATTTTCCAGTCTTTATACATTTTTAAATTTGTGGTACATATAGCTTATATAAAAATAGTCAATGTAATTTCATAAGCTGGTAATAATGCTGATTGAGAACTATTTTGCTGTAGAAATTTGTATGTAATGTTGATTTTCCTGTACTTAATACAATTTTAAACCAACAGTTTTATACTTACAACTTAACAGCAGCCTAGGTCATGCGTTAACATCAGATGTCTTATTTGTAAAGTAGCTTTAAAATTCGATTATAGGAATTTATATTTTACTCTTACTAAATCCTTACATGAAGACAGGAAAATTACAGATGACTATGCCAAATTTAAAATTCTCAAATTTAACGTGTAGTATTCTGCCAAGAGCTGATTAGTGATTGGCAAATACAGCAAATCTCACCTGTGTAATCCATTAGGAGTAAAAATGAGGTAGCAAAGTGTTTTTTTAGCAAGTGTTCTGCAGTAAACATAGTTCATGTCTCTGGATTCTGTAAAAGCTAATCAACTTGTATGTTTCAGCCTTTAAACCTTGTCACTTAATCCATGGGCTTACAATATTCTTGCATTATTAAAATATCATTAAATGTTACATATTTTAATCAGTTATATTGCAAAAATATTGTGTTCATAATATCTTAATTTTCTTTAGATTACATTTGTTGGAGATCTTAAACATGGTCGAACTGCTCACTCTCTGGCTTGCTTGTTGACAAATTATGATGTACGCTTGCGTTATGTATCACCTCCTGAATTGGGAATGCCAAAGTCTGTCTTAGAGTTTATTCAATCTAAAAATATTAACCAGGTTTGTTTTCAAAACACATTCTTCTCTCTTTTCTACTAATTGTTGAGACTTTTATTTAGATATTTATGTATATTTATTTTAAAAAAAATTCTTAATTCTTAGATAATGTTATAAGAGAAAACGGGTATTGGTTTGGGGGCTTTAAAAAAACTATTACTACAGTACCTATGTTAAATACCTATTAATTATTAACCACAATTAATTATGTATCACTGGAAATTAATAATAGTTAAGTAATTTTTTTACTAATCCTCCCCCCTGCCTTAAAATAGATATATACCATTTTATTTTCTCGTTGGGCTCTTTTTCTTACCTTTATTTCAATTCAAGAATTCATACCTTTACTAAATATTCTATAAATATTCTATAAACATATTTGTATTAGTAATCACATCATATTTACTATGTATACTGCAATATTTTTCGAAAATTGAATTGTCTTGTAATTTGTTTTGCTTTTATGTATATGTCTCTGTATAATAAAAGTGGCTATTTTATGGTTTTAATAATATTTAGCATCAAATTGAAAATTTAATGACAAATATTTGTACTTTGCAATATTGGTAATGAATCAAAAAAATTATTTTAAAA
The DNA here is from genome assembly GCF_043381705.1 of Parasteatoda tepidariorum. NCBI lineage: Eukaryota > Metazoa > Arthropoda > Arachnida > Araneae > Theridiidae > Parasteatoda > Parasteatoda tepidariorum. The sequence continues at coordinate 45,311,912 of NC_092205.1, read as the reverse complement.
AATTCTTGTTTTCACCAAATAAAGTTATTTTTATTTATTCCTTTGCATAATATAGGAAGAATACTCTAGCTTAGAAGACATTTTACCTCAAACTGATGTTTTATATGTGACAAGAATCCAGAAAGAGCGATTTGCATCAGAAGATGAATATAAAAAGGTATATTAATATTCTTTTTAGTCATTCAATACTATAAATTTTGGTTTTATACTAAAAGTAGCAATTGCTTTGAATGTTAATGGCTTAGCATATTGGACTTAAATTTTGATGATGTGCAAGAAACATTCTGAAATTTTTAAAAATATTTCTGGACTTTTATCATAAACTAAGTGGAGTCTCTACCGTGAATATCTGCCAATGCAATTTCTATTAAAAATTATAGTTAAATAATATTCAAAATATTCTCCACATAACAAAGTTGTTGTCTCCCTATAATGAGTTTTTAGGAAATTTACCTTTTTTGTCATTTTTGAAGAAAGTTGTCACTAAACGTTAAAATTTCAGTATTAGTATATAAGTAGGTAACAGGCATGTGATTCTTCCGCTAATTTGCGGTATTCCGCGATTCTCCAGACTGTTGATTCGCAGATTTTTGCAATGAATAATTTATGTTACGACAAAATTTTCTCGGATTCCCGCTAATCTAAAATTTAAATTTCATTACTGTATCGTTACAGAGACATTTATTCCGCCTTTACCAGCATTCTTTTCTTTTCTACCTAGGTTCTCATTCACAAACCATTAATTTTGTTTACGCGGATTTATTAGAGGAAAACGCAATTTGGGATAAACTTGGAGAACACGAAATTGATTAAAATAATCCATAGAAACTTTTTCAAAAATTAATGAAAACAAAAATATACAATTGATAATGTAAAAGGTAATTCCAAAATGACAAACACTTAAAATACCATTCGCTAAAAAAAGTACTGAAAAAAAATTGCACATTAGGAAAAAAAATTCAGATTATTTCTTCCAGCAATGTCTAATAGGGAATGTTAGAGTAACATATACTGTAACTCTATCTGAATATTCAGAAGTAGACAAGTAAATATTAACTGCTTTTTGTTCTACAAACAAACAAATTTAGAACACTGTAATCGTCAACGATAAAGGCTAGGAAAGTGAGAATGATATCAAAAATTAAGATGTGATACGGAAAAAACATTGGACTAATGCTAATATTTTAAACCATTATGAGATTTCTAAATAGAAAATAAATGTGCATTACTCTATTTTTAAATGTAAAATTTCAGAATATTTTAAGTAAAGTACACTTAAGTACATTTTATTCTTTAAGTGTCCACTTTTATGCATTTTTTATACATTAAATAATTGACATGGTACGTAGCGTTTTTAAAAAGTGCTTATTTTTGATTTTAATTTTTTAAAGGCCCTTAAAGGTGCTTGTTTCATCGGTATTTTTTAAAAAGTGCTTAATTTTCCCTTTCGAAATTGATATTTTTTTCTTTAGCATGTTGATTTTCGTCACTTATTATGCAATATCGTGCTTTTCACGTTGTTCTGTCCAACATTTTCCCAATTAATTCAACCACAATCCATTTCGTCGTACCGTCGGTTCATAGCGCATGAAGGCGCCAGTCTTTTTTACATGTTTGATGAAATACTTGCGAGTCTGTGTGTGCTTCTGCTGAGATTATTGCCCTCTCATTTGCAACTCTGCTGCATTTTGCAAGATATTCTCAATTTTAGGCTTTATTTTCCACCCTCTGATATTGAACCGAAAAATCTCTCGATCATTTTATAATGGCTAATATAATCAAGAGTTTTTTTTTGTCAGAAACTAGTTATATTATCATGATCATGTCAAGTCTTTGAAAATTATTTTGTATTTTGATAATGTATATAGCACTAAAAAATATTTTTGAGTGCTTAAAAAGTTATAAGTACCTTTTTTTAAATAAGTTGTAAATATAGACTTCTTAACTTATTTTACTAAGTAAAAATTTTGGCAACAATTATTAAATAACAGCAATGGTTTCTAACCATTCATTAAAATTTATGTAATGAATTTTTGCGCTGGAACTAATCTATTTTGTTTTATATGCATAGCAGGGTTAGAAATGAAGAAAATTTAGTCATTGGTCCAAAGGATCCATAATACAAAGATATTAGTCTGTAGACATGTCTCTATTAGATTTTTTTCTCAAGAAAATTATAGTGAATTTAAATGAATAATAGCAATGCAGAGAATATGCTATGTCTCAGTTATGGTGAAATATATTATTTTGTGACAAAGAGGCAGACCAAAACCAGCGGTTGAAAAAACTTAATTCTTTTGCAGTTAACTATAACTTTATAACAAATGTAGTTAACTACAACTACTTTTTTTAAAATGTAGTGATTACAAACTACTTTCAAAAAGTAATCGCTACAACTGCATTTAAGAGACAAACTTTGTTGAGAGAACTTAATTTATACCCATGATCAGAATGGTTCTGAATAAAAAATTGTCTTTTTTTAACATGAAGAAATATTTAGAAATATTTATTCTTGTTTACACGAGCTAGTTTGTTATTTTTTAAACCTTTTTTTATGCATTTGGCTTTTAACCTCCAACTTTTTTAGCTCCTTTCTTGAAAGCGAATATTTAAGAAATGCTAGGAAATTATCAAATATTTATTAAGTGTTTTATCTTTTATTTCTTCCAAGAGTTAAAAAATTACTGAGCAAAATATGTTCCCTTCCATTGGAATAACATGCCTGTTTAGTATTTCACAAGTGTATGTTCACATTAAAGCCAAAAGGATAAGTTAATAATATTGTTAGTGTAGTGTGATAGATTAGTGCTGTTGTGCATAATGACTTGTTTAAATCTAGTCAAGGGATGCCAGAATGGGAAATTTCACTTTCTTTCTCTTTATATTTTAGGAAACTCAAATAAATTTAGTCAATACACCTTAATTTAACTTTTTTAAATTGAAATGAAAACAAAGTTTGCACAAGCAGTGTTCTTAGTAGCTTCTAAAAAACCTTAGTAATTAGCTAATCTGTTGAATAAAATGTTAGCCTCAGTTGATTTGCCCTCTCCCCTTACTCATCTGTATATAATTACCGTCTATAGAAACTAAAAAAACAATTAAATTATGCTTAAGAAATTTTGGAACATCAAGAAAGAAACATGTAAAAATGTGATAAAACATTGACACTACTTAGCCGAATATTACATTAATGAGTTCAATTAATTAAAAAAAAATCAAATTACAAATAATGATCAACATTAAAAAATACTTAATTTTTTTAGTATTTGTCTGTTTTTCTTAGACATATCAATTAACTTTTTGAAATTGTACAATGGCCTAGCAAGAGAGTTCACACAAACAAATATATTATTTGAATTTTTTATATGCATTAGATATCTATGGTTTGCTTTTGTTGATTTCATAACACTGGTCTCTCTCAAACAGTTCACAGACTGTAGGGGCATGACCCCTGTATAGGGCATCTTATTGTAAACTATTAGGTACAGTCAATCTAAACAGTTTTTTTAAGAAAATTAACAGTCCTAAATATCTTAATTATATTTACCTATATGTTGATTACCTATACTAGCTACCTGTGGCAACTAGCTGACCGGATTTCTAAAATCTGTAGAAACCCAAAAATAGGAAGTAAAAAATGTTTTGTTAGTCATACTACATTTACTTTTTTAAAAAATTGTTTGCTTAATACCGGCTTTTGAGAACTAAAGGACTGCATACCTAAAATAAGTATTTGTATTAAAATAAAATTATGATCTGAAATTAATATTTAATTGTTATAAAGAATATAAATGCAATGTTTGATAATTATTGTTTTTTTTATTAATATTTGTAAATTATTACAGGCTTGTGGACATTTTGTAATTACTCCTGTTTTAATGACAAAAGCTAAAAAGCGAATGATAGTTATGCACCCTCTACCTCGGGTGGATGAGATAAGGTGAGATTATGTTCTTGTACTGTCTAAATAGATAATAGATACATTATGTGATATCTTATTTTATTCAATGCAAATCTGCTTATTTTAAATGATAAATATAAATTTTTAAGTTAAATATTTGTTATTTTTAAAAATATTTGTAAATTGAGAGTTAAATTGATATATGTGTTTAACAAGAGCTTATACAGAAAAGACCCACAAATGTGAAAGTTGAGAAACTGATTGTTTTTGCTAATTGTAAATTTCATATTTAGACATTCTTTTGTAGATCCCAAATCAATGATGAAAGGTTTGTAATGCAATTTTAAATTGTTACCATTAGTACATGCTGAATGGTAACATTAGCCAATGATACAAGGCTAAGAAATCGAAAAAAAGTTGCTTATCCACTGAGAAGATCAATTGTTCAATGTTGAAAATTTCTGAAGTGGTAACCTTAATTATGAAGAAAAACGAGAATCTTATAATTATGATTGTGTTGTTTATCATCATAGAAAAAAAAAATACCCAAAACAGTGTTATAAATATTTTTATAAAATCTCATGTTAGCTTAAAACTGCTAATTTTTTATGAAAAATATGAGTTTCATTAGCTATAGATATTTATTGTATTAAAGCTTGTAAAAGTACTTTTATTCAATCTTAGATATATCTTTAGATGTGATGAAATGACCACAATTTCTTTAACATAATTAATGCAATATAATTAATTAATGCGGTATAATTAATTAGTGCAATATAATTAATTAATGCAATATAATTAATTAGTGCAATATAATTAATTAAAATAATTCTTTTCAATAATTACCAAATTCTTACCCAATTTTTAGTTTTTCCATCAAAATTTATATTCATTAAAAATATTAACCATGAAAACAAGCAGATGATATGAGCAAAAATCAATAAAAATCCTCTAAAAATTAGTTTGAGCTTATTTATCAAATGAAGGTACTCCCAAAAGTTTTATGGGTAATGTCTTCTCAAATATACAAATTGTGAACAAAATAACGGAAACGAGATGTAAAATTTATTCACTAAAATGTCACCTTGCTCTTTCACTAAGCTCTTCATTTGTGAATAAGTCAAATTAGAAGTGTGTATAAATGTGAAGAGAATCAAATCCATAATCTTTTGCTTATATTGAACTTACAAAACAAAATCTACTTACTAAACAAAACACTAAAAAGTAAGATATTTGTTTATGACTTGCAAATCACCTTGATTCTAGTTTTAAAAGTTAATAAGTTTTCTATTTTTACTCATATTAAAAATATATTGAAATTTAGATGTATGTTTCTTTTTCATACAATTACATAATGTTTTTTTTAATTATTATGTAAAGCATCACAGCACATTATTAAACAAAGGACTAAATTTCTATCCTTAATGTCTGTTTTTAAAATGTACTATATCATAGTTCTATTTATTATTTTTATACTTTTCACAATAATTGTAATAAACTTAAGATATATATGTTTATAGATGACTTGTAATAACTTGTTTGTTTATTTATAGCTCTGATTTCGACTCTGACCCTCGGGCCGTATATTTCCGACAAGCTCAATATGGCATGTATGTTCGCATGGCTCTTCTTGCATCTGTGATTGGCCAGTAAAATGCTTTATTAATCATTCAAAATGTTCATGTGCCTTCCTAATGGATTTATGATTACTCTTATATTAGTTTTCATTTAAGGTGAAGGGATATGTATTTGAAGTTTTTGGATTTTAATTAAACAAATATATTCTCTAAGCTTCAAATTATGAATCAAAATGTAAATCTATGAACACTTGTTCTTGATGAATCTCATCACAATATAGGAATCGAATTCAATAGAAATATGAATAGTCTTCCATCACAAAATTTTATCATTTAAAATTTTGAGTCAAGCTGATATTTTAAATGAGTCTAAACTAATTTAAAAACTGTATTTAATACTGACATTTATGTGCATTTATATTTTTCTTTTGTATTGTTTTATTCATGAAATATTTTAATAAATCGACAGCTGTTCAACACATTTTTTAAATTGTATTAAATTAAAATCATTATTTTACTCAATCATAAAATAGTCATGCTGAAGTATGTTTTGTGCAATTTTTTATTAATTTTTTTTAAAAGTTGTGCCAATATTATTTGCAATGTATGTTATTTTTATTGCATTGAATATTTTTTATTATTAATTTTAAAATCCATTTGCTTCTTGTGATATAAAATAAATGAAATTATTTGTTATAATTTTCAATTGTTTGTTATTAATTATGGTGCTTATTATTATGCCGACTTTTGCTAAGTTGTTAAATAGTATCAACTGAGCTTGTCCTTTTTTAATTTTTCTTATTTTGATAGATGTGTGTTTGCATAAATGCAATTTAATGAATGTGAAAGATTTTAATGTTACAAGTCTGTGATATTAGATTGATATGGTTAGTATATTTTCTGCAACAAATGTTACTAACAGTAATTAAAATCTTTTATATTTAGTATTCAATCATGAGCATTAATTTGAGATCAATTGCAAAAGAATATTTATGTTTTTAGAGTTTAATATTCGTTTCTAAATGTCATGACAGTCAGATTCAAGCTGTAAATCTGCAACCATTTTATGTTCCTTCTTTAATCACCAGTTTTTAATAATATTACTTTGTATATTTGTTGATTGAAAAATGCTCTATTTTGTCACAGCTGGTAAAATAAAATTCTGAATTTTTCAATTGTTCAGTTTATTTTTTCCATGTTCTCTATTTCTTTTTTTTTTTCTTTTCTCCCATCACTTTTCATCTTCCTACAAATTAAAAAAAAAAGTATCGAATATATTTTCAACTTTTTTTAAAAATATTTTCAAAGTAATTCTTGATTTTGATGGTCTTAGGTATCAAATTCATCTTTCTTATTATTCAAAGAAAGCCTTCAAATACTTAGTGATTATTTACTTACTAAATATTTTGGAAAATCTAATATTTCTATAATTTCATCTAAATATTATTACTTTTGTAACTTTCTGGAAATATTCACAAATAAAACTCTGATTAAAAGTATTCACTAATCACTTCATTCCATTAACTTATTGCAACAAAATTAAACATCAAATATTCAGTATTTTTTTTTATATTTTATTATTATTAGAACAAAATTACCTGCCATTACTATTATCAATCATCTGATTAATGAATACATTATCATTAAAGTATGCCTCAAACGCAGAAGTTCTCAGCTCTGCTGCATAATTACTTGCTAAAAAGTGATATGAGTTTAAAATGAAAACAATTTCGACATACTTTATCGTTTAATATTAAAAAACTAAATTATTTTTCATTACTCAGACAATACTTTGACCGTATAAATTGAAAGTCTGAATTTAATGTGTTAGCTTTTTGTATAAAAAAAAAGAAATCAAAGAACTGGACAAGGGCAGGAGTCACTGTCTCATCACTTGCAGTAACAATCAAAAGTGTTGACATCTTTTTCAGGATTACCAGAATATTTTTATTGCATATGAGACTGATTATTTACTGATTTCTCAAATCAGTTGCATTTCAGACAACATTTACTAGAGTACCAACAAATTATAACGCTCATTAAAATCATTTTTCTGTAGCTTCTTAAAATTTTTACACTATAACAAGATTTCTTTTGCACATTTTTATTACGCTATCGGTACCCTTGCCAAACTAAATTTTAGCAACAATTGATGAGTAATACGTGATAAACTTTTGGGGGGGGGGGAGCAGAAAAAGAAACATTGTTGAATGGGGCAATCTAGGAAGGTACCATGCTAGGGTATAGAAGATGGTTAGGGACAATTTAGGAAAATGGGCCTGTATAGTATATGAATTTATATATATAAAAAGAGCTACATTTAATTAAGGGCTTTTGAAAAATATCTAAAAATAATCACTGCACAAGCAAATGGCTCATCTCTGAGCTAAAGCTTATCAATTATTATTTCAAAATTCATAGTGTTTAGTATATATTTTTCGCTTTGCATAATGATTAAGCCTTCGAGATATTCCCTTGTTAATTTCGACCTGGGTCGAGTTTTAATCAATCGTAAATTCGTGACTACTCTTTCAGAACTTGTGTTAAGGATATTGTCAGCAGTATAGATTTCTATGTTCTGGCTAGAATACAATGTTAAAATCAAAATTTTAAATGCACATTTCACACAAGATCTGCACTGTTTCAAGTTTAAATAATTAGAATATTCAGATTTGTATGCATCGGAATCTAGATAATTTCCTGACCTTTATAATGAATTTTTCTTATCCTTATTTTGACGGAAATTCTAAATATTTATCAGCGATTGATTGATGTTTGGAAATTACAGGTCAAGCATTTATAAAGGATATGAGATCTTATCACAGTCATCCTAAACAAGTTCATCAGTTATATTAAAAATTCGTCCAGTGCAGAAGATGGTATAGTTTCTTTAACGCGAAACTCATTTCCAGACAGAGTGAAACCACACTTATTTCTTATTTAGAAACTTGCTTCTATTGATTATAAATAGCGAATCTCATTTAACTAATTCTTTTCCCCATGTTAAAAGTGGAAAGAGTTTAAAGAGAAAAAAAAGGATTTTTAACTAATTTTTTTAATTAAATTTTATTATTTAAATGTAATTAATACTATTGGTCGAGGTCGTCATTTGCGATGGGCGTGCTGAGAGTCGTCTCGTGGGGCCGTGGTGGCTCAAGAGATACTCTCTACCCACGTCCAATGACCCGGGTTTGAATCCTAGCGATAGCTGGTTAACACGAATTCTGCACCCGGCTCTCGCCGACTACAGTACTGACGTGAAATATCTTCAGATGTAGACGGATCATGAATTAGAGTCCTCTTGCACCGTCAGACTGATCCTGTTAGTTCCGTCAAAAAAGTCATACAAGAAGTCAAATTTCGTTAAAAAATTGATCCAGTACTTTCACCCAATACTTGAATTGGGTTAGCTGTTCAACGACGATTATAAATAAACAAAGAAAATGTGACCCCCGAGGAAACTGGCTGGTTGCTATACTAGGAATAAATTTCAAAAAAGTGTTTATAGGGGATGACTGTGAGTACAAACATATGTACAAGTTGAATTCGTCGTGTTGGTCTCCCTCTATGATGTTTTATTCCCTTCTAAACCTCTTTCATGCCACTCCCCAGTTATCGCAGAAATTTGGTCACTCTTTTGGTGTAGGTAACGATACAAAAACCGTCTACCTCCCTCTTTTTTCTGTTTCCTATGTGCCACTGATCCATAAATTTAGCAATTATTCGATAAAGGTACTGATATGAAAATCTTTATGTTACCAATTTCAGACAAGCCTCTATAGGAACATTTTTACTTCATGTAAAAAATTCCCAAATGTAAATGAGTAGCAGTAGTTCATTTACGTCGCACTAGAGCTGCACAAAGGGCTATTGGCGACGGTTTGGGAAACATCCCTGAAGATGATCCGAAGACATGCCATCACAATTTTGATCCTCTGTGGAGGGGATGGCACCCTTGCTTCGGTAGTCCGATGACCTGCATGCGAAGGCGAGCACTTTACTGTAGAACAGTTTAACGAGGACCAATACCGCACACCCTCGTTCCCTACGCAGACTGATCCAAGTGATCACCCACCCGCATGCTGACCGCAGCCAGTGATGCATGACTTTGGTGATCTGCCGGGAGCCGTGTCTTAACGATCAGTCCAGTGCGGGGCAAATGTAAATGAGAACTTAATGGGAGAAATAGACCTACGAAAATTTAGCTAATCGGGCTCTCGCTGGAATCCCCAACTTATTTGTGTGCAGTGAAAATGGTCCTTACATAATATGATATTTGGTCAATTTAGGAATTGGTAACTGGGCGGAGTGAGCTTGACGCTAGCTTTTATCCATCAATCTTCTTATAACCCNGCAGCCAGTGATGTTTGACTTCGGTGATCTGCCGGGAGCCGTGTCTTAACGATCAGTCCACTGCGGGACGAATGTAAATGAGAACTTAATGGGAGAATTAGACCTTCGAAAATTTAGCTAATCGGGTTCTCGCTGGAATCCCCAACTTATTTGTGTGCAGTGAAAATGGTCCTTACATAATATAAGTTGAAATTTTTTCTTCTTTTGATGGTAAATATACTAAACAAAAATAAGCTGTTATAAGCGCTTGAAGCGTGAACTACTAACATCTAAACTTCACAAGTTACCATGGCAACCCACCACCGTAATGTTTTCGAATCTAATGTTTTGAGTTTTGAATGCTTGCTACATTTGTAAGTAGGTCTTGGGTCTTTGGTTTTGTATTTTGAAAAATAAAAGTATTTCGTACTATCAAAGATTTCTTTGTTTTTTTTCGAATTTTTTTTATACAGGAAAAGGATGAGTTCAGATAATTCGGAATTACCTTTTTATATTCGCACAATGGATCATAAACGATGTTCTCAAATAATCAAAGAAACAAAAGCCGAAATTAAAAAGATGGAATCATTACGACCTTCTACTCCATTCGGTAAAAGGCTGTAAGTGCTATTTTTTGTATCCGTTTTTTTATTGTACTTTCAAACATACATTTTATATGAAAGTATTATATTTTTGTTATTAGTATTAATTTTTATTAGTTTTTTTATTTGCCAAAATTTTATTTTTATAAACATTTGAAAAAAAAAAATTCTGTTTATTATTATTTTTTGTATTCTTTTTGGTAAAAGCTTACAATAAGGAGACACCTCTTATTTAGGGAGATTTTTTAATAATACGAAATCACAATAATATAATAGGATAATGGAAGATTTCATGTGTAGTAAAAGAAGTAAGTTACAGTGCCTAATCAAAGGGACATCAAATTTTACACTCCAACCATATTTTATCTGACTTAAATTTTTTATAAATTTTATTTCATTAGATTCTCTTTAGTTTCACAATTTATTTAATTATTTTTTCTGTAAAATTTAAAAATGAAGTATATGAATTAACAGATTATTATTTGTACGTTATTATACATACGTTTTTAATTTTTTTATCAATAATGCCTTACTAAATATTTGATATGATTTATCATTATTATTGTTATTATTATTATTTTTTTTCAGTTTTCAAAATCATGAACAATTTGGTCTGCAAAGTACTTCAAGACCTTCCAGCTCTACAAGGTAAGAAACATTGTTTTATATGCAAGAAATGTATGAGTTTTCCATTGCATAAAATAATTTTTTTTTATTAATTTTAAATTTGATAATTATCTTAATAAATGTTTATGCATCTATTAGGTATCAGATTACCAACATTTTAAAAATGTTTAGATAGTTCTTGCGAAAATTGAAGGCGAATAGCTCATATATTAAGTGTTACGAATTAGTATTTAAGTGCGAAAAATGTTATTATCTCATAAAGGATTTTTGTAGGCGATTCAAAAAGAGGGTTTATCTGGATTAAAGAAAATCAAAAGCGATTTTATTTGTAGATAAAATTTAAAGGCATTTTTGATAATTGCCTTTAACTTTATTTTGTTATCATTCAATAAAAATCCTTTTTTCAATCAAACTAATTTTGATGTTTATCCCGATTTCTCAGTGTTAAACTTTATCATCAATTTGTTAGATTTTTATAACATTATCTTCTTCCATTTAAATATAAATTTTCCATCCCTAATGTGTTAGTTTTTTTTTTCTTTCAAATCTTCGCTACAGAACACCCTGTTTGTTACAGCATTAATCAGTTTTTAATAATATAATTTTATAAATATGACACCTAAAATCCCTTATGCTGACATGAAGTTTATTTAGCATTAGATCAATGGGTTTCAGGTTGTTGTAGCAGTGTGTTTTATTTTTTAAAATCTGAAACGATATAAATTTATTTTTGAATTATTCCATTTGGCGAGTCCTATGAAATAGAGCCAGTAAAATCTAAAACACTGTTTGATTGCTGACTTTCCAAAGAATTCTATTTCATAGTTTCCATTTAACATGATAATTTTTTATTTTATAATAATTATTTTACTAATATTTCAAATGATTCAGAACAAATTATTAAATATTAAAATCACATCCCATAATTATATTCTATGAAACAATTTCGGGAATTTAAGGAAAATTCTTATGCGATCTGTTTAAAGTCACCAATCAGATTCTCAGTTTCCCAATGCATAGTTTATATAAATACAAGGTAAAAAAGTTCAGACTTCACAACTCAAGGAAAAATTTTCTATCAGAAATTAAAATTTGTTATTAAAATACTTTATTTAATGCATCATATGTTAATAACAATAAAAGAGAAAATCGGAATATTTCAATTCTTATTTTATAATGTTTAAATCAATTGATCTTTTTATACTCTTTATTTATGTCAGTAATTTAACTGGATGACACCTGCTTCAACCAAACAGATTTTTATCCAATTGTTCCGTGTTATACATCTTGCCCATTTAATCCTTAATTTTTTTCGTAGATAATAATATTGGAAAAAAATATAATTTTGCTTTTATATTTTTAAATCATTTTGAAACTCAAAATATTAAAAATAAATTTAAGTTCAAGTTTTCTATTTTTTGTTAAATTGTTATTTTTATTATTTTTGTTTTATGATTTTTTATTGAAATGATTTTATGATACTTAAAAATCTTTTATCTTCATGTATTATTTACATTAAAATATTTTTAGCATTAAATCTTTGAGATATGAGCAAGAAGAGAAACATAAAATACTGAATCCAATTTCATCATTTGAAAAATCCAAAAAGGTAAATTTTTATTGTTTAACCTCTTTTAACATTTTTATGCTTTTAATCTAGTTGCTTTCTTGTATAACAAATACATTTCTTACCATGTTTTTCATTAGAAACATAATGTATAAAAGAAAATATTTTACATAATGTTTTCAATTGTTTACTGTTTTGAGAGTTAATATTTAATTTAGCAAAGTTTATGATCAATATTGGCATTTTTAAATTTTTTGTATGATTTCTTTTCAAGTATTTTTTGCATCAGCAAATTAGTGTGTTTTAAATAATTACAAAAAGTTAATCTTCATTATGATCCATTTTGCACAGAAAATTAGTTAATAAAACACAGTTTATCTCCAAATTTTTATATGAATAAGAAAATCATATGGCTTGAATTCTTTGTGTATCATTAGTTAATTATAATTCATTTAAAATTTTATGCAATAGATTATTCATTTTTTATTGAGTTACATATAAAATGTGTAAATAAAATAAATTAGATGCTTAATTAATTAATTTTTTTATGCGATTAAAAAATTATTAGTTAGTCAAGAATTGTCAGAAATTTTTTTAAGAGAATTATTTTTTATAAAGACATTACTAAGATATAGTATTCTTTGAATTAGTAAATGATTATGCACTTCTTTATAAATTTCAACCATACATTTAAGGCGTAGAAATGTTTGCAATTTCAGAAAGAAAAACCCCCAGTGAAGTAAGATTAAAAACTGCAATAAAATGTTCTATGATTAAATAATCAATCACAGGAAAAGGTCATGAAAAGTTACTTTTTTGAAATATGTTAATGTAACGAAACTTTATAAAGGCTCTTTAACAAAGTAAAAAACTATTAATATGATTGATAAATATTTTAAGGCCAATCAAATTCTTAATAGTTTAAAAATTACATTTTTAGTATTTTTAAGCATTTAAATTTTTTTTAAACATTTAAATAAAAAGTACTCATGGAAGATTTTAAGTATTTCTTTTTATGAATATAGAGTCTCACAAAACAGGATGTAAAACTTGAACCTATCATTACGAAACCTGTTCTTTGTTTTCGGAGGTCTTCAAGCTCTTCTTTGAAGAACAAAAATGACATAGAGTTTTCCAGATTTCCCCCTTTAAGTAGTGAGTATAGTTTGTATTTCTTAAATTGTATAATATGTATCAATTGTATAATACTTTTTTTGCATTTAAAATAAGTTATTTTAATGTAAAATTTAATTTAAATTTATGTTAAAACTAAATGTACCCAGCTTATTTATATTTATTGATGTTTTGGATTGTCCTTTAGGATTTTAAAATATATTATATTTTTTGATTAATTATTATTAACTTGTTTGTTGTTTACAAATTAAATTAAAAATGCTTAATAAATGAGTGTTTTTTTGTAGCTCATAAGTGATTTATTGCAAAATTATTAAATGTATAAGATTTTTATGTGCTGTCTTTAATGTGGCGAAAAAAATTTATTTTACATCTGCTGTTACAAATTTTGAGTAATATTTAACTGCAAAAGGCAACTAATTTGTGAATTGTACGTAAGTAGCTAAAAAGGAGCGCTAAAGTTCTTTTATTAAACTGAAACTTCTTAAGTGTGAAAACTTTCCATTGCTGATTTGAATTTTTTAAATATTTTTCCTAAATTTGAACATTGAAATACATTACAAATGATTATATACTTTGGTTATTCAATAGCCATTAATTTTGTATTAAGGGTCAGTTGAATGCTTTGAAAGATGATATCAGAAAGTTTTTATCTCTAACTGTTATTGTAAGAAAATAAATCAATATAAGTTTATGGTACACTAAATAATTGAATTGAAAAGATCTTCTGATTATTTGATGATTTAAAGTTTCTAACATGAGGCTAGTGTCGAGGGTGTCGGATAATCAGGGTTCTACTCTACTGTCAAAAATAATAAAACGTCATAAAAATTGGAAAATTTGTGAAACAGTATTATACTTCATAAATATATGACTATGTGAAGTTTAGATATTTACAATAAATGAAATATTGTAGAACATTTTTTTCCATCAATAATAGTCTGTATAAGATTTAGTGGACCATCTAAAAAAAGCATAGATAAGAAATGTTAAGAAATAGTTGATCATGATTTACTTCCCTCTACTATTGTACATTATATTTAAAATTTTTTATTAATAAAAATTATGTTTTTTCTTTCAAAATTTAAAAGTATCTATAGTTTTTTTAGCTTAATGTTAGTAATTTATTTAATAAATGTTGTTACCTAACTTTGTATTGATTGTTTTTTTGTAAAACTAAAACTGGTAAAATTGTCTTGACCTTTTGTCAATTTATCTATGAATATCTATTACAATTATATAAAGTTTTTTTTTTAGCTTAATGTTAGTAATATATTTAATAAATATTGTTACCTAACTTTGTATTTATTGTTTTTGTTAAACCAAAATTGGTTCAATTCTCATGACCATTTGTCAATTTATTTTTAGGTATTCTATTGATCTTGATAAGTATATTTTTTAGAATATTCAATATATTATTTTCATTGTCAATATCATAAATTTTTTGCTACTAATTGGGTTTCTTTTCAACTCAACTTTTCAATTTGATTTTTTGACTCAACTTGTTTTTTCTAGAAAGAAATATTTTTATTAGTGAATGTTTTTCAACAATCTTAGTCATTAGAATTTTCTACAAATTGTTCAAAGTAATTGAAAATTTTGATACATATATTATTTTTTTACTCTTTATAAGCAGCAATGATTTTAAGAATTTTGAACGCCTTTCACTGTATCCAGTTTTTGGATACCACCCAAGAATTAAATTGAAAACATACGACTTTTATAAAAATGTCAATTATTTATGATCCATTCAAAATTTGTATCTAATTTCTATTTCTATTTTCATACTGCACTTTGGATGATTATTAAAGTACTTAAAATCCTTTTGCTTCTATAATACCTTTTACAAACAAAAATTATGTATGCATTTTTATTTCATTTTATACAGCTTTAATATCCCCTAGATTTAATATTCCCTCGTACATGTCTTTGTTTTGTTTAAATTAGGTAGATATGATGAAAATTTATATGGTCTTAAATTACTACGCAAAATTAAATTTTACCCTACAGGTATTTTTTTTAAATACATTTAAGAAACTTTTTAATATTTAAATATAATGTTTAGGGTAATTGAGATATGTTGTACTCTGTGCAAATAAAATAATTGCTTAAAAAGAAAAAAAAAAAACTTTTTATTTTGTACCAGGATGCCAAGTATTAGTTTTTTTTGTGGTTTTACCTGGCTCATATAAAATTTGCCGTGTTTTATATCAATGTGATTATAATTTAACTCAAAGTTTTGAATAAATATTTTGTCTGAATTTTAGCCCAAGAACAGAATAATAGACTTTCTTCCAAAGATTCTACTGAAGAATCTAGAAGGCATTCAAAAGATTCTCTATCTGGTGAAGAGAAGTTCATTCCAGTCAACCAAAATCTAAACTATTCCAGCGAGAGCTTAGATCATTCTTCTTTAAATGAGCCATATTTTTCAGAGCTAGTGAGGTTAGTCCAAGCTGAAATTTTTTCTCGAAAGTTTCATTGTTGGGAAACTTAAGTTTTCTTTTTTGTATTTGTGATAATTTTTTTATTTGCTCAACTTTGATTATGTGATAACTATTTTTGATATGTTTAAAGCTATTTTGTGAAATTAATAAAATCAGTGAACTTAAATAAAGTTCACAGATGGTTTCACCTGCCTCTGATAAGATTTTTCAACTCTTATTTCCGTATGAAATGTGATTTATTTATTGCTAAGTTTTTATTTATGATTTTTTTGAGAAACAAAGATTAATGTTTTCTCTAACTAGAATGAGAAATTTAAAATGCATCCAAAAGATTCTGAATCAGGTTAAACAAAATTTAATCTAGTGTTGGCATTAAGTTGAGAATTAGATCAGAAGTTAATTCTGTGTTTTTATACTACTAGAAGTAGGTGCTTTATTATAGTATCTAAGTAATTACACACTTGTTTAAGTAATTTTGTAATTTTTTCATTTTTTTAAAACTTTATTTATAAAAAGTGTCTTAGTTACGTAGTCACTACAAAATTTGTATTTAAATTTTATGATTTTTTATCATTTAAGTGTTTTCTTTTAACTATTTGATTTAGCCATCATTTTAGGGGGAATTTATTGTAGACAACTGGAGTGTTGCAAGTAAACGATGGCGAAAGAAGTTTTATAACTTGGAATCTTTGGGGTTAATGTAATGTGAGGGTCTAAAATTCCCTTCATTATCATCAATGACTTAAATTTAGAGGTGGGTATTTAATATGGTTACCTAAAGAATTAACGAATATGAGGGTGACCAAGATTTCTTGAAGACACTGAAGTGAAATTGAGAAATGGTTTTTAAAGATTTAAGTTGTTGCGATAACACTTAAAAAAGTGAAATATATTTTTTGTGAACTATTTATAATGTTCTGAAATATGTGGAATGTTGATATATGTGTGATATTTAAAAGAAGACCCTTAACAACAAATGACAATACTTTTGATGTATGTACTGAAGAGAATCTGTACCTCAAATACCTCTCCTAAAACTCAAAATTCTTCAGTTGAAGTTCATAAGCCTTCATCTGAAAATTCAAGGAGGAAACAGAGAAAATAGCTATTACTAAAGATCTGAACTTTGCCAATCAAAATCAGCAAGACTTCTTGAATAATAAAAAATTATTACTTCTGCAAATAATAGATCTGTAGCATTTAGTGAAAAAAAGTAAGCTTATACCAATATACATCGTAAAAGAATTGTACAATCTAAAAATTTTGCTGGTGTCATTGTCAATAACCATTTTGTTCTTTTTAATAGTATCCCTACAGTTTAATATTTTGGTTTGTCCTCTGTACCTAAATTACTATAAGAAATTTTTCATAAGTGTTTTTTAACTTATGAAAATATGTCAAATTGTGTGAAATATATGAAATATGTCAAGAATTATCTACTTCAACAAGAATATAATTCTCAAGATGTAATTTTTCTAAACTTGAATAACACTTTTTATTTATTTATTTTTTTTTTTAAATTGCATTTTTTATTGAACCTTATTTACATCACTTAAATACATCATCGAAAACAACCTGGGTTATCATTTATAATGTGGTAAATGCTTAGCATTTTAATTTAATGTTGCTAACAGCGTGTTTGAGATTTGTAATAGCCAAGGCACTATACCTGAAAATTTAAATTTTCAGTACATAGCCAGTGGCTGGTAGACTCTAATTACTTAGTTACCACTTTTTTCTCAAACCTAATGACTGATATTGATAGGCCCTTTTTATTTAATAGCCACTTTTTGCATTTTTTTCCTTTATTAAATTATATATTTAAAAAAAATCATATTGGAAATAATTTAAGGGTATAAAAAGTTAATTCAACAATAAAAATAATATAAATAATTGACAAATTATTCATTTATTTTATCATAGAAATATAATATTAAATGAGAAATGTAATGTTATTTTACATAATTAATGATTGTATCCTTAATTTTGATCGCTGAATTTTACATTTAGCTCTTCTGGGGAATTGTCTAAAGATAATGAAAATGAAGAATTAGAAGAACTTTCGCAGAATCTTTCCTTTCTTTTCCCATCATTAGAAATGTGCATTAAGCAAGGTAAAATTTATTTTATACAATGTATTAAATCAATTAAATATTCTTTCACTGAAATTTTGGTATCTTGGGCTTCTATACTTTCTATTTCTATGTTATTTCATGCAGAATTGTAATGTTTACACCATTTGTATCTATCATATTCTTAACATTATTTGTCTTTGTAAATAATACATTTTTAGCTATTATGGACGTTATTTTATATCATTTTCATTCTATTGATAACATTTATAAAAATGCTAATTTTTAAAGTGACTTTTTATACTTTAATCTAAGAGAAAGTGTCACACAATTATTCTATATAAATGGAAGATTAACCATCAAAAATGCACAAATTTCTTTTGTTTCTTATTTTGTTCTTTGTTAGTATTGTAGTAATTGTTGTTTCCAGCCTAAAAATTTTGTATACTTATTCAGAACGAGGACATTTTAGAGAATTTGTTTGTTTTCTGATATACAACATATATTAAATTGAAAACTATTTTGTTTATGCTACTCTTCCATTGCCTTATAAATTTGGATCGTCTGATCAAATGCCCTTGAAATCTAAAACAATAAATTAAAAAATTGTTCGAATGGATTATCCTTTACAGAAGGCACTATTAACTGTTATTTTTGGCCAAGAAGGTAATTTATTTTGCTAAAGAGCTATTAAGATTTATGCTTTAAAAAGTTCTAAAGTGAACTGAAATATTTTATGTAGTATATGCTAAATAGAAAACCACTGTATCCCACCCCACTTTACTTTATTAATATACTAAATTTAGCTGTTAGGTTACTTTTTTTAGTGATTGCTTTTCCTTTTTTTTCAATTAACCCGTTTAATTTTCTGGAAGACTATTTTAAGTTTTTTTTTGCAATTACAACATTAAACAATTAAACCTAATTCTAATTACATCCTAAGTAATAAAACAGTGAATAGAAATTTATTCGAACAGTGGCTCCTAATTCTCAGCTTGGCTTCTTTTTCATCACCTGACTTTCTCCTCCTGTCTTCCGAAAGAGACAGGTTGTCGGAGAGACAGGCCAGTAATCAGGGTTCGTTGATTTAAATCAGCTTGATTTAAATCACGATTTAAATCATGATTTAAATCAAATGATTTTCTAAGAAAAGACATTGATTTAAATCAACTGATTTTTTTAAAATATATATATTGATTTTAAAAGTTGAAAAACAGTGTTTTAAATTATTGATACTACTTTTATTGTTTTCTTTTCTTAGTTTTAAAATTTATTTTAAATAAATTGCTGTGTTAATTAATTTTAGTTAACGAAATTGCTTTCTTTCTTAGTGTGTGTTAAATTCCAACACATTTGAAATTACATTTTAAAAAATCTTTTGATTCTTGAGATTGAAAGTATACACTTGCTGTCTTAATATAGACTTGCATAGCTATAGAAAGTAATTAATAGACATGAATTTCGAGAAAAAAATACAAATAATCTTAATTAAAATTCTACCTTTTGATTGAAATGGCATGGAATTAAAAACTACATTTTATTAGTGGAAAATGTATATTTCTAAAGTTTGAGGTTGTATTAAAAAGAAATTACCTTAATATGCCAAAAATAGAAAGAAAAAAAAGGCTAATGAATTCAGATATTTTTTCCTAATATGTTGTCATTCTTCCCTTTCAAAGTTTATTTGAGGCAGTAGAGTTATTAACTCGTAACTTGTGTTTTTTTCTCATAATACGTTTACGGAATCTTTGACATTATCAGATTTTCTATAAAGAAATTTTGTGAAAAAAAAATTCCAATGAGTGCATAGATTTTTTAAAAATTTTTTTTAGCTGATCTATTTTGATTTAGAATTAAAAATGAATATTTTAATATTAAAATATATAGATTAAATATTTATTAATTTTTTGATGAATGACTACATTTATAAACACAATCTCTTACATTTCATTTTGTCAGATTAAAAATCAAGGGAAAAACAACACAATTTTAAATTAAAATTGTGGTTTGCTAATTGAAACTTTAATTTAATAAATAAAGAGTCTGCCCAAGCCAAATTTGCTAATGCTTAGGGTACCTTCACAAATTCAACTTTGGAAAATACTTTTAAAAAATACTTTTTTTTAAAATTTTATTTTTGTGTTTCGTAAGAAACGAATAAATCCGTATTTTTGTGTTGATTTTTTAATATTTTTAATTTTTCACAAATTATGTCTAAATTTTCACAGAATAAATACCTCTCAGAAAAACCTAGATAGACCCTTTTCATTAAATTCTCTATTTCATCTAGTCTTCAAATTTCAATCATGCATTTGTTTCAAAATGGTTACCATGCATTCAAGGCTATGTATTATAATGAAAAATTATATTAGTAAGTTAGAGCTTCTATAATATTGTTAATAATATTGTCTTAACATTAATTTAATCTTGATTAAACATTTATAAAGTATTTTTAATCATAAATTAAAGTTCTTACAATGTGTTTGAGTAAAAATAAAAAAAAATCTGATTTAAATCAAAAATATCTGATTTAAATAAAAAAAATCTGATTTAAATCAAAAAAATCACAAACCCTGCCAGTAATACAAAAGTAAAAAAACAAAGTGAATTAAAAAATGCTTTTCCAAAGGAAATAATCAAACTTTAGGTGCTGGGATTTAGAGAGGAAAAGTATTGCTGATCCACACTTTATCATAAATGAAAGAAATTTTTCTTTCATTTTAAAAAAGGGAAGGCGCTTAAAAAGAGCGAGTGAGGAAAGTTTAACAGATATAGATTTTATTATTATTATGTCTGTTTTTTATTTAACTGAAAATTAGTTTTGTTTAAATCTTCTTAAAAAATATTGAATTTTATGTATTTTTTTCACAGTTTGATATTTTTTATTCTTAGGTAATAAGAAGCAAATAGAAGAAAAGATAATGGTTATCAAAGAAATATACATGCACTTGGAAAGAAATAATGCTTTTATAAAAGAATTTAGCAACAGGACACATTTATTAAAACTATTATTTAAACTCTTAAATTCTAATGTCCCTGATTTAAGTATAAAAGTTATTGGCATTTTATTAAAGGTGAGTTCTTAATAATTTCTATTTTGATGATGTTTTTGTCTTAATTATTTCAATGTAAAATTTTAATTGCTGTAAAATTTTTATAGATGTTATTTGTTTTTGAAATTACTCATATGTAGTTCAAAAAGTTTGTGAACATAAGCTTAAAGCAATGATTTATTTCAAAATGCAATTCAAATTTGCAAAAGTATCATTTATAAGTGGTAAATACATTTATGTTTTGTGTGAAGTCACACTCTTGAGTACACACTATAAAATGTTTGCCAATTCACACTATAAAATGTTTATCAAGTCACAATAGAAAGTGTTTTGTGTTATTTTGAAAAAAATACTTTTGATGTTTTTAACTTTTTAAATTTTTTTTTGCTTACGATAATTTATAATTTGAATTCTTAACGCTATTCTTAGTTTGAAAATCTACACATTTTATAATTTATAAAATGTTTAAACTTTGAGAAAAAAAAGCCTTTTTTAAAAAGTACTTGAGTTCTTGGGGAAAAAAGTTTTGTTATCACAATTTCTGCTTTGTCAATTTATATAGCTTTAAACAGTTTTAGTTTATTTTTGACTCTAAACTTTTTTTGTTATTGTCATTGCAATTTTAATTAAATAAGACTCTTATAATTATATAGTAGCTAAAACTCTTAAGTTACAAGACAACAAAATCACAAAATTTCGACTTCATCTTTATTCAATGTGTAAGTTCTTGAAGCAAACTTTATCTAATGACTGAGTACACTTATTTTATTTTCGGTTTGAAGATAGGTTTTTATTGTTTAATTTATTGTTTATATCTTATGGTAATAAAGTGTCAAAAACTAGTAGTTAGAATTGTGTGTAAGATTCCTATGACGAAATATTAATTTTTAGGTTAAAGCTGTTATGCAATTGCTCCATTATGCAAGCAAATAGATCATAATATTTTTGAGCTATTTGATCTAGATTAACTTTTCTGTTTTCATTTGCTTTTTTAATTTATAATCAAATTTTAGATATTTTATTTCTTTAATTCAAAAAATTCCAAAATTATTTTCTGAAATTATTTTTTTCTTTCACAGTTATTATTAATTGCAAAAATATATTCAGGAAAAGCTTAAATATTATTTAAGCTTCTAAAGAAAAAAGGGTTTTATGATTTGCTTAATTTTTCTGACAGGGATTTTTCTGACATAATCAATGTTTCTTTAAGACACTAAAATCTTCTTGTTTTCAGATTTTTTTTAAATGTTAAAAAATGAAATGATAAAGTTTGAAAAAAATTAAGCTTCGTAAGATTTAAAATAGGTGATAAATTTGGGAAAAGAAAAAGTTGTCGAAAAATTTTGCCAAAATTTTATAAAACAAAATATGCGTTTTTTAATGCAAAGTTACATTCTTTCCCTTATAATTTTAATTAAGGGTATCTCTTTTTTAATTTACTAACAACAAAGTTTTCACTGCAAACGTTTTTCCTTCTTTTAAAAATAAGTGAATTTTCTTAAAAAGTGTATAATTTTATATTATATACTTTTTTAAAGAAACTTCTTAAATTATGAAAATTTAATTGCCTTACTTTTATCCATCTAACTATAGATATACATATATGTATTTATTTCACTCTTTTTTCCTGATTTCAGAAGTGTAATATTATAAACAATTTGTATAATAGTAATATTTGCCTCTATGTATTTGGATACTTCTTTTTATGTTCAACTTTTGTTTTGTTAATTTGTTTAACCACTTTTTTTTAATAATATTTTAGTTGTTTAAAATTTAGCTGTAGTTTATTTTTTTAAAGTATTTTAGTTGCATTCTTAATAATAAATCACTGCTTTCTAATTAAGAAAAAACTAGTAAAATCCAAAACTAAGTTTTATATTTACTTTTTAATGAT
The DNA here is from genome assembly GCF_043381705.1 of Parasteatoda tepidariorum. Lineage (NCBI taxonomy): Eukaryota > Metazoa > Arthropoda > Arachnida > Araneae > Theridiidae > Parasteatoda > Parasteatoda tepidariorum. The sequence continues at coordinate 45,288,706 of NC_092205.1, read as the reverse complement.
TTTTTTTATAAAACACTCATGAATGTGCGTATTTAAACAAAACAATAAGTTTTTCCTTTAAACAATCTCAATTAGTTTGTTGAAAATTCAATACTCTGATAAAAATTTAAATTTGTGTCCACAATTTTCTTTCTTAGTTGTTTTTTTGTTATTATTAAATATCAAGAAAAAAAACAAATTTTCTCACCTTTTAGCAAACATGTTAATAAGTATTTTTTGTTGAGGGATTTTTAGAAATTTGCTATATATCTAATTGCATAATACAAAGAGATGTTACTATATCCTCTTTTATAAAACACAAGAAGTGTTACATAATGTTATTTAATGTTATATTTATGTTTTTTTTCCTTTTTGCTATAGATGAAAATGAAAGATAACAATTTGACAAATCTCTTCAGATTAGCATTTAAACTAATGAAAGAAGATTGTTGGTCAAAGTATGATGATGGCCAAGTAATTGGTAAGAATTTTAATCTAAGAAAACTTTCTATATTTTTGGTAAAGATACCCGTGTAATTATAAAGATATACATAATATATGTATTTAAATTCATTTGGCTCAATTCAAATATTTTAAATGGTGATTAAGGAAAAGTTTAGCTTATTTGAGGTTAAATGTTTATGAAAATTTGCATTTGTTGTAATGTTTTGAAAATATTTTTAGTTTATTTATAAATTTTTCCTCTACGGTTTTAGTATTGTGGGAGTTTTTTAGTACTTTATTTTAAACTCATTTGTTTATATTAATTGCAAGTTTAATATAAACAAATATGCGTATTATATTCATTTTTTAGACATAATCCTTGAAAGTATGAATGATATATCCATCGCAACTGACAAAGGAGCAACTATATATTGTTTAAAAATTTTGAAACAAATAATATGTTCAGAGGACTTGAACTGTGAACTGGTTGAAAAGTGCATAATTGTTATATGCCATCATTTAAAAGAAATCAATCATTATGTGAGTATTTTTATTAATTTATAATTTATTTACTTATACTTTCTGTACTGTTTGAATTATCCCTCTATTTATAAAAATCTGTCTGTATGGATGCTTGATAATAACTCTGGAACAGAAGCACCAATTGTGTTTTATTTTTCTGTAGTTTGCAAATTTTTATCGGGTGGTTTGTAAACAATTCTCACTTTCTGGAGGTGTGAAATTCATGCAAAATATGAAATTTTATTGTTTAAACCCACCACCTCACCAGTTTTCTAATATCTTTTTAATGGCTTCGCTGATTAGCTCAACGTTTTTTGTTACAGATTGCGATTTTTTTAAACCATTTTGTGATATTTTCTATCCCTCTACATTTTGGTTTTGATAAAAATAGTTGATAAGATTTTACACCAGTACCTAAATGTCTCAAAAACTCAATCGCCTACATATTTCTCCTTTATTTTCCGATAAGTTCCAAAATATCTATATTCTTTAAGGCAAGAGGTAAACACCTAAATGTACGAAATGTACATAAATTATATATTCGAGGAACATTTTAGACTTAGATTAGTTGTACATATCTCTTGGGTCTCAATGCTAAGAAAAAGAAAGCTTTTATTAGTAAAAAATCTTTCGTCTGAGTTTTAAAGAAATTAAATAAGCTAGTTAGCAAACAAAAGTGTTATTTTGTCTATCAATTAAACGTGTAATTTAAACCCTAAAGCTTAAAAAGGTAGTGTCTGTCCAATTAAAAAAAAGGATTTATCAAAAAATGTATACAGTTTTGATAATTTAAGTAAGAAGATGCATGCTATACTGTCTCAAATTTTCACTTTACATTTTTAACAATTCACGTACCTTCAGATGGGGTGACTTTGTGCAAACTGTAATAACTAACATTATAATAATTAAAAACAAACAATTATGCATGATTTGTTATCTCAATTGATAAGACTTTTAAAGTATAACCTACCTTCCTGGCCAGGATAACTAGAACTTCTTCAACAGAGCAGACTTTCCAGCCTCTGATTTTGCGACGTTAAAAAATTTGAAACTGTTTGTAACTTGAGCTCACAATTTTTCAAGAACGATGATGTTGCCAGTTCTTGGTAAACCATTAGTTCGTTATGTTGACAACTGAAATCAGTTGATACCGAGCTTTAAAAAAATACCCCTATATGGCATGACACAAAAATTTAAAAAATGACAGTTTGCACAAAGTCACCCCATCTGACGGTAGTGAAAGAATATAGACGCATATAGAATTTGTGGCTTGAAACTTATATTGACAAGATTTGTTACATTTTAGATGTATCAGTTTTTTTCTTTACTTCTTGTCTTATCTTTTTCAGTTCTGTATGGCAAATGAATGGGATTATAACCATAATCAAATCATCATTCAGGTATAACAGTTCTTTTCATTTGTTTAAATTAGAGTTTTATAACAGATTTTGTGATATATTTTTGGTATAAACAATGATAAATACAAACAGTTATATTTTTCATAGTTCTTGATGCTTCTACATTGTTCAGCTGGTAATGAGAAAACTAGAGGAATATTAATTCAGTGTGATTCTCTGCATCAGGTATTGAAAACACTTCACAGTTTTTATGAACATGCTGACATAGTTCAAATAGCAGTAAGATTTATCAGGTATATTTGCAGTTTTTCATGTACATATTATTTCACTTATGTCTTTATTAATATTTTTAAAAGGATTACGTTCTTTCTAACCTTGCTATTTCAAAAGCCTTTTTTAGAATTCTTCAATGATGCATTATCTAGATCAGTGATTCTTACCCTTTTCATGCCTAAGGACTCTTAGATGCCTCTTTGAATATTTCGAAATAAAATTGTTAAAATAATCGTAAAATTATTTGAAACTGATCACAAAAAAATTAAATCATAATTGTTTTTATTCAAGGTCAGCACTTTCACTAATTTGTTAAGACAAAGACCCTATTTGTCAGTTAGATATAAGTGAAGATTAAATAAATGTAGATCATAATGCGTACAAAAAAATCAATAATTTAAAATGTTTTTTTGTCATAATGATTTTCATTTATTATTTATATGCACAACTACTTGTTTAATATGTGTTAAAAGCATTTGAATTTAAATAAACATAAAACTGTAAAACTAAATATAAACTTAACATAGACTAGACATCTTATTAAAATGTTTTAATTTACTAGCAAATGTTTTTTATACATAGTGGAAAGTTATAATTTAAAAGTTTCATATAATTTTAATCTTATATTTGGTCTTCATTTACGTCAATTTTGAATATTAAGTGATACATTATTTGCTCATTATTTTTTCAATTAAAACCTTCAATTTCAATGAATCAGTCAATTAGACTTAAATATATTCTTCAGATAATAATTTTTTTTAAGTCAAGGCAGACTTAAAAAGTATAATTACTCATCGTTCCTAATTAACAAAAAATTTAATTTAATTTTGATTTGTTTCTTTGATATCTTATTTTTGAAATAGTTTTCTAGCAGTTGAATTTTTCCTTGGTGAGCGTTCTGAAATATCATCTATATATATAAAATTTTTTAACTACTTATTTTAAATATTCATCTCGCCACGTAATGCTAAATAGAGTTCATCTCAATTCTGACTGGATGAACTACAAGAAACGTGTTTGCTTAAAATAATTACGTAAAGTCACCAGGAAGGACAGCAAATAATAATAATAAAAAAAAATTATTTTAGCTTTGTTAATTGAAAAGCTTTGTGGAAAAACCATGTAAGTGACATTTTCGAAGGAGCTATAATCGTTGTTAGAAGAAAGTGGTCACCCAGCAATTTTATTATCGATTTATTGGAGACGGTAGACAAATAATTCCTCATTTATTTTATTTACCAATGCCTAATTTAAAAATAAGAATAATATTGATGGAACCTGCTATTTTTACTGATTCATATAAATAAACCTAAGAATGTCACTTACCTGGTTTTTTACTAAACTTTTTGACTGTTTTGGCATATGCCTTTTAGTTTTCTGCTTGATTTATGAGTGTTGTTTAGTACAGGTTAATTGATTTTTTTTATTCACCACTTAAGAAAAACAGGTATTCAGCTAGTTCTCAAACAAAAATGGACAATGTTTTTCATATTTAATTTAATAAAATAATTCAATAAATTTTCTAGAAATAAACTGTTATAGTAATTTCTCATGTTCTTTTAATTAAGTAAAAAACAATGATATGATATTAAAACTATGATGAAATGATATTAAAACTAGCTTATTATCGTAGCAAATTTCTAGATACTGAAGGTTGCAAAGTTTTAAAACTAATTATTATATTATTTTTTGCAGCAAATTTTTAGATACTGAAGGTTGCAAAGTTTTAACAGATTTAAGTGATGCAGATTTATTACTAAATTTTTTATATGTTCTTGAACTTCACAAGTATTACATTGTAAGTAAAAATTTACAAATAATTTTTATTACTTCATTACAATATTTAACTTGTAAATTTTAGAGAAATTTAAAATTTGGGACACTTATTGTACCTTCAGAAATTGAATTATTAAAAATAAATTTAATTTATAATTCAGAATATACCACTAATTATTGTGAAAAATATGTTGAAATTTGGTAAAAAAAGAGGCATGTTTCATGTATTATTTTATATTAAATTTCTCTTCTATCTTTTAATTACAGTTAGAGATAAAATTGATGCTATGAGCATTTATTTTTGTTCATTTTATGGAATTAAATTTTAAAAGAGAGTAATTATTCTATGTAGAACTTTTTGATTGACATTATATAATGTTTATTTTCTACATAAAAAGTAAAGAATAAATAATTGGATGTTTTATGAATGTTAAACTTTATATAAATTTTATTTTGCAGGCTCTTCAGTTTTTTTTCTTCAAAGAAGCTTATTTACTGAAAATATTCAATAATTGTTTTAATGCGTTATTTGAATAAAAAGTTTTTCCAAATGATTGTTTTTTGAATTAAAAAATTAAGGTGCTAAATCTAGTTATTTTGAAAACATTATTTTTTGAAGTATGAATCTTTTAGCATTTTATTTTAAATTATTTTTCTTTAAGTACTATTAACTTATAAAGTCTATGGAAAGCAACTATGATATTGTTTGTTTGCTTAAAAGTGCTCTCTCTCTCTCCTGTATTTTCAATAAATAGAATATAGACANTAAAAAAAGATATTTAAGTATTCATTTTATTTCTAAAATGGTTTTAATAAATTCCTGCAGGACATTGCATTGCAAGTGACTTTTATTATTGGGAATTTGGTGTCTGCAAATGATAAAACAGCATTTATCTTCCTAAAGTCACCTAATTTTATAAACATCATGGTTGAAGTTTTAGATGTCTATGTTAATGAGCATATTCAAGTATGATTATATTTATTTTTACTTTTAATACTGTTTTTTTTATATTTGTGGTACTTATATTATTTTTGAATGTTTCATTCACTGATATTAAATTTATTTATAATAGTATGAAATGTTCAGCAAAAATTGTTTGGTTCTTGAATTAAAATTTTCAATTTATTTTTACATCACTTTGCTTGAGTTCAGAAAATAACTAAAGCATTTGAAACTAAACAAAGCTATATATTATTGTTTATATGTATTTAATCTTAAACCATGCTACTAAAAAACTTGATTGCTGAAACTGAAAAAATGTACTTGATAATTCATTTTCAAGCATATTAATAAATTACTGTATGAAAGTTTAACATTGTAATGCTGAAAATTTTAACAAATTTTATTTATTTAATTTTATACTTTCTTTTTTTTGCAGTTCAAAGAAAATGTATCTGAATGTTTTAGAAATTCTAATTCTAGTGGGGACAGTAACTGGACAAATGAAATTTTTGAAGTTATTTTAAAGGTATGCTTTTTAATTATTCTATTGTAACTTCAGTAACTGAATGGCATTTTTATTTTGTCTCAATGACCATAAATTAATGAGTAAATAGTGTTTTTTTTGTATTTTATTTAGGTGTTATGTGTTTGGGCTAATATTTGCCTGAGTCTAGAAGTTGGTACTTACTTGGCATCTGAAGAACTTTTAATTTCACATTTACTATCAGTTATTGGTAATGTATATTTCAATGTGTATCTAATATGCAATTTTATTTTATAATAAATATTTGAATATTGACCAGTTACAGTAGTCGATTACGGAATTAATTAGGGGAAAGCTGGAAATTGGTTTTAAAATCCTGCTTTGGGGTTAATATGGATACTTGAATTTTGCCCTCTCTCCCTAAAAAAGATTTTTAATCTTAAATTTTTTTAAAAATAGACAAGGTATTGTTTCCTACTTATTTTTTATGCTAAAAATTAAGTCGATAGGACTAATAGTTCAGATATTATAAAGGATATAGTAAGTATAAGGTGTAAAGAAGCCCAGTTTTTTTATTATGCCTATTTTGGGATATAAAATACCTATCTAGGTAGATGAGACATTATTTTTAGTGTATTTTTTAATGCTGAATTTAATCAAACCAAAAGTTGATAAGACTAATAGTTCAGATGTTATTTAAGTTTTTATGTTTAAAAAGTTCAGTTTTGTACTTATACTTATCTATACTTCTGACTGCTATGGAGACAAGCAAAGTTTTGAATCCTATGCATAGCTTAAGTATAAGTGCAAAAATTGTACTTCTTATGTATAAAGTTTTAATAACTTTTGGTTTTTTAATATTCTCCCATTTTGCCTATTCTTAGTGTAAATTCTACCTATCCCTAGTGGGAATTCAATAAAATTTCAGGTAACCGTTTTTCTGTTAGGAATTATCATAGTCAAATAAAACATATAAATGAACAGTATATGCATTAGTGTTAAGATAAAACATTGTTTTGGAATCTAGTAAAAATTTAAATTCTTCTGTGTATATTAAGTTTAAAAAAGGAAACATGTAAAATAAAAATGAATCTAGTAATTTTTTAATTTATACTTTGAATATTGTGCTTTTTGTAATTGCATTTACTTAAGAAAAAATATATTACATCATTAAATGAAGTTTTTATTTAACAAATTCCTTATTTTTTATAAACTGTGTTATTGTAATTAGTTTTAGGTTGGATGTTAAATTTGTAACATTAATTATTCAAGTTAAATTCATGAAATTCTTTGTTTTACATTTTCATTACTTTCTCTATGTTAGCCTATGAACATACTTTTCTCATTTGTTAATTAACTAATTAATGTTTTGATTATTTTTTGTTTTATTTTATGTATTGAAATGCTTCCTGTTTAACAACGTTTTTCAATTTTACTGTAATCTTTTTTAAAATTTTTATGAAATTATTATAATTTCTTTTTTGTCTGGAAAGGATCTTAAAAGTATAATTTTATTATTAAGTAGGAAAATTTTTATTTACATAAAATAATTTTTTAGTTTAACTGTTAACTTAGCTTATAATATTTTAGGAGCCTACACAGAAAAAGCCTCTGTATATGACACAAATTTTGCTTTATATTCATTCCTTGTTGTGATTGGCAACATTGCTTACTACTTACCTAGTTCGTCAGACATCTGCACTTCAATTGCTGAGTGTAAGTTTTTTCTTGAATTCTTAAGAAATTGATACATTAAATTGAATATCATAACCAAAAATTAGTCATGCGTTATTTTGATAAAAGTTTATTTGATTTTTTTTCAAAAGCTTTGAACTATTGCTTTCATACATTAGCAAAATTATAAAAAAATATAGAAATCAATTTAATCTATCCTCGGTAATTTAGATCATTAATAATATTGAGCAGAACTAAACACCTTCTGGCTTTCTCTTATTTTATTTTTTTACTCAACTAGCTTTTGTTCTTATTTCGTGTTATATGGATGTTGAGTTTTTCTGAACATAGTTCCGTCTTTGCACATTGGTATACTCATTCAAATTTTATTTTATTCCCTTTAAAATTTTATTTTCTGCAAATTGTGAACTTTCTTATACGTTTATTTTAAATAAAAATCATTTATAGTTTTATTTAAATAAATATATTCCATAAGTAAAAGCTATTGAATTTTTCCTTTCCATAAAAAGTTGAATTTAAACTACACCACATTGGAGTAATCTCCTGCAGAATTTAAGACATGCTTTAAGTCATGTTTATAGGACTAAAAATAAGGTTTAAAGTTGGTTTATGTACAAGGCGAAGGGGGCTGATATGTGGTGTTTTTTTTATTGCTTTCTATTTGCACAAAATAATACAGAAAGAAAAAATTATAACTTTTAAAAAATATTGGATTTTGTAGACGTTGTATTTTAAAACAAGCAAGATGGCTTAAATATTTTAACACATGTCATCACTGGGAAAGTTGTGGTCATTGCGAGTTATTGGTAGTTTTCTCCAGGATCAAACTAATATCATTTCAAGGACAAGGAAGCTCTCTCAAATTCTTTAGGATTTAATACCAAACATTGCAAAGTACATAACTATAAATTTACAAGGTTTGTATCTTTACATTTGATAAATCACTTCCTTTACTTAGATTCTAGTAATATGTTATACTTTAAATATGATAAATCTGCTGCAGTTGTAAATTTTCGACTAATATTTTTATTTAGATAATAATATTTGGTAAAACTCCTTTTGCGCTACTTTTTTATAATTTTTAGTTTTTCTATTTTAATTTTACACTTAACTTTCAAAATAATTAATCAAAAACTCAAGTTAGTTATTTGGTTTTCTACTTGAAAGTTTTATGTGTTAATTTTCTTATAGATGTAATAACACTTCTTGATCCTTCTTTTTCTCACGAAGTTCAATTAGAATCTGCCAACATTATTCGAAATCTAACAAGACACCAAGAAGTACGCAAGTTTATTCAAGACAATTCACGTGAGCTTTAGTTATAATTGCTTACTGTTATTAAAATTGTTTTTATTAATCATCTACTGATTATTTAAATTAATGGGTCTTAAAAATAGGTCACCTTCATCAAAAACCTATTTTTAATGATCTGTATTTATCAATTCATTTATTTATATATTTATTTTAAAGGTATTGTTTTGCTACTATGAAAGTATTTATTGCATCTGTACTTCAAGTATTGCTTCAATTTACTTGTTTTTATAAGAGTAGAAAAAAATTTTTTTCATCAAAATATTTTATATAATTTATTTTTAACAGATATGTTTCTAAAGAGTAATTCTTAAGTGATAAAATGAGTTTTGAGCAAAGGAAACAGAAATTGCCCATTGTTATTTTAAGCTCTACAATTTTAAATTATTGTCATCTTTTCATTAAAAGTAGTTACATTTAATTAAATGATGTTGTTCGTTTAAAAATCCTTAAATTAGATTTTATGTTTAAAGAACTAATTTTGAGAATAGAATTTTGATTTTACAATGAAACTAAAAATCAGAATGTTTAATTTTTGAAGATTTTTGTAACAAAATGTTTCAAAATAATTATTATTAAAAACTAAGTTTTATAAAAAGCATTTGTTTGAGTGACAAATGTCCTGTATTAGAAAGTTATAAAAATATAGATAATTTGTCTACTTCTGAATTATTTTAGTCTTTTAAAATACTGTTTTTAAATATACTATGGCTTGAACATATTATACCTGAGAAAAATGATAGTTTAAAGAATAGTTAAACTAAAAATTGTTAATGTATTTTTAAAAATTGTTAACTTTTGACCCTTAAAAGTGTTAAAAGTACTTAAAATAATGCAGCTATATTTAGCTGCCATTTCGGTTTTTTGGAACAAAAAACTAAATTGTTTTTTTTCCCTACCAGATGTATACAATATTTGATTGTATACATCCTTTTTGACAAATTTATTCATTCTCAGCTTGCAACATATAATAGTTTTATTGTTGTAAAATGTTTATATTTTGTAATTGAAATACATTTTAGTAAAATATACTTAATTAAGTATATTTAATTTAAAGTATTGATAATTTGAAGTCTTAATAATTTAACATACACTAAAATGAGATACATTTTAATTGTATTAATAACATTTTTACTTATATTTTTAATTATATTACCTAGATTGATAATAATATAGATGCTAATTTTTTAATGACCTTTAGTAAATAAAGTATGTATAAAACAGCTTTTTATGTCGATATGTTTTATGATATTTTAATATCTAAATACCTAATTTTAATATATAAATGCCTAGTTTTAATATCAACAATCTTTTTCATGTAAAGTACTGAAATATCATATTTCTTTTAGTATTTCCTGAATTCATGAAACTACTCAATGCAAGTGATAAAGAATTTAAAACAGCTGCTTATGGAATTATTATGAACCTTTTAATTGATCAAAGCACACATCAAATGTTTTATCAAGAACAAGGTATAACCAGGTATAGCATTTTTTTTCATTGATTCTTGAATTAAGATAAAAAAGTATTATGTATTCCATCCAAGCTTTAGTCTAGTGTTCCCTAAAATGCGGGCTCTAACGCACCAAAGGTCCATTTTTCACTTTTCGTATTAAGAATTGTCACGATTTTTCAACTATTTCTGTTGAAATATTTTTCTTTTATTTACTAATTTTTTTAAAATTAAACGTTTCTTGTTTAACCGATTCAACATTGCACCCTCTTTCAAAAAATAAACTAAAATTTTTCCTTTTCCAACAAAGATACTAACACTTTTAGCACTAGCAATTCTTCTTTCTAGACTATGAGTGTATCAGTTATAATGCTTTCGGCCAAGTTTACTGGTAAAGAGCTTGTTCTTGCACTAGATTATGTGACATACTTTGTTCAATACACTTTTGGTCTAGTTTATGGGTTAAAGGATTCATGGCTTTTCTGCACTAAATCTAGTGCAGAAATGCCATGAAGACTGCCATAATGTCACCAGATATACTTTTTTCATAACGTTTTTTCGGTAAATTTTTAAACTATGTCATAACAATGTCAGAAAACTCTCAGGCAAAGATACACAGAAATTCTATTACATCAGAGCTTTGGAGTCATTTGAAGCTAATCACATCTGGGAGTCTTAGCTAAGAAGCTACGAAAATAAAATGATACAATTATAATATAGGATGATATAGGAAAAAAGAATACTTGTAAGTCTTTTTACTTTTAGGTTAGTTTTGAAATATTTTTTTAAAAATTTTATTCTAAGGGTTCTATGTTTTTGCAGTAGTAAAACTTAATCTTAAGTTTAGTCTTTACTTAGTTAGTAAAACTTAATCTTAAATTCTTGCATTTTCTTTGAAATGTTATCTTTTCTTTTTGTTCCTCTCTCTCTCTTTATATATCTATACAAAGAATAATAATAAAATAAAATAAAATAAAATAGAAAAACTTTTAATGGGAAAACAAAAAGGTCTTCATCAGGACACATCTTTTACGATAAATGTGATATTTCTGATGTATATATATACATATTAGGAGGCTAAACCCGCTACGTGTTGTCTAATGCTCATCAAACCCTGATGATTGCTTCACAATAATTGCTGTTTCTTGGTATGAAACAGTTGAAATTATTCAACTGAAAATATATGTACTAAAAAGTTGTGCCTCCACTTCCCACGTCCAAATATTTCTCTTATGATACGATAAAGTTCTATAAGTGAACATAAATAATTTTTCTTGAGTAATAATTTTTTGAAATAACATGTAAAATTAAAAGTTTATTGTTATAACAAATTTGGTGAGTTTACAACTGTAATTTAATATTTTTGCTTACCAAACGGTAGGGTGTATTTTAAATACAATTTTTGCCTTCATCACTTTGTACATGAAGCTGAAAGTTTAGTTCTAAATCATTTAATGGATCTCTTTTACCCTAATTCATAATAGTATAATAATGTAATATGAACCAAAAAATAATAATTGTAAAATGATTCATAAGATCAGAGACGGATTTAAATAACTTTATCTTAAAATGTAACCTAGAATTACATTATTCTAATAATAATGGTAATAAAAACAATGCTCCTTAACTCTTAATTTAGAAATCAAATAAAATAAAAAACATAATAATAACAGAACAGATAATTTTAACCTTTAAATTAGGGAAATAAAAATATTTTTAGGAAAACAATAACTTTAGGACATATATGTACCAATTTTATGCTTATTATTGCAACCAAACCAATATGAAAATTAATGTGGGATTTTCCAGGTAATAAAAATGTATTGACAACACTGGGAAACTGAGACACACGCACACACCCATATATATACACACTATACTAGTTTAATATAATGTTAATAGGCTTGTTATGGAAAACATTTAATTAGACATTTTAAATTTAGGGTCTTGCATAAATTGCATTTGTGCACAGAACGTGATTGGAAAACCTCATCTTTGATGTGCCAAATACTCTGGAACTATTGCAATGGTTGTAATTCTGTTGGACAATATATTTCTAAATTGGAGGTGCAACATTTAATTAAGTTCCTGTCATATTCAATTTGTAAGTATAAAAGAAATATATAGCAGAAAATAAATACTTAAAAATAAATTTTTTTTTTTCAATGTTATGAAAATTTAAAAATAAATGTATCTAAAATTTATTTATATGGAATAAATTTTGATATTTTTAAATTTTTTTTTAATATTTGGTATTTGAAAGGAAAGAAGTTAAAGTAAGAGGAGTTTTCAATGTTGAAAACTAGATAAATTTAATATTATAATTTGAGTATCATAAATTCATTTATTAAAATTAATTATTTACTATTAATTAGGAGTTAATTCAAAGCTTTTTAAATATATTTTGAAATATTTAAATTATAAAAAATAAAATTTAATTCATCAGCATTAATTAAGAATCAGTGAATCAAAAAATTTTTTTGAAATATTATTTATAAAAAAGAGGAAAATTTTTTCCAGCAATCCTTTTATTTGTTACAAGTGAGATTTCTGGAAAAATAACCCGAATGAAATTTGTATTTAAAATAATTCTTGTGCTTAAGAAAAATTACAATAAAAATAAATGTATATATTTTCAAAATTATTAATTTTTAACGATAACGATATAGAAATCATTTTTACAAAACTACTTCTACCAATAAAATATATTTAAAATGTTCATTTTATCAGCTTTTTTCCCTAATTGCTTTTTTCTAGTTTTTTTCATCTAATTTTAAATTTTTAAATGTGATATTAAATGTATGAACTTAGTTCTGTAAAATTATATCATTAGAAGAAAAATGAATACTAATTGATGTTAAAATGTGTATTTTATAGATAAGGTGAGTGAAACTATAGAAAAAGAGGGAACCAGTTATTCAGACTGGAAAGATGAGTTTTGCCCAGTTGCACAAAAGCTGTTACATCTTTTAGAAACTCGATTTATAATTTGATTTTTTTTTCTTTGTAAAATTTCTACTTTTTATAACCTAGTCATTTTGTACTAACAGAAATGTGATGCATTTTAAAAAAAGTTTGTTTATATGATTTTAAATGGAGGATTTAACCATGAGCATTTGTAAATATTTAATGCTATGCTGATATTTATACTTTTTAATAAATTTTTTTATAGTGATCTTGTGTGAATCCGTATCAATTAAAGTAGCATGAATACAGGGCATTTTGTAATAAGACATATTTATGTTTTTTGAATCCTATTCAGAAAAGTTTTATTGTAGAAAAAATTCAAATTAGTAACATCTTTTAAAATATAACGAGTCACTACTGTGAGAGTCGCGGTGTGTCAGAGTATAGAAGAGCATTCATCTCCCAATGAGATCATCCAGGTTCGAATCCCAGCAGTGACTGGTTGATATAAATTCTTCTTGCACTGATCATAGTGTTGAGGCAAAATATTGGTTGACAGATCATGGGTTAGAATCCCCTTGCTGTCGGGCAAACCGTGGGGAATTTTCGTGGTTTTCCTCTCCTCCGCAAACGTGGGTTAGTTTAATCAAAAAGTCCACTACAAAGCTTGATCCAGGAGTTCCTTTGTCTTCTGAGTTGGACTCTAAATTTTTGGCCTGCGGTGTTGAACATTGATAGTCATAAACTCAAAATTTGATCTACTGTACAACGCGAGTCTTAAAATATATTAAAAAATTACTACTGAGGAAGGTGGGAGGGAAAGATCAGAGCATGTTTTACTGCAGAGAAAAAAATTACCTGTAAATAAAGCATTAATATGATTTATGTTAATGAACCTAATGATTGTAGAAGAAAATTTATATAATTAAATATACTTTTTCTGAGTAAACGTACTTTGTTTTCGATGGTTCCAAATTCTTACCTTCAAAGTATGTTAGTACAATCTGAAAAATATAATCTCGATAGTTTTAAGGGTTTTGCGTGTTGAACAATGTACCTTGGAACTATACGTAAATTTAAAAAAAAAAAACTTAACATAAAGAAGAGTCTTCCTACAGCGAAGTCTCCCTGCTAGCGAACTTTTCTCTGTAACGAAATTTGTAATAGAAATTTTAGAAGGCTCAAGGAATTGAGGGCTCACCTCCCAACGAAATGACTCTGCTCAGAGTTTGAATAGCAGTGATAGCTGATCTATAGGAATTCTGCTTCCGGCTTACATTGATTACAGTGCTGACGTAAAATATCCTCAGTGATAGACGGATCGTTTGTTAAAATTCCCTTTCTGTTTCCCACTATAATCTTGGAGTTTTTCGTGGTTTTTCACTCCATGCAACGCAAATGTGGGTTAGTTCCACCAAAAAATTCTCCACGAAGGCTAATTTATCATAATTCCCTTATCTTCTGCTATGTGATCAAAATAGCAAGCATACGGAGTTTAACATTGATTGTCGTAAACTCATAAGTGGGTCGGCTGTTCATCGTTAATTATAAAATAAAAAAATAATGTTAAATAATATTTTATTCAAAACATTGTCCATATAAAAAAGTGATTAGGTATCACGAATTTTCCTGTCGTTTATCTTTGCGATTTTCACATATTTTGGAAATTTTCAGTCAGTATTGTTTCCGTTTTCCTCATTTTCGAAGAACATTGCAATTAAAAGTTATAATTTTGGAATTTGTCAGAATGTTAAAAAGGGATGGAGGAATATGAAGTGATGTAATTCTCTCTGGCGTTTTAGAAGTGGATGAAGAACAACTGATTCATAGCGTACTGAGAAAAAGATTTTGGACAGTGCAATTGAAAATTGTATAGGAAAGAGAGGGACAGTGATTTTTAAAACAAAAACGTAATGCAGCCAATAACATATTGATTTGAAATGATATGATCATTTGAAATCATTTATAGAGGTTTCCGAATTAAAAAAAATTACCAGACTCTATATTTATATCACTCTTAAAATGTGAATAGTTTTATAAAAATTTAACATCACAAATTTTTTAAAGTAAAACAAACGTACAGCACGCAAATTAAAGAACGGTCAACCTGAATAACTTTTGACATAATGCTTAGATCTTCACGTTCTAGGATTCAATCTTTGGTTCAAGGGGGTGACCTCAAATATGCTAGTTAACTCGTAAAGAAAATTTAAGTTACGAAATCAGACGCAAAAACATACTTTCTCTAAATAAATATGCTTTTTCTCTGATGGATTCGGATTTCTGATCCTCAAAATATGGTCCGGATAGTTTGATCTGGAGAGCGGTTCGAAGTTTGGACCTCTTAATTTTACTTTTTGCGTAGTTCACCACATTTGGAGAACTTTTTAAGCCATTGGAATTTTTTTTGCACTCAATTATAAAATTACTTTATCCAAAGATTATTTCATGTAAAATCTAACTTTTAATAAATAATTAGTATTTTTATTATTTTATTTATTAAAAGTTGAAAAAATTTTGAGTTGTAAGGCATAAAAATTTTTACATCAATTTAAAGAATGAAATTTTGAATGATAGAATACAAAATCTGAGCGATATCGGTCGAATAGTTCCTGATAAATTGAATTTTGAAAAAATTGTATTTATGAAATTCGATTTCTCTGGAACTATTCGACCGAGTTTGCTGAAATTTTGTATTTTGCCATTCAAAGCTATATGCTTTTTAAAATTATGTAAAAAATTTTATACCTTACAATTCAAATTTTTTCTGACTATTATTAAATAAATTAATAAATAATAATAATATTTACTAAAAGTTATATTTTGCCCGGAATTATCTTTGGATAAACGAATTTTATAAGTGTGTGCAAAATTTTTTCAATTTGAGTAAAAAGTTCTTGAGATATGGTGAAATACGTAAAAAGCAAAGTTAACATCAAGGGGTCCAATTTTCGGAGCATTCTCCTCACCAAACTATAGGGACCATATTTCCCAGATTACGGCTACCCCCTATGACTTCAAGAGGTCAAAAATTGGAATTCGTCGAAAAAATTGCATGTTTATGCAGATAAAGTATCTATTTTATGTCTGATTTCTTAACTTAAAATATCGTCTGCACTAATTAATCAAAATTTTTGATGTCACCCCTTCGAACCGTTAAGATTGAGTCATAGAACCTGAAGATCCGATTATTAGATCAAAAACTATTCAGAGTGAACTGCTTATTTTTTTGCGCACTGTATATATTATTTTCTGAATTGATAAATTGTCTTCACTTTTATACATTTTATTTATATAACAAATATTAAGGATTTTTAATACATTTATTAGGATGTATTTGCTTAGGATACGGATTATTTTTAATAAAAAATAATAATTTTATATTTTTGAACTCCTCACACTGATTAAAATTTTTTTTAAACATTTTCTTAAATAACTACAAAAGTATCTAACCTTCTCGAAGCAGATTTTTTTTCTTTTGAGAATTTTTGATCTGAAACCCAAAGATATCTTCCTAAAGTATATAAGTCTTTTATCCACTGTAGTCATGAAAATTGCTTGCCCCAAAACTAATATCACGCAAAAAGTGTTTTAAAACAATATGTTATCACTTAAATTAATTATATTCTAAAAATAAAGAAAATTTTTCCATTTCTTTTAATACAAAATGATAGAAATTAATTGAATAATTTAAAGTTTTAATTTTTAAGAAGCGATAATTTTTTCTCAATCATATTACCAAGGTTAAAGAAAAATATTTTTGGTAGAAACTGGAAAAAAGTTCCCTCTCCTCCTAAAAAAAAGTTCTAGGTTTATTTTATCTATTTTTAAACCATTTTGTTTTTAATTTAGGCCTGATATTTTGTTTTAATTTAACCTACTTAAATTATTATTTAACTTCCTTCATATCTTTCGAGTAGCTATATTGTAAACTGTAACTAACTGTAAATTATTTGATCGTAAGTTATTATAAACTGCTAATAAATTTATTTTCTTTTGTTTAACTGGTCTTTCCATTTTCTTGTGATAAATTTTACAATTGTTTTGATTTGTCTTTACAATTTAACGCTGCATTTCGGAATTTAAATTTCTTTGCAAAATCTGCTTACTTAGGTCCCCTCTATCTGCTGTTACATTTTTGATACATCTTGTATATTGGTCGATGTTTGAAAATTTCAAATATAGAAAAAGCTCGATATAATGAGTACATTATAGTGCGGCAAATTCATTATTACGATATGTTTTCAAATAACCTTCAAAATATTTTTTCTAAAAATGCGAAAATTGTGTACTTAACGAGTTAAAAATTCCTAGTCATGCGCTATTGCGATATATTTTTTTAAGGGTAATATATTTTTCTGCTGTTTAAGTAAGCAATATTGTGCGTATATAAACCAACAGTCAATGTTATCAAAAGCTATTACTAGCTTTTATGCTTCGGTGTTTATTATTGCAATCTTAATTTTAAATATGCGCATTTACTTATAATGACAAGCACGCCATAATGATGATTCTAATAATTACTGTGAATTGTCGTTATAACGGGCTTTTTACGGTGTATGAATTTACTAATTTTATGCGAGTTGTTGTACGATGTTTGGAAGCAAATGAGAGTATTTTCAATCATTATCATTATTAAATTTACTGTCTCGAACAATTTGTTCCTTTGGCTGGGATCTGTAGCTTTTATCTTAGGGAAAAGGAAAAAAAAAATGATCGTAAGTGCTGCCGCGCCCATTCATTGATTTAATCAAACGGATCACTTAGTGAGATTTGTCCGTGTTTGTAATCATTCTGAGAATATTGTTATGAGTTTTGAATTGACTTTTTAAATGCAATAAACTCTTTGCGTGGAATCGGTTTGTGTATCTTTATTTTAGATTTTTTTTTTGTCTTACACAAACAATATTGTGCTAGTTGGAAAAAGTTTTAGTAAATAATGCATGTTATTTTTCTATGATAAAAAACCTTCCGAACACTTCTATAAATTTAAAAAAAGAATTAAAAAAATGTTTTGTTATGATTAATAATAAATTTCGTTTTGTATGGTTTATAAGCGTTAAATATTGCCATAAAAGAAGTTTTCTGTTGTGAAATAATTGCCTTATTTATACCATAAGAGGTAAAATGCTATTTATGAGTCTGGTTCATTTAATCGACAATCACTTCATTGACATTTCTTCGACACCAGCTCATCGACAGACCATTTCATCGATTAGGACATTTCATCAACAAGTTATTTCGTCGACAAGGTCATTTCAACGACAGGGTCATTGCGTCGATAGCGTCATTTCATCGACAAATTCATTTCGTCGACAAGGTCGTTTTACCGACGGAGTCATTTCGTCGATATGACCATTTCGTCGATATGACCATTTCGTCCATATGACCATTTTGTTGACTTGGTCCAGCATAATTTATTTTTAGGGATTGTTTGTTTTTTGTTGTAATTTAGGGAACTTTTATGCTGAATAGTCTTATTTAATTAGAAAAATACTAATATATAATTTTTATACGAAAGCAAATTTTTTTTTTATTATGTTGCAATCGCCATAAAGGAAGCATTTTTTCCTCTTGCCAAATCCTTTTGCTGTACACCCAGTTATAAAACAAAACTTTTTCTAGTTGCATTTTTCAAGTATTTATTTTTCTGACGAACTGTTTAATTTTTAAAGTGCATTATTAAGGGTTAGCACCATAAAGGTAATCGCTATAACAACCGTAAATGATTCTTGATATAGCAAGTGAATGAAGGGAGAAAAGAACAAGGAAAGACAAGACAATGAGTTAATGAATTTAGTTATGAAGAACTTATTTTCTATACCTAAATTATAATAGAGCAACAACTTTTCTCAGGATAAGTTAGGATTGTCTTTAGATCATAATTTAGCATGATATCCTGGCCATTGTCACCATCCCATTGTGTGTTGTTAACAGTCAAATTATTTTTAAAATCACATCAATACAATATGATATCGTGAGAATTAAAAGTAATAAAAATATATTAAAATGAAAATTTAGAGAATATTTTTTTGGGGGAGCGGGAATTTTCGGGATTATTTTTCGATTTTTTTGGGGGATTTTGGTATCTATTTTGGTGAAAAAACTTTCTACATTTTTTAATACACTTCAGCAAAACCATGGACTTCAGTGTAATTTCCACAGCATTGAAAATAATCACAGGCCTTAAATAATTGTATATGCATAAGTAAACTGAATGACATGGTATCTTACGAGTAAATTTCAAAAATGTAATTTTGAAACATATGGGGGATTGTTTACATGGGGTTAGAGTAGACAAATGCAATATTTCTTATATTTTAGCAATGAAAAATTCTATTTTGGCTGGTAGGAAAAATTATATCTCGTTATTATACGTAGTTACAAAACACTAAATTGTTAAATAGCAAAATAAAAAATAAATAAATAAAAAATAGCAATTTTTATGATGAAAAAATAAATTCTTAATTTTTACTTCAATTGCAATTTTAAACTTTTTATATCAGCGTCTTTAACAATAGGACAGGATAATTATGAATGAATATGCTTATTACATACTTTAATAGTCACATTTGAATTGTCGTTTTTAAATTAACCACTAATGAATTGATAAGAATTAATGAGTACACAAGGCTAGTGTGTACACGTAGACGAAAGTTTCTGTGGAAACGTTGATATCAAAATGGCATTTTAGCGGTAGTAAATTTACAATAACTCTAAGAAGAATTTTCTTTTTTTAAAATACGATTATAATGCTTAAAGAGGTCTGTTAGTGCACTATTCTCAAACAAATATATTTTTTTAACGTAAAAGTGAACGTGAAAATAACGCAAAATGGTTGTCACAAATTTAATAAATAATCGAACCTTCTCTTAGTTTCGTTGCTACTATTAGAGTTTTCTAAGAACTATGGGAACACAACTACACTTAACACAAATACAATGTGTACGTAATTATCGAGACGGAAGTTGTAAGCTCCTACAATATTGAAAGTTTTAGTCACCGGACCAGAAATGTTGAGAAACATTGCCATAAAGTCATTGAAACGTCGCAAGCGTATTTGTCCTTGCTCTTCAGAAAAGTATTTTTTTCCATGGGTAGTGAATTTTCAATTTCGATAATAATAATAACAAATAAATAAATAATGAATTAATTCCTTTTAATTTTCAGGATTTATATTAGGCTCATCTTACTTAACAGAAAATCAAACCTGAAATTTAAACGCATGAATTTGAATCTAATCAAACCTGAAATTGGAACTATTACTCTACAAAAAGGAAAATAAATAACAAATATAAATAAAAAGATAAATAAATAAATGATGAATTAATTCCTTTTAATTTTCAGGATTTATATGAGGCGCATCTTACTTAACAGAAAATCAAACCAGAAATTTAAACGTATGATTTTGAATCCAATCAAACCTGGAATTTAAACGTATGAATTTGAATCCAATCAAACTTGAAATTGGAACTATTACTCTACAAAAAGGAAAACAAATTAAAATTTATTTTCCTTCTACTTTTCTGGCTAGTTTAAGTGCTCAAACTTTGATTGGTTCTTTGTACAGGATTATAGCACAATTCGCTTTCTGATCACTATAAGCAGAATTTATCATCAATCAAAATTTTCATTATTTTCCGGCCTAAACAAGCCTGGAGAGACTAAACTAAATTCAGAAAATATGAAAATAAAAATGCATATATATTTTAAAAACCACGTTTGTTCACTAGACTAAAAAAAGAGAAAATAAATTAAAAATTTTTTCCACACAAAACAAAAACCACTAGAGCAAAATATCACAATCAGCTTCTATGACCCTTTAAAATTACTATTTTTTCGTTTTGGTGGCAAAAATAGGATTTTATTTTTTTCTAAGCATACTTTTAAAATATGATTTTTAAAATTCATTTTAATGTTCGATTACACGTTTAAAAAGGAACTATCAGTTTACTTAAGAAACTTTACCTTTTTTTAAAGTAAATATAGCAGCCATTTAAATAAAATACTTGGATCATCTTCTTCTTCAGCACCACAGCTTGTCACAGGTCAAGGTTGTCTCCATGAGCCTTCTTTGGAGTTAGCTAACACAATCATTATACACTGACTTCAATAACTTTTGTACTTTTTGGAAGAAAAGATGGGAAAATATATAGGATAAAAATCATTTCTGTTTATTATAAAATAAATAGAAGCTAAAGCGATTGAATATAAATTTGTAGATTCTAATAAATTTGGGTCAAAAAATTTTCTTTCAATCAAGTCTTTAGCAAATTTTTCAATATACGTGAAACCTTGGCATTGAACCAAGCGTGAAATATTTATCAATTTAAGAAATCCGTCCTTTCAATACCTAGAACTTAACAAATACAATTTTGCATTTTTATTGATAATTTAAAAAAAAAAAGAATTTTGATTTTAGTGAACATAGTGCTGAAAATAATCTTTATCGTCTCATTTCATTTGATAGAAAAGCTTCTTGCATAATATTTATGCAGCATTCCACGTCTAGCCTCGTTATTGTTATAACAGATGTTTGCAACCATCAAATCACAGAATTGCGTGAGGACGAAGCGTGGTAAATCCCGTCTTATCGTATTTTTCTTCTTCCATTTTTTTTGTTTATTTCTAAATTCTGAACCTCTTTACTGAGTTTTGTTTTATCATAACGAAATACCTATCTAACATTATAAAAATTAATTTCTTAAAAAGGCTCAATAATTAATTATTAATTTACATTTGACGTACTATCTGTTGTGATCAATGTTGAGCATATATATCTGAATGAATAACTAGAACAGTGATTCTCAACCTTTTTTTGGGGGCGGCACACTTTTAACGATTTCGAAATTTGACGGCACACAATGAAAAAAAATTAGTTTAAAAGTTGTTTACTTACCACTGTGTTAAATAGTTTGTGATAATAATTTTGAATGTGAAATAAAATAATATGTTCTACAAAAGCGCGTTTATTAAGGGATTAATTATCTCTTTCGACTAGTTTTTTATTAGTTAGTAAGTTTTTTTTGCTAGCTATTAATTGTTAGTTTGTTTTCTACAGTTAATAACTTATTTTTTTGTGAATTCTTGTTAACTAGTTTTTTTGCTGATTATTAATTGTTAGCTTATTTTTTTGATAACTATCCCTTGCTAATTTGTTTTTATAACTATTAATTGCATGGCTTACTTTCATGATTAGCTTTTATTTCCATTTAAAAGTTAATATTTAGCTTGTTTCATTGTTAATTAATAATTTTAATAGTCATCAATTTCCTACTTATTTCAACGTTTTTTTTTTAAATTGTCAAAGATAAGACGATCGCCGACAAAGATGTTCACGCGGTTAAAGCGTGGAAAAATTTCAATATATATATATTTATATATATACTTTTCTTTAATTTAAACTTGTAATAAAAAAAACATTATAATTTTTTTTTTATCATTTCTAATATTTAGCGGCACATTTTAAGAATTTGGCGGCACCCAAAAGTGCCGCGGCACAGTGGTTGAGAATCACTGAACTAGAATCTGAATTGCAAGCATAAATAAACTTTGCTTTTTTTATTTGTAATTTCTCTAGTCTTTAGAGTGGTAATTCCTTCGAAAGTAAAATTTTTAATAAGATTCTTCAATTTATAGCTTTGCTTATTGAAGCCCACTTTCGATTTTTTTTAAATATTAAGATCAACTATAAAGTTTTTCATATCATAATGTATTAGGATTAATGTTATATTGATAATTTAATAGATAATGTATTTATTTGTAATGGAATGGACAATATTTAATAATGCATAGTGATACACAATTTTTTATTATTCATTTAATTAATAATGGAGTTTGATCTTGTAAAACGGTAATTTCTGAAAATTTACTAGATGATTACTAGAAAAGATACTAGAAGTATATCCATCATTGATTCTTTCTCTACGTATTTTGGAAAAAGAGAGTACTTTTTTTGGAACAATATGAATAACTCTTGATCTAATGATCTTGTCTTCTCGTTCAACGATGCTGTCTTAAGGTTTGGTTGGTAAGCACTAATAGATAGTGTAGATCATATTTTAAAATGCATAATTACCGTGAATATATCTTTATATCGAATATCAATATATCTTTTCCACTGCGGTTTCAGTTGCTTGACCCTCAAGTAGCCGCACATTGGAAAATACGATTTCCGTTGTTTAGTAGGACGAAAATTAAAGTCTCTAAATGTTAATTTATTTCTTGTATTAATTCTCCATATTTCTGGAACCAATCGAAAGTATTTTGTACATATTTGTTAAATATTGATAGTGGGAAAATATAGATTGTACTGTGTAAAATTCTTTTTCTTTATAATTCGTTTTTTAATTTTATGTTACTCAATTTATAATTGATCAAAAATCTTAGAGTATTCAAATTTTAACTAATTTTAGATAATAAAATTTGATCGTAATTGATTTTATTTACGCCATTTCAACATTTCAAAGCAAAATTTTTAAATTACTATTTCACATTTTTATTTCTTGTGAACTATTTGACCAATTCAGCACGAATTTCGGATTTTGCTATTTAAAAGAAAGTTTATGATGGTGAAAATTTGGGTCATCTTACAATTTAAAAATTATTTCGATTATTATTAGATTAAATAATAAAAGTAATAAATGATTAAAAAAAATAATATAAAAGTGCTGCATGTATGCAATTATGTTCGGAAAAACGAGTGTTAAATGTATGTTAATAGTNAAGGCCTGGTTTCTTAGGACAGGACGCCGTCAGCTGGAAATCAGCGCTAACCTCTGATTGGTCCATTTGTGAGTTTGATAATGTACGTCATCAAACGCTCATCTTGAACTCGATGACGTATACTATCAAACTCACAAATGGACCAATCAGAGGTTAGCGCTGATTTCCTGCTGACGGCGTCCTGTCCTAAGAAACCAGGCCTTTAGTTCCAAACTTGAAGTCCTTGTTTTACGATTGGGTACTTGCAACTCGAGAAGAAGTGAAGTGATTATGCCTAACCATGTGATTGGAATCAGGTTTAATTAAATCCCTGTAAGTGATATCACGCGTGCGTGTCGAACCTGATTGGCTTCTGAATCGACAAATGCTACGATTTATATCCTCTAAATTAGAGAGACCGACTCATCGGCCATTATGGAGCAAAATCCTTTGCGATGAGGCAAAGATCTACAAGATTAGGCAACTAATCGCTGTAAACGGCGTTAACCTTAAACAGCATAATCCGTAAAGAGAAGCATGTTCGCGTACCTCGATTTAAATTGTTTTTCGTAAACTCTTTTTAACACTTGTACGAATTCATTACAAAATTTAGTATCACTGTTATTTAAAATAAAAAAATGTTATTCATTACTAGACCAAAACATTTTATACACATTTTAGGATCTTTGATAATAAAATATAAAAAAACAAGAAAATGGAGAATAATCAGTAAATTTAAAATTGCATTAGATTAAAGCTTATCTAAATTTGATTCTGGTTTTAGACAACTTATTCCTTTTAATTTCTTGAACAGAACAGAACAAAACAGAAAGAACAACAGACACTAATTATTTCAACAATTTAACCCAAGGATTTAAAAAAAAAACATTGATAAACCCAAAAAAAGCGTGAAAGATCGAATATTAAATTGATTTCTTATCATAAA
The DNA here is from genome assembly GCF_043381705.1 of Parasteatoda tepidariorum. Taxonomy (NCBI): domain Eukaryota; kingdom Metazoa; phylum Arthropoda; class Arachnida; order Araneae; family Theridiidae; genus Parasteatoda; species Parasteatoda tepidariorum. The sequence continues at coordinate 45,263,911 of NC_092205.1, read as the reverse complement.
AGGTAAACAAACCGTTTGTACGTTAAGCAATATATTAGCATAAGTAACTAAAAAAATTAAATGAGACTGGATTAAAAAACCAGTTATCTGACATATTAGCGAAGGAAAATGGAATACAATTAGAAACAGGTAAATATTCATTTTTAAGAAAACAAAAGGAAACATTTACAAGTAAATACAAAACTTGGCGATTCTAGGATAAGTTTGACGAAAAATTATTCAGTCAATCTCTTGCATTTATTTACTGATTTTACATCACACAAACACTCAAAATCGTTAAATAAATCAGTAAATGTTGTTTAAAGGCCATATTTAAAATAAATATTTACTTAATAAATGCATTTTTCAATGAAAATTTTTATATATGATACACAGTTAGAACTGTACAATTCAAGTAACCCTGAAAAATTATTCGCTTTATTTATTTAAAAAAAACAGGCAGAAACAAGCATTCAGAAACAAATTCTGACAACTTAAAATTGTTTTTATATTACATATATAAGTAAATAAATTATAAATAAGTGAGTATTTACCTTACATAAGTGAGATCCACTTCTAGACTGCTAGTTATATATTCTACAATTTATAACCTATTTCTTCTTTCTTTCTTATGGATATCTAAATATTAAAAAGCCCTTTTATTGAATTGTTTGACCAATTCCTAGCTGCACAAACGCCCATATCAATAATTTTAATCATCTAAATGGGCTTCAAGCTCTCACGCTAATGTTAAAACTACTTAACTACTGAACTTGTTTGCTCCATAATGGCGGACAGTTCAGCTCACCTAATAGAGGAGCCTTACCACGATTTACCTAAGACTCCTCTATAAGTCTTATTCAGTCCTCTAATTTTTGGGCTCTAGATTTACCTATGATGACGTTATTTTCAGGTACCCAATTAAAGAAATTGAATTCTTGTTGTTTTTTCCTAGAGGTTCATATTAATATGGTTACCTTAAGAATGTTAACACATTAACGATATCTTGAAATAGCAAACGGTTTTCAAAACAATTTTGTCAGCAGCTGAATTCATTCTCAAATTCCAATTAAAATAGAAGCTATAAATAAAAATGCCTTTTTATATGTTTGATAACATTTTGGGATCAAACAAGGAAGAGAAGAAAACTTCAAAAGAAGATTCAAAAACAGACCAAGATGGAGACGAAAATTTGGTAAACGAAGAAAAGTATAAGAATGATAAAATTGATTATGAATGTGTTAAATCTCCCGAATGTGCGATGCCTAAAATAAAGTTGATGGAATGTCATGCAAAACAGGACAAGCAAGTGGTTCCAACTGGAGCAGATTGTGATAAAGAACTGCTTCAATTTATATACTGCTTTTGTGATTGCCGTTCTAAGAGTCAGGGTTCTTAAATCTTTGATATTGTCCGGTATGGAAAAAGTTGCAAGAATTTATAGGAGTTGGATTTGTCGATATTTACGTTTATTTCATACGAAATTTGACGTTTTCGCAGTATGAGATTTAATTTTGTACTAAAACAGAAGCAGTTCTAGAGGAAATAAAATTATAAAATTTGCTTTCTAGTCTCTTTTTGTCAACTAAAATGTATATAGCTGTTACATATAAACTGTTACAGATAAATTTGTTGACTGTTTATTATTTTTTTTCTAATTAGATAACTTAAAGTAACTTTTAGCATTCAATACCTTCTGTAATAACTGGGAGTATGAAAATATGTGATGATGATTTAATATAAATAACGGAATCATAGAAGTAGTTTTTCGAAGGCTCTGGCGCAATAACTCTTGGAAGAGAAGTTTAACTTAACTTCAACTAGCACCCTCTATACTTATTCTGAAAATGGCGTAAAACGAAGTAATTTAATATTTAAAAATTTACTGCAAAGCTGCATTATCTGGATTCATAAAACTTTGCAAATGATAAAAATAAGATACTGATTTTGAAAATTTTAATCTAGATGGAAAAATATCGGTGATTTCTAAAAAAAGCTAATAACTTTTAAAATACTTAAGTTCTTGCCTCTTCTAAAGTTCAGATAATTCTTCAAGACAAGATGGCATATATAGTATAAAATTACGACTTTGCTTCAAGTATAATGCATTTAAACTGCGGCTTTTTCGTTTTCCACGACGAAAGAGCTTCCAAATACCATGTTATGGGGTAAAATCAGAGGCTTATTGGTTTGGCGATAATTTTCGTGCAGTTTTTCTGAAACCCAGTTTCTGGTTATCATGATATTTGCTGTTTTTGGTTTTAATGATATCACCTTCGGGTCATTGTAACTTTTTTTGCTTCCGTTATGTGATTTGTCCTTGGTTTAATTTCATATATATTGGCTTATTTTCAAACCACCAAATAAAGGGATATCTTTGTGCTGCATCACAATAAGAAAAAAAACACAACGCATAAAAGCACACATAATGTAGCAGACAAAGACAGACGTTTGTTATTAGGAGAATATTAGGATATTGATATTGTTGATATTAGGAGAACTACCATCAGGATCAAGACATAAACTCTTATTCTGCAAAAAAATTAAAGATTTTATTCGAAATTTAGCCATCCTCATCATCGGCATGACAGACCTGGGTGGGTCCTGGACCTCTCGATTTTTTTCCATCCTGACCTTGCAAATAATTAAGTTAATAGGAAATTTGATAATATGGATACTTAAAATGAAGTACATAAATTTATGAAGTAAATGCTGTAAATAATTTCTGACTAGCTAAGGTAACCAAATAGCGGTTTATCTTGTCCATAAATTTTTGTTACTGACATTGCAGTTTTATTAAACTTGTGAGATGTATTAGTTAATTTCTTGAATTGATGCCACATTATAATTTTTATATGTTACATTGCAAAACAACTATTTAAATTTTTATTAAATTTATCAATTAATTTAACCATACGTGCTTATATTTAACCCACATTAATTTTGAAACAATTTAAAATTATCTGAATTTTGCCAACTTTTCTGAGAAGAGAAAAACGAACGTTCAATCCCTTCTTTTAGAAGTAAACAAAACTATTAAAACATTTTACAGTTTTCTACAATGCTTTTTCCAAGCGCAGCTCTTTTTTTTTAGCTAACTTTCCCCCTTTTCACGGTTATCTAAAGAATGTCAGTATCTAAACGGTACCATGTATTAGCAAACGGTTTTCTTAGGAAAATTATCAGCAGCTTAAATTACTATCGAATTGAAATTAAAGTAGAAGCTATAAATAAAAATGCCAGATAAAAATTTAGAATCAAATAGCGATGCGGATAAAACTTCAAAAGACGATTTACAAACAAACAGAAAGGAAGACGCAAATTTGACTGATGTGGAAACGTATAAAATCGAGAGGCTTGATTATGAATGTCTTCAATCAACTGGATGTGCAATGCTCAAAATGGATTTGATTGATTGTCATGCCAAGCAAGTTGCAAACGGAGAAGATTGCGATAAAGAGCTACTTCAGTATATACACTGCTTTTCTGAATGCCGTAATAAGATTCACCATATGAAGAGTTTTAAGATGGAGCATTACTCAGACAAGATATAAAATGGTGCAAAAATATTCAGAAGTTCGTTTTTGGCAGTACTTTCGTATGAAGTTTCGCATTTTTTACTACTAAGTTTTAATTTTAAGCCTAAACAAAAGAAGTTCAGATTGAAATAAAATTAGAATGGTAGTTTTTTTAACTGTCTTTTTTTAATTGTCTAAAATTCTCTGATATCTTGCATATAAATGTGCTTGCTGTTTGTTATTTCACCTCAAATAGCCAGCTTATGCTAGATTTCCTCATTAAGTACCTTCTGCGCTGCTGGGTAAATAAAAAACCATGATGATCATAATGTTTAAATAATAATAATAATAATAAAAGAACTTGCGTAAAGAACGAATTGTGCTATAGCACAAAAATGTAGTAACTAAAGACAGATGATTGTTTCGATGCTATGAGAAAAACCATGGAAATATTTTCGTATCGTAATGTATGATTTCGTCCAAATAAATTTTATACTTGTAAATTTTCGAAAAAAAAAACGAAAAAAAAACGAAAGAAACATGTCGAGGTTTGATCGGGGATGGCTACGAGTTATACTTTTGGAGTTGTTTCCCTTATGTGATGTTTTTTAAATATCTCTCGGACTGTAGGAACATCATATGTCACATGACTATTCATATTACTTTTATGAGAGTTGCGAATGGCAACAGATCAAAAAATAATAATAAAAAATGAGTGTTCTAAAAAATGTCTGCTGATCATTTTTATCCTGTAACTCTGTTGCGTACAGCTATGTTTTAAAAANAACTTGAATCTAGCACGAGGTACCTTTTGATAGATGAAGGTTGACATAGTCGATAATTAATTCCCCCACAGGACCGCTGCCCGGAAGTTGCCAAGACTTGGCGACTATTCTGCGATAGATCATCAGTGTAGTAACACAAAAACTTATTTTGCAAGAAATTATACATTTTATTTCATGTTTAATAATTAAGCTATGATAGGTTCTCGTAGTTAAATATTTAAAGTAATAAATAATGTTAAGTGTCTTTGGCAAACTAATTGTTCATTCCATATTGGTTTATATTAGAATAAGTACGTTAAAGCTAGAAATCTCAATGTCTCTTAATTAATAGAACTGACATAAATGTTTTGTTTTATTTGTGAGATGTATTTAATTTTTAGGAAATGTCACCACTTTGCAATAATTTCCACGCATTTTACAATAAAACAAGCATCTTTTTTATTATTTATTATTTTTTTTTGACGTTTGAAACATGAACAAGCGATTTTTTATTGTTTTCTCGTGGCATATCTCTTGGCGATTTTTATTGTTTCTGTTTTCAATTTGTTACAATGCAATATTCTAGTTGTATAATACTGCAGGCTTCTTGTTAAAAGAAAAACATTAAAACTAAAACAAAACTACTTGTGCTTTAACACCAAAAGTATTAAGTATCATAGTCTGAAAATAGTGATGGCTTTATTTCTTGCGGAGACTCAACGCAACAAAGTGCTCTTTTTGCATTTTTTAATGTAATAATTTTACTTAAAAAAATCCTGTTTCGATACCTATGTGGTTTTAAGTGTTTAGATATCAACCGTTTCTAAACACTTAACTGGAGTTTCAGATATCAACTATTTATGCAAAGCTGTTATACATAAGAGTCTTACTAAATTTGATACTATTTTGGTTGCATTCTGGAGTTCTGTTAATTTTTAAACTTTTCATTTAGATATAATATCAAGACTTATTATAACAACTTTTCATTTAGATATAATGTTAAACCAACTTTTCATTTAGATATAATGTTAAACCTGTTAAACCTTTCATTTAGATAGGTATAATGCCAAGAAAATAAAATCATCTTAAATCATGTTCTAAGAAAATTCCTAAAATTGCAGAACAAATAAAAGTTTAATTTTTTCTAGCTTGTTTTAAAATTAATAATGAGTTTAAAATTAATAACTGTCTGAAACATACCAAGTTTAATTTTAAGACCATTTCTCTTAAATAGGGTTTAGATTCCATAAATTCGTTTCATAATCAATAAGGAAATTAAGGAAATTAGCTTTCAAAAATTTAATTTTTGAATATGAATGTCCGAACGGTACTTAGGTTCAATAGTTGCCTAATACAATTCTATGCATGATACTTAATAAGATTTCTGAATCAATAAAGTGATTTTTTTTTCAACTAAATGTTTGCCTTTATCTAGTCACCAGTAATTTCAAAGAATCTTAAATAATATCATATTTCATTTTAAGCATAATCGATGTTTTCTTACAAAAGTTCCTATGAATTTAAGTGCTAATTATTTAATAAAACGTAAATTATAAATGATTTTCCTTACTATGCTGCTTTATTCAAGGATTTTTCAGATAAATTACCAAAATATGTATGAACCTTGAATTATAATCCAACTTCAACTTTCATCCTTTCATTAATAAATGATGGACCCATGTTTGGGTGGAGCCAAATCTAACCGCCAATCATAATTGCGAGTCATCCTGTCCATAACTCAAGCTGGAGAACATGTAAAGAGGTAAAAAGTGAAGAGGAAGATTTTACCAAGAAAAGGGAATGTGGTTATATGCTCGTATCAAAAAGAGTCGCAGATCGAGGAATTATATTTTTTCTAGTCATATGCAGATATGATATATGATTTAAAATTAATTATAGGAATCATGATTATTGATGCGACTGTGGAAATTGTTGCCGAGGTGAGCTTTATCATAATTATAATTAATTGTGTATTTTCAATAATATTCGTAATAATCGTAGTCTGGAAATTACACTTTCAGTAAAATACAGTTCTATTGAATTACATTTCCAGCATTTAGTATTAAGAATCAAAGCTTAGTTATAATTTTGATAAGTTAATATAGTGAAAATGAAATCAAATGTGTTTATTGAATTATATAGGGAATAAATATCAGATTTGATATTCACACAGATATGGTAATTTCAGCGTTTTCTTTCAAAAAGAATTAAACACTGTAATTGTCATTTTATTTAAGAAATTAAGAAATTTTCATTTCATTTAAAAGATATGAATATTTTTGCTTGATATGATTATTTTCTTGAAGCAATATAATTTAACGAAATATAGAGAATTTAACATAATTAAATTATCAGAACTCGAGAATTCTTCTTCTTCTGTTTTCGCCCAGCATAATAAGTTTGTAATAATGTTTCATATTTTATGTGCTGCAATAAATTAACGAAAATTTGTTTTATTTAGTTTCAGAACTGGGTTGAGGTAAGGAACTGTATGGTTGTATCACCTTAGTTTTTCTTTTGTAATTACATAGTTTTGAATACGATGTACAATTTTTTTTACTGAATATATATAAAAAATTAAAATATATGCTAAAATTTAAGAACATCTGTAAAGATATTGGCGTAGGTCATATCAACCTGGTTTTCTTGTTATATTTCTATGATAAATTAAATACTACATAGTAAACAAATTTGGTGTATATGGTGTATAGTTGTGACTATTTTTGGTGTTGATGTAAACTAAACTTTTTAAAGTGCATGCAGTCACATATTTTACTTACTTTCTCACTGTTCTATTTATTCATTTTTTGTTTGTTTGTTTACTGACAACACATATTTATAGCTTATTAGCATCAATTTATGGTTCATCGTAGAAATATTTCGCTTAAAGACGAGCACTTTTTTAATAATATATTTGTTTTTCTGTTAAACAATTGTTGTTTTATCAACTTTATACAATTTTTTTTGCATGATAACACTCCCACAGTTCTGTACTTGAAAGTATATTTAGCTTACTTTAACACCAAAAATGATGGTAACTATTTATATCAAATCTTTTTTTCCTCAGTAGGAGTAACAAAAATTTGAAAATCTTCTCACAGTAGAAATGAGTTATAAATTTAAAACTTTATGAGATAAAAAACTAACTATAAGGTACTGACTTAAGTTATATTGACTTCATTTATTTTTTAAGATTACAACTAAATGAATTATTACGACTGCAAGCACTCAACAGTCTGCTTTCTGTATAGTAAGATTAAAAAAAACAAAACTATAAAAAATATTATAACTATGAGTAAAAATTTAAAACTGTGCTTAAAAATTTGAAACTATGAATAAAAAATTTAAAACTGCATTTTAAAAAGCTGAAAAAGACTAAAAATTTAAAACTCAAGACATAAAGATAACTATAAAACATGAATTCTAGGTCATATTAATATGATTTCTTCTTTTTAATCACATATAAATGAATTATTAGAATTTGCAATCTCTTTAAAGTCTTCTTACTGTATAAATCCTTAAAAAAAGGTTAAATTCACAGCTGGGGCTAAAATTCGCAGTTTGGAAGTTTATGTTGTTAATCTCAAAGAATTTTTCTGTAATAAGAATTTTTCTGCCATAATGGCACTCTGGTAGAATTGTGTAACACTTTCATATACAGTTGCAGGATAACACATCTAATTATTGAGTAGCAAATTAATAAGTACGATTCTTACGGTACACTGCAAAAAAATTTCGAGTACCTAAACGCCAAAAATGGGGACAATTACTTTACGCCACAGTGGTGTAGTGAAATCCAACTCTCGGATCTAGGTTTTTCACTACACCAAGAATGTTCATTTACACTACTTTTTCTGAAACAGCAGCCACCATTTTGTAATTCAGCAACAGAAAAATTTATAATTACAGCAAGATATGAAACACATATGCAAGGTTATTTTTGGGATGCAATATAAAGTAAGGACCATTAATTTAGGATACACACGTGTTCTAATTCTTGATATAAAATCAGTTTGTTAATCAAGTGGATAGAGAGTATTCTAAGCTAAATTCGAATTAGGCTTAAAAAAATGAAGTGAATAGAAATTAAATATTATGAAGTTAATATTTAATACGATTAACACATTTAAATAAATCTTTTTATCAGAACACAAGCTAAAAACATACACAGTTTTTTTTATAACAGTTTACTTCTGTGGAATGTTCAGGCATCGTGCGAGGCGAAATCAAACTTTCACCTTCCCTGCTCGATAAACAAAAACGGTTGATGGTTTCCTAAGTACGCTAAAATTGTCGAAAATAATTCATGAGTGGAGTAAATGCATATGATCTTGGTGTAAGATTTTTAGTTTTATAGGGTTTAAAATTAACTGCACCCATTAAAATGTGTATGGATGCTCGATTCAGTATTAACTTCAAATAAAACAATTTTTATAGTTTTTCAACACTAAATTCAATTCGGTATTACACCACAGTTTTTGCAGTGTAGAAAAGAACACTTTTTATTTAACACTTTCGACCATTTTGTAAATGTATTCATGACCTTTTATAAGAAAGAATCATATAGGTTTATTTGTTACAAGGGTCATTAATATCTTGGAAATTAAAAGTGTCAAAAAGATGGCAGGATACACAGTTAGTTCCAGTATTTCTCATAATTATTTGCTTTTCTTAAACTTTTTTGTCAAAAAACTTCACTAGTTATTATAGAAAAGTAGTGAACAATTCAAAATTTAATACTTTTCTTCATATAATATTGATTCAATTTTCAATTCTTTTTAAAATGCTCTTTTATTAAGGTATCTGACTCGTGAAAAAACATGATTTCGAATTGAAATTGACTTTATTATACATTTAGAATCCCTGTAATCTTTGTTTTCTACAAATACTTTACTTTTGTTTGTACTCCAATTATTTACCAAGTTATAGCAGTTTTGAGAAAGGTGATAACAGTAGCTAGACAAATGATTTAGTCTTTAAATGCGTTTATTTCAGAATCAGATTTTTTCACGCTTTACCCGATATTTTTCACCTTTAACGCTATATCTCATATTGTTTTTAAAATAATTGTCAAAAATTTTTTACGAGTGTTTATGATTCTAACACACATATGTTTTTAGCTACAGACTAAGAGAAAAAAGTAGAATTTCATTTTTTATGCATGTTTTTCGACAAAGCCAAATGCGAAAATTTAAAAAAAATTTGCTTATTTTTACTCCATGGATCCCTAATTCAGAAGTATATGCATTTGTTTTTAAGATAATAGTTCAAAACATAGTTGATAGCCTTCTAAATAAAATTCCAAAAAGGACTTTTTGTTTTAGGTGATAAAAATTTTTTTATAGTGCTTAGTGTACATGCAAACAAATTTCGTAATTTTACCTAAAAATAGCTTTTTTAAAAAATAATAATAACAACAATAATTTTTTTAGCTAGTTTAATAAGTTTTTAATCATAATTAAATAAGTGAACTAGTTTTTTAATATTTTATATCTATATTTAAAAAAAAGTTGTTAGAGCTAGTCGGATAAAAAACGGACCGTTTGTTTGAAAAATTCTTTACTTTTTCGCATTGTTGAAACATGTTTTTAAATGTTACAATAAATATCGATGCGTAGCTACATTAGCGTACTATTGTACGCGAATACCCTATTTTAGAGGGGTGGGGGTAATATCATACATTAGTTCTTATTCCGTGCTAAATGTTTTCAAGAAAAAGATTTCATTTAATTATGAATTTAAATACTTTTTCTTCATTTTTGTGGAAAATTGCTTCTATCTCAAAGAAATCTTTTACTAAGATTACAATAAAATTTTAACTATTCACAGTATTTGCTCAAGAAGGAAGTTGAATTTTGAGAAAAATTCTATTAAAATACGATACACATATAAAAATGAAATTTTACCAACAAATTATTTTGAGGTAATAGATTGTAAACTGTGCAAGATCTGAACATAGTTGTAGATATTATGATTGAAACAAATATAATTTTAGCAGTGATTGAAAATTGAATAAATTAATTTTTATTAAAGTTTGTTTCCCTAAACACAGTTCAATCCAATGATCATCACAATGATATTTCATCAATATGATCCATACACTGCTTTTATTTTTCGACTGAAATTCAAACCAGTAGCATAAAAGAAAAAATCATAAAAGAGCATCGTAAAAAGATTTTTGGTAGTTATTTATGAATCAGTACTATTTCTTGAAAATTATAACAAACTTTTAGGTGAATTATAGATATCTAAAACAAAAGCTGCATTGTATTCAATCTACTCAATCCGTCACTTTGGATGGATCACTTATAAAATTCCTTTTACCGGAAAATCCACTTTTTACAGTAATTTTTATTTAAATAAAGTGATTTAGTGGTTTCACGCTAATCATTACTGTAAAAAGTACGGTATATCACATTTTTTGTTTCGTAATATATTCTGATAAAAATGGATTTTACTATAAAAAGTACCGGCATCTTGAGTGCCGGTGCTTTTTGCTGAGATTTGATCCGGAATTTTCTACAATGAGTGGTTAGCTTTTTGTAAGGAAAGTGTTCATTTCTTGAGTGTATTTTGCATTTAAACTATTTTGTAATTAAATTCGGCATCAGAATGATTTATATTCTTAGCATTAAAAATTTTGTCTTAAAGTAAATGCTTTATTTTTTTTTACAACTAATACCGTCGGAATAACATCATAAGATTCAGTTTGAAAATTAGTTTTACAAATTTTAACCTCACAATTTATTGGTCAAAAATATTTTCTATGAAAGTCATTCTGTGAAATGGTGTTTTTATTTTTTCAAGTATAGGCCTTCGCAACTTTTGCTTGTTTATAAAAATTTATCGGTTTACCATAATTAAGTGCATTTAAGAATTCAATTTTATGAACTTTCATCGTGAAATCTACAATTTTTGGGTATAAATGGTTTTGAAGAACATCATTCTGTAAGATTTTACTGGATACTTTAAGATATATTCTGGAGCTGAGCTTCAATTTCTCTTAAGCATTCGTATTTAAGAATCGAGTTTGATCGAAACTGGCCTTACGTAAAAAATACGGGATGGATTTAGAAATTAATTTTACGGATTTGCTTCGTTAAACCTATATTTTTATAACAAAAAAAAATATGTACATATTTTTAGCATTGGCATTCAAGAATCGAATTTGTTTATGAAGATAAGACTTTAGGTATAAAATGTGTGTTAAATTTGAAAATTAATTTTTCAAGTTTGTTCCGTGAAACCTATATTTTTGTAGCAAAAATATTTCCTGCCAATTCATTCTGGAAAATGATGTTTTCTTCTCATGAGCTAATCTTTCATTTTTTCTAGCATTGCTCTTCAAGAATCAAGTTAGTTTAAGTAATTTAGAAGTAATTTAGAAATAATTTCAGAAATTTACTCTGAAAAACCTCTATTTTTTGAACAAAAGAATTTTCTATGAATATTATTCTGTAAAATGTTGCTTTCGACGATGGAGATGAGCTTTAATTTTTTTCTACCAAGGACGTCTAAAAAATCGAGTTATGGGTTGTTTATGAGTAGAGCCCGGATTTTGATGACCTAAAAAATCTCAACTAATGCCCTTAAAAAGTGCAAAAAATGCCTTTAAAAAGTGCAAAAAGTGGCCTTAAAAATGCGGAAACTGCGCTAAAAATGCCATTAATAAAGTAAAAATATTGAACTAAAATAATGCTTTACTCTTTAAAATTATTATGAGTCATTTAAAACATATAAAGCAATGCAATACTTGTTCTACGCTAATTAAAGTTTGAAAAATATGCTTTATATCCTAAAATAACAAAAAAAAAAAGAAAAATATATTGACACCAGAACATTTTCATTTTGTATAGAAACTTTAATGAATATAACAACTTCCATATCATAATATTACTAAATATCAGAATTACATTGGATTATTAAATGTTTTTTGATAATTTGAAATGTAAACGAGCGTCTCTTGTCTGAAAGTAAATTTTCATTCCTGCAGAAGCTTCTTTCAACGTCTACTGATGTTATAGGTGCGTACTTGAAAAAGACGGTCTCACTTACTGACAATTNATTTTTGATTTATATCACGAATTTATTTGTTTTACTAGAATTAATTTGTTTATGCAGGTTTTTCCATTGCAATTCACTTATTTCAATTTTTAATAGACTTAATTATAGCCGAAATTTTAACCTTTTTAAAGAGATATCAGTTTTAGCAATTTTATCTTAAGATTTTATACTGTAGCACATTTCTAATAGATTTAACGAATTACATGTCATTTATTTGAATTCAAATTTATTTTAATGACTTAGTATTTACTAAAAAGATGAAATTTTTTTTTTAAAAAAAGTTTTTATATGGATTTGAATGATTGTTTTGAATTCTTAGAATTTTGTGCATTTACAATGTACCTAAGTTAGTAGCGAGCGAAGCGAGTTGGTTTGCGAAGCAAACCATATAAGATTGCGTAGCAATTTTCTGGGGGTGGCGAGCGTTAGCGAGCAGGGGGCGCAGCCCACTAGTATGTTTTTAAACGCTACAATGAATATTGATGCATATATGCATCAGCATACTGTTGTGCGTAAATATCCTAATTTAAAGGAGGGGATTATATCATGCATTAGTTCTTATTCCGTGTTAGGTGCTTACAAGAAAAAGATTTCATTTAATTATGTATTTAAATGCATTTCTTCTTCATTTTTGTTGAAAATTGTTTTTGTCTCAAGGAAATCTTTTACTAAGATGATAATAGATTTTTAACTATTCGAATCTTACACTGAAAGGTTATTAAAGTACGATACATATATAAAAATGTAATTTTAGTTGTAAATATTATTATTGTAACAAATATAATTTTAACTGATGTGACAGAAAAATTGAATAAATAAAATTTTACTAAATTTTGTTCCCCTAAACACAGTCTAATCCAATGTTTACTAATGAATGGATATTTCATCAATATCCACACACCGCTTTTATTTTTCCACTTAAATTCAAACCAGTAACATAAAAGAAAAAAATCACAAAAGAGCATCGTAAAAAGATTTTCGATTGTAATTTATGCATCAGTACTATTTCTTGAAAATTATGACAAGCTTTTAGCAAACTATAGATTTCTGAAACAAAAACTGCATTGTATTCAATCTGTGAGCACTGTAAAAATGTTTAGATTACGGTATGAAATACCGTCACTTTGGATGCATCACCGTAAAATTCATTTTACCGGAAAATCCATTTTTTACAGTAATTTTTATTTAAATAAAGTGATTTAGTGGTTTTACGCTAATCATTACTGTAAAAAGATTTTCAGATAATCAGATTTTTGGTTTTGTAATATGCTCTGATAAAAATGAATTTTAGGTAAAAAATATTGGCCGGTTGATGGCCGGTACTTTTTACTGAGATTTGATCCGAAATATTGTGTAGTGAGAGGTTAGCTTTTTGTAAGGAAAGTGTTTATTTGGAGTGTATTTTGCATTTAAACTATTTGGTAATTAATTTTGGCATCAGAACAATTTATATTCATAGCATTGAAAAGTTTGCCTTAAAGTAAAACCTTTATTTTTTCCCAGCTAATATCGTCGGAATAACATTATAAGATCCAGTTTAAAAATTCGGTTTTCAAATTTTAACCTCACAATTAATTGGTCAAAAATATTTTCTATGAAAGTCATTCTGCGAAATGGTGTTTTTATTTTTTCAAGTTGACGCCGTCGAAACATTGGCTTGTTTATAAAAATTTATCGGCTTACCATATTAAGGTGCATTTAAGAATTCATTTTTATGAACTTTCATCGTGAAATCTACAATTTTTGGGTATAAATAGTTTCTAAGAACATCACTCTGTAAGTTTTACTTTATTGTTGTTGTTGTAGTAGTTCATTTACGTCGTACTAGAGCTGCACAATGGGCTATTGGCGACGGTCTGGGAAACATCCCTGAGGATGATCCGAAGACATGCCATCACAATTTTGATCCTCTGCAGAGGGGATGGCACCCCCGCTTCGGTCGCCGGACGACCTGCACGCGAAGTTGAGCACTTTACGGTAGAACAGTTTAACGAGGACCAATACCGCACACATCACTGGGTCCCTACGCAGACTGATTCAAATGGTCACCCACCCACACACTGACCGCAGCCATTGATGCTTGACTTCGGTGATCTGCTGGGAACCGTGTCTTAATGATCAGTCCACAGCGGGACAAGTTTTACTTTATATTCTGGAGCTGAGCCTCAATTTCTTTTAAGCATTCGTATTAAAGAATTGAGTTTGATCCAAATTGGCCTTCGTAAAAATTAATTTACATATTTAATTATTAATTTAAATTAAAATTAATTATTAATTTTAATTATTAATTTTAGAAGTTAATTTCACGGATTTGCTCCGTGAAACCTACATTTTTATAACTAAAATATTTTCTGCTAATGTCTTTCTGGAAATGACGTTTTCTATTCTGAAGCTGAGCTTATATATTTTTTTAGCACTGGCATTCAAGAATCGAATTTTGTTATTGAAGATATGACTTAAGGTATAAATGCGAGTTAAATTTAGATATTAATTTTACAAGTTTGAAATTTGCTCTGGAAAACCTATATTTTTTGAAAAACAGAATTTTTTGCGAATATTATTCTGTAAAATGGTGCTTTCTACTATCGAGATGAGCCTTAATTCTTTTCTACTAAGGATGCCGAAAAAATCGAGTTATAATTTGTTTCTGAGCATATTTTCACATGTTTAACGTTACAAGTCACAGTTTAGAAATTAATTTTACAAATTTGCACTTTAAAACCTAGATTTTTAGGACAAAAAGTTTTCTATTTCTGTAAAATGATGCATTGTACTATAAAGCTAGCATAGTTTTTTCTAGCATACGCTGTCAAAACTTCAGTTAGTTTATAAATATATGTCGCGTTTAACATTATAAGAGACAATTTAGAAGTTAATTTATGAATTTGCAGAATGAAACCCATAATTTTTGGGTTTAAGTGGTTTCAAATGTCATACTATAAAATGGTGTCTTGTAATCTGGAGTCGAGTTCTAATATTTTTTACCATTGGTTTGTTTGTTTGTTGTTTGCTCAACTTAACAAGAGGTAGTTTAGAAACTAATTCTTCAAATTTGTACTACGAAATCTTTAAGGTAATAAGTAATTTTTTATTAATGTTATTCTGTTACATTTTGGTAACACATTTGGTGGTGGTGCAAACACCATTTAATTACCAAGGTATACCTTGGTATACCTTGGTAATAAAATGGTGTTTATACCTTGTAGCTGAGCTTTAATTTCCTTTAGCATCGAACGTCGAAAATCCAGTTCGTTTATGAAAATATTGATACACGTTTAATGTTACAAGAAGCAGTTAGCAAATTAATTTTGAAATTTGAATCAAGAACTTATATTTTTTGGAAATACAGTTTCTACTTGTGTAATTTAGAAGAATGGTATTTTATACTAAAAAACTGTGCATTTTCCTACTTTATATGTTCCATTTCCTTTACTATCTTGGTTTCTATCGCGGATCATGACACACAATTCATGATGATTCAGATAACTTTTAAACATGGTTTAATTAAATTTAATTTTAAATTAGAAGTATTCTTTATATTGTAAGTGGAATTTCCTTTCTTTACCCTGTATAATCTAAAAATAATTTCTTCAGAACTTTGTAGCAATTTACTCTCGTAAACAATACATGCTCTGGAGACTCCTTTTCTTATCTAAGAGTCCTTGATACATGATATACATCATCCATTGACCCACATAAAATGACAAAATTTGTTCTACTGAATGCTCATGCCACCCGAATATTTTTTAATTTTTTATGATGCTCCGATAAGAAAACTTCAGGTTACGAAAAAAATTAGGGCGTAGGCACAACGACAATGACATTCATAACGCGAATTGAGTGGAGGTATAATCCGTATCTTATAATTAATTGTTTTTGTCTTTAATGCTGTCTTCTTTTTTCCGTGCATAGAGAATAATGTCATTCGAAGAAATGTTCTGGAAATACTGTGTTCTTATGGGTTTTGTCTCATGGGGGGAACTTTGCCTACGTAACTGTGGTAAAATAAGCTTCTAAAATTTGGAAAATTTAGTGATTTTGTCGTAACACGTAAACAGTTTTAGATTAAATACTTGGTGGATAAGTTTCAATTGGATGCTTACAAGGGCCGCCATCTTAGGTAAATCGTGGCATTTTTCGATTCGAAAACCAATCATGTTCGACGCACACACACGTGACCTCACTTACAGGTATCCAATTGGATACTTTCACTTCAAGAAGAAATAGATCACTAATATCCAGACATGTGATCTATCACCTCAGCACCCATCTGATAGTTTATAATCAAGATGGAATGTTAAAGTTGAGCTGAGTTTCTCGACTTAAGTTAGAATGTTAATTAACGTGAAGTTAATTAAATACAACGCTNTGTGGGAACATGGAGGACTTTGAGACTCGACAGATTTAACGTTCATCAGTCACCATTTGCTACACAGGGAGTCTTCGGCCGGCGAGGATCGAACCCACGACCTCTTGGATATGGGCCCAGTGCCCTACCGACCAGGTTATCCCGGTCCTCCATCTGATAGTTTATAAACAAGATAGAATGTTAAAGTTGAGCTGAGTTTCTCGACTTAAGTTAGAATGTTAATTAACGTGAAGTTAATTAAATACAACGCCGTATCGCACAAAAATGTTTCTGAAATATAATAATTTCTGTTCAACGTTTCTTACTTAGATTATTATTTGTTTATGTATTTTATTGTAACACGTGATATATTTTTGTTTTGTGTACCTAGCAGCTTCGATGCATAATTTAGTTTGTTTATGTTCTACATGTCTTCGTGCCTATCTTTGTGTTAAGTAAGAAATATTCAATGAAAGAATTGAAATCTTTGTGAGAGAAAAGGAATTTTTTACTTAAGAGAATTGATACTTGACGGGCTTGGCTTTATCGAGATAGAACGGCAAGAACAGTTGATAACGTAAACAAATTCCACGTTTCAACAAACAATCAGGATCGAGATATCCACACTACGTCACTTATCTAACTTATTGTCAATCTATATCAAGATTATCTAAATAATCTATATCAAGATTATCTAATTAATCTATATCAAGATTATTTAATTAATCTATATCAAGTTTATCTAATTAATCTATATCAAGATTACCTAATTAATCTATATCAGGATTATCTAATTATTCTATATCAAAGTTATCTAATTAATCTATATAAAGGTTATCTAATTAATCTATATCAAGATTATCTAATTAATTTATATCAAGATTATCAAATTAATCTATATCAAGAATGTCTAATTAATCTATATCAAGATTATCTAATTAATCTATATCAAGATTGTCTAATTAATCTATATCAAGAATGTCTAATTAATCTATATCAAGATTATCAAATTAATCTATATCAAGATTATCTAATTAATCTATATCAAGATTATCTAACCAATCTATATCAAGATTATCTAATTAATCTACATCAAGATTGTCTAATTAATCTATATCAAGATTGTCTAATTAATCTGTATCAAGATTATCTAATTAATCTATATCAAGATTATCTAATTAATCTATATTTTTATAGGATAAACTGCTAAATACGTGTTTTGCCTTAAACACGCGAAAAGGCATGCAAATAAATAATAAATAAACAAATAATAAAGCAAACAAATAATAAATAAAAATTGAAATTATTATAAGCTTTGTTTATTGTGTTGGAACAAAGGGCTTTCAGTTTTGTGCATGATTTAAGTGTTATTTAGCACTGATTTTAAATTATTTACCTTTTTTTCGCCTGTTCGAAGAACATGAATTCAGATAGTATACTTATGGGACAACAGAATTCACCAGACAAATATTAAAGAACAACCTTTTTATTTTTGTAGTTTTTTTGTATCTCTTTCTAAAACAATAATTTTCTCTTTATTTAATTCTGTTTCATAATTATTAACTTTCTTATGGGAAAACGATGGACATTAGATAATTATTATGGGGCAGAAATAGTTTGTAATTGGGTTTTAAAATTTTGAACTAAAATAATAAATGCGTTATTTTTTTTTTCACGTTTTGTTGAAGCCTAAACTTTGAAATCACACCTAAGTTTTTTTTTTGTATTATAATTTTTATTCAATATTTTTAAAATATTCTTAAATAGAACTTTACTGATATTTAGGACTAAGAATTTTATAATAATCCTTAGTCTTAAAGTCTATTTATTAATTCAATTGTAGTGGAAAGCAAGGCTGAAAACAGATTTTACTATCCTTAAAACGAAATTCATTGCAGATTCCTTCCTCAAAGCACAAAAATCGTACTTTCAGATTATGCAGAATTTTTGAGAACAATTTATTAAAAACTGTAGCTTTTATATAGATATAAAAAGAATCTCGTTAATTTTCTTTAAAAAAAAACTAATTTAAAAACGCAACATTTTTGCAAGAAAATTTAGTTGAGCTCTGGGACAATTGTAGTCCCCGTCCCCTTGTGTATGACCTTAGTGAAGAGCAACTGAAACTAATAGTAATAAGACAAAATATATTTTAATATAAAATTCAAACATGTCGTTTTTAATCCGTTGAAATCCAACAAAAACGAAGTCCAATTCGAAGCATATTATTCAGTTAACATATTATTCTAATTCGTGAAGTTCGAAACATAAAAAGGAAGATTAAATAAATGCTTTATCCATGCTATCATGTTTATGTGTTTGTTTATTATCGAGCCCTAAATGAGGTACATGATTAGTTCAACGCCCTATCGAAATTACCAACATGACCAATTCTTCTGTCATCGTCTGGGTTCATCTGAAAATTTTCCAACGAGAAAAGCATCGTTTGAGATCACATAGGGGGCTGTGCCAGTAGACAAATTAATAATTCATTCTTTGCAGGAGTTAAGGGTGTGGTCTTTAACAAAAGATTTTTGGCTTTTCCAGAAGTTCTTGTTCATTTTTCTTTCAAAAAACACCTCTATTTCTTTAGAGTGTTTCATTTATTTATTTATCACAAAAAGTTCATTTCTAGAAATTTAGTTGTTTAAGAGAAGAATTTTTTAATCTTTTGAAAGATAATACACGAATTATAACTTCTTCAAATGTATTTAAAATCATTAAAAAAATCAAAAACAAAATAATATTTTTAAAAACCACGTTTTTGTAGTGGAGAATAATAATTAGAAAACAAGAATTTGAAAAACGAAAACCGTGGGGTGCATGAAATACATAACAGTAACAGTATGTGTTCTCATGAGAATATGTGTATGTATATCTGTAATTGTATCTGAATGTGTATGTGTATGTGGATGTGTATGTGGAATATGTTTGTGTATATGCATGTCTATGTGGATGTATATGTGTATGTGGTTGTGCATGTGTATGAGTAAGAAAATATGTATATGTATATGTACTGTTATGTATTTCATGCGCCCCACGTTTTTTGTTTTTCAAATTTTTGTTTTTTAATTATTATTCTCCACTACAAACACGTGGTTTTTAAAAATATTATTTTATTTTTTATTTTTTTTTGTACTCACTTCCAAAATCTAAATTTTTTCACTCACTGTCACAAAACTTTTCAACTGACATGTGACACTAATTTGAAATAATTGAATCGACAACAAAAGACAATCGCGAAAATACTAATTTTGATTTAATTTTAATTTTATTTTACTTTGTGTGTTCTTTTTCTCTTCATTTTCATGCATTGTCATCCAATTCTGAACTATGTGCTAAATTTGAAGTCTGTAACTAATCGGGAAGTTAGTTTAAAATCGATTACAAAATTCCACCCGAACACACATACACGAAGGCAAGTTGGCAAACGTGGTAAAAAGTAAGACTTTTACGTAACAAGTATCATACAAATAGAAATACACTGTGTTTGCTGTGTATAAAATTGTAAATTTAATCGAAAATTGTGAAATTAGGAAATAATTCATGTAAATATTTGTTTTATAATTCTTCCAATTATTTTTAATAATTCTTCCACATTTGAAGTTTAAAATATTGTTTAAATACTCGAACTGTTTGTTTGATCTTCCTCCTTTATTCAAACTGCTATTATTTATATATTATTAATATTATGTGACTATTGTTTTTTTTATGAAGGAATACATTTATACTATGCGTTCTGCTCCATCTCGTTTCTTCCTCCAATCCCCACGAATACTGCATTCTTTCTTCAGTTTATCTGTGAGAATAGATATTACATTGAAAACTTTTCCATTGAAAGATCCCAACATATTTTATACTATTTACACATATTTGGTTTCAATGATTTCGCTCCTGATTTTATTATGATGAAATATATGAATCATTTTACTCGGTTACCATTGCAACTTCAGCGATGATTTTGTTTTCTTTTAATGAAAATTTAAATTTTGGTTGAAATAAAAAGGTGTTAAATGCTTTTTTTTTTTCAAAGTATTTCTTATTGTATTGCAAAAAACGGGATTCTCAATACTATTTTACATCTTTGTATTAATTATTTTATTTGCATATAGTGACTGGATACGTTTTAAATGAAGCTTATCATAACAATTAAAACTTATTTACTCTTTATTAATTATAAAATGGTTAATTAGTTTAGATACAGATTTAAATTTGTTTATCATGGGATAGTATTACTGGAGTGCTTTATAATAACATTAGTATTTTTAACATATATTTTTATTTTTTTACCTATTTACTTAGTAATAGGAAATTTTAAGTGTTTCTATACATGGTAGTAATTCAAAAATATGCAATTATAATAAGGAAGCCAAGTGGACATCAATCTTTAGCTGAACTCGACACTTTTATTTAGATACTTTATTACAGCATATATACATGTAAAACATTCTTACAAACGCATAGGACAGCGCGAAAAATATGCAAAATTGTTTAGAATTTCATAGATTTTAATTATGTTAAGCTCTCTATATTTTGTTAAATAGTAATGCTTTTAAAAATTCAATTTTAAGCCATTAACTAGGAATAATAATCAAAATCTAGAGCATAATGGTAAATGATGATAAATAAATATTACAAGTGAATAAATTTTTGTACGTAAGCATATGCCATGGATAGGAGGCGCTGTCGTTTGTCAGCTGTTGATGCCTGCAAGGGGCTGTTGCGCTGCCAAAGAAGAAGAAGAAGTTGTAGCATCTCAAATTAAAAACTCTTTCTATAAATATATCTTGAAAAATGTGTACATTGTGAATATATGACTTATTGAGGATATATTTTTTCTCAATTAAGGTTGAACCTGTACCACCAGATGGTTGCAACACGGGTACCACATTGGTTATTCCTCCTCCTGATGACTGGATGGAGGTGGAAGTCATTATGGGATTCAGAGTATGGCAGTTGATGTTCCTCGCTTTAGCTGGGCTCATAACCCTAAGTATGGAGTTAAGAAAATCTTTATTTTATTAAAAAAAATATTTACCCATTGAAAAACGTCATCAGTAGTTCAGTTTCATTTAAAGTCCGTTAAAATTAATTAAAAGCATTCGATTATGTGGTAATATAGGAAGATTTAATTAATAATGATGAGGATTAACAATATATAGTAATTTATATAATTACGAGCAGTTTTATAAGTCTCTCTTGTAAAAAAGCACATTATTTATAAAGTTATCTGCGTGAACAGTATGTAATTTCAGTTTGGGTAATTGTGATATTACTATTTTATTGTCATTTGTAGCAAACAAAGCAATATGATATAACGCGAGTCACTTTTTCTGTAGGTTTCAAATTTTTCGACTGAATCGCCTAACAGTTTGTTTCTGTAATAAAATGTCATTATTACGAGAAATATAGGATTGTCCCAAAAAATATAACGCACGCAGCGGCGCTCTTCTTTCCTGTTCTGAAATTTAAATTTTAAGATAATTTTATGTCCCAAAACTCATCGAAAAAACTACACTGGTGGACAAAATTAGGAGATGGAAAGCATTTTCGCACATTCATTCGCACATGCAAGATACCCGCACACCGCTCCACGTGTTTGACAATGGTTCCGTTAACGCCTAGAGGTACAGGCAGGAGGTCCTAGAGCCCTATGTGCGTCTTTTCAGGGGCGCTGTTGGCCCTGAGTTCATTTTTATGAACGACAATGCGCGACCACATAGGGCTCTCATGGTTGATGAGTATCTGGAAAGCGAGGATATTCAACGAATGGATTGGCCAGCCAAATTCCCTGACCTGAATCCTATTGAACATGCTTGGGATGCTCTTGGGAGAGCTATTGCGATGCGCCAACCTCCCCCCAGAACCATTCTGGAGTTAAAAATTGCTCTAGTGGAAGAATGGGAGGGTCTTTTACAAGTCCTCCTTAACTCCCTTATTAACAGCATGCATACTCGTTGTTCATGCTGTCTGTCTGTCAGAGGTGACCATACACCATACTAGAGGCAACACACACTGTACAAGCCTCACTTTTACTGTCATCTTTTATCCTTAAGTTCAGACTACATTGGATTTATTGGCAATAGGTCTTGCCAGTGAATGGCACTTTCATTTTTGTTTTGCATACTTTATTATCATGGAATAAGCTATATCTATACCAAATTTCATTTATTTATATTCAGTATTTTTTTAGATATGTGGGAAAATGTCTTCCATCTTTTAATTTTGTCCACCAGTGTATTATAGTGTTAGTTTTGTTAGAAAAGTATATTGCACAGGTAGTGAGTGTTAGTTTTGTTAGAAAAGTATATTGCACAGGTAGTGAATAATTACTTTTTATCAATAGAATTAAAAATTAGCGTCTGCTAACTTCACTGTTCTCCCGTTTTGAGAAGTGCCCAAATACAAACAAACATTTTGTTATATGTATAACAATACAGATTTTTAATAAATTAATTAGTCCACAAACTTATTTAAATATTCATTTTCAGTTGTGATATTGTGCTGTTTCATGAAGTGCAGAGTGCCAAGAACAAAACAAGAAATTGAAGCGGATTTCAAAAGACGAGAAATAACTAGACGCTTTAGATTTCTACTGGATCGCGTACAAATTGAAGACAACAGTCTAAGAACAGGTATGATCCCTTTCTGCGTGTTTTAAGTATGTAGATTCATTTTAATTATAAAAAGAAACTTTTTCTAGATACACTGTAAACAATTTGTGATCAAATCAGGGTAAAAAGAATTGGTACTCAAGGAGCCGGTATTTTTTGACCGTAAAATCCATTCTTACCGGAACATGTCAAGGAACAAAAAAACTGATATACCGCAATTTTGCAGCAATATTAACTGTAAAATCATTGATTCTCTCTAATTAAATAAATATTACCGCAAAAAGTATGGTATTAAATTTTTGTAAAAAATGGATTTTACGGTAAGATGGTTTTTACGGATGATGCACACAAAATGTCAGTACTTTATACGGAAATTTGAACCGGAAATTTTTACAGTGTAGTTGCACCATGAGAAAGTTAATAAACTAAAAAATATGCTTAACAACAAAAAAAAAAGGTTCATTTTATGAAGGGTCGAAATGAGTTAGTTGATAGTTTAAAATCCATCTTTCGAGAATTAAGGGCTTAATCGAAACCTCGATGGTGAATAGTAATTAATGATTAAAATATAAATTATAATATTTCTGATGTTTTGAAAGGAAGTTTTCAGAATTGGCCTTACTTAAGAAATGGGTAGCAACATAATTTAACAAAGAGCCAGGCAATAATTTTAATTATTGCAAATTACGAAGATTTTTTAGTTAACTTAGTAATTTGCACAAACAAAATGAAAACACCTTCTCCAGTTTGTACGCTAATGTGAAGAATATGCTTAGCAACAAAATAATAAATAAGTAATATGATATAATAAAAAAGTTAACGTAATATTATAAGCTCTATTATATTCGCCATATTAATCCGTCAATTCGAAGTTAATTTTATTAATTTAACTTTCATTTTTTAAAATTTTATTTGGGGTAAATTTTTTTAAGGAATGTTAGGCGTGTTTGATATTTGTTATTTCAATAACACAAACATGTAAATCTTTTACGTGAATGTTACGTACTTATTGTATTAGAATAAATTTTTTTTATAAAATTTTTAGAATTAATTTTTATAGGAGCGATTGAATCTCTTGCTTAAATAGGATTTTTGAGTCATTTGAGTATCCAACATAGATTTTGAATAATTTTCTCAAATTAAGCTCTTTCTACATAAGATAGTACAAAGATGATTTTGAATGTTTCTATTGCAATAAATTATTTTCCTAAATGCCCTGAAATGTTTTATTTATTTATTTATTTTAAAAAAGATATCATTTCATGAGAGATTGAAAAGCAAAATCAATTGCTTGAGAAAATAATTCTATAAATGACACCCCTCTTATGTCTTCCAATTTTATAATTTTGGTTTTGAATAAAATATGATAAGCACTTTCATGTTATAAATTGTTCCACAATAACATTTTTCAAGTCAAAGGAAATTTAAAAACTTGTTTTAACAGGTGTTTATAAGAAAATGTAAACGTAAACTCTATCGATAATTTCTTAAAAAATATTTTTGTTTTCCATACATTAATATTTATTGAAAAATTTTTGTGCAAAATTTCTGATCTTTTTTCATCTTATTTTATTTTTCTATAAACAAACTTTCCTGATTTAAAATTTGAGAAGTACTTGAAAATAGTCTTAAGTTGATGCTGTACATTTTGAGAACAAAAGTACAGCATCAACTTAATAATTAATTTGTGAATGCGAGTAGTAGTGGATTTCGCCAGGAAAGAGAGTGGAATAAAAAAATAAGTAAAACCAATAGTACCTTGAGAAAAAAGTATGGTCTAAGTTCTAGATTATGATAAAATTTGCCGTGTTTCTGGCTCTAAGAGAACACCAAAAAGTACATATGTGTTTGGCTCTATGGGTTACTTTTACCGAAGCGCTTTGGTAATGATTTTGATAAAATTAACAATGAACATGATAGAATTTGATAAATGTGCTAAATTTTGGTTATTTTATCCTGTTACTTTAGAACAAGGTATAAAAATAATTTATTCGGTTACATTTATTTTTCTGTTTTCTATTTTTTACTAAATGTGTGGTTATAAGAACAATAATTTTGAAGACTAGAATTTCTGGTAAACCATTACCATATGAACGAAAAAATTGCCAAATTAACGGATTAAATACCGTACATTTTGATTCCTAAAAAAAACCCAAAATTATGTTGTTTTTTTTTACCAGAAATGTTATTACTATATAGTTTGGTAATTTTACCAGAAATGTTTTCTCCATTCTTTAAGCAAACCATTAGTGAAATAAAAATGAAAACAATTTTATTCTATAAACCTATATTTATGTTGAAACTAATTGATTAGGGAGTAAAAAAATAGGTTAAATATGTTTTTTTAAAGGTCGATTGGGGAAGTAGTAAATTTACACAAGTTTTTATGAATTAAGAATAAAATTAATTTATCGATTGACATTTAGTGCTAAGAAATTTCAAAACTAGATACATAGTTGAAAAAGGTTTTTCATAAATATAGCAATTCTTTTTATGTGTCATGAGCTTTACAAAACCCTGAAATTGCACTATAGTATTAAATTTTGACGTACTTACAAATTTTTAACTTATTTTTTGCCAAAATAGAAGAAATTTTGAAACCAACGGTTTAAACTTCCGCTTTAAATACTGTATTTTGGTTAAAATTAATATATATTTTGATGCAAATCATTATTCTTAATTTTTGTTCCTTCGCAATTACATAAAATAAACACTATGTTTCAAATGTATAAATAATAAAAACTGGAATTTGTTTGCAATACATATTTTCACTCATGATGGTATATTTTATTAATTTCAGCTATTGAAAAGGTGAACGAACTCTACACTAATCGTGAAAAAATGAAACGTCGTAAGAAGAAAAAGATAGAAGACGAGGAGGAGATAATATCACAAGGCAGCAGCTATCTTTTTGAGGACGAAAAATTAACTATCAAAGAAAAAATTAAAAAACTACTTGGTTTGCTAGATGAAGAAGCTTCAGATATAGATTCAATGAAAGAGACAACCGATAAAAGCGAAGAAGTGTTTAAACGTAGTACATCAGTTGACGACGAGCTTTCTTCATTGCCAGATATCAAAATTATAGATTCTATGAAAAAACAAACGTCAGAAGAATCGTCTGATTCACCAAAGTTAGGTGAATCGAAAGTGTCTCTTCTGCTTGATTCTCCTGCCAGAACTCATGACACACTTTCTAGATTGTCATTTCTACAAGATTCTCCACCCCAACAAGTCCTGTCACTGCTACAAGACACACCTCCAGGCAAGAAGTTTTCGAGCAAAAAAACGGATTCGCAAGAATCTCACGATTCTGAGCAGTCAATCAAGAAACAAGATTCATTGGATTCTGACAAAAGTCCGAGAGTGTTGTTGAAACAGCAGAAATCCGATTCGCAAAGTTCAGACGGGGAGAAATTATTGAAGAAGTGTAAATCCGATTCACAAGAATCTGGAAACGAAAAGAAACAAAAATCTGATTCCCAAGATTCAAATGATTCGGACATCGTGTACTCTAAACCGAAGATCAAGAAAATTGTTGAGCTGCAAGGATCAAAACTTTCCCGTAGAGAGTCCGTTAGTGGTGACTCGGGTGTCGGATCTTTCCAGAAATGGCGAAAATCGACAAAAAACCAATCCGATAATGATTCCAAAAATACTCAATCCTTAGATGTTAATATGGGCTCATAGAAATTCTAACATTAAGTGACTGTGCCGTCTAGCTATCACGAGAACTCTTTCCAACTGTAAAATCATTTCTAAAGTAGAAAAACTGAAGATAAAATATATGATTCTCTTTACCTTAACCAATGCGACATAACGTTAACCCCACACGCCTATTCCAAGTGATTAATTTTCGTCACCACGGTTACCGTCAAAACGCGAGTCTGGTGTCTCAAGGAGTTCTCGTGATGGCTCGAAGGCATATGAATATATATTCTGCAATCACTATCCTTAACGTTTATTGTTATTGATCAGGGTCAAGGTTTAAGACAATAGGGATTGTATACGTACAGTGCGAAAAAAAAGTTTTTTTTCTTCCCCGATTGAATTTTGGCGTTTTAGGACTCAATATTAATGGCTCGAAGGGGTGACTTCAAATATGCCAATTAATAAGTGCAAAAGCTACGAAATCAAACTCGAAAACGTACTTTCTCTGATTAAACATGCAGCTTTTTCGATGGATTCGGATTTTTGACCGCAATCTGGGAAATATGGTCCCAATAATTTGGTCAAGAGAATACTCAAAATATTGAACCCCATAATTTAATTTAACTTTTTGCATATTTATATATATCTCGAAAACTATTTTAGCGAATTAAATTTTTTTTTTACACACAATTATAAAATTCGCTTATCCGAACATGAAAAAATTAATTTTAGTAAATATAGATTATTTTTTATTATTTTATTTAAGAGTGAACGAAAACATTCTGAATCGTAAGGTATGTAATTTTTTGCATCATTTTAAAGAATGTGATTTTACATGGCAAAATACAAAATTTGAATGAAATTGGTAGAATAGATCCTGAAAAATTAAATTTCAAAAAAGTCGGATACTTAAAATTTGATTTCTCAGGAACTATTTGACAGCAATTCTGATACATGATATTCAAAAGTGATTCAGAGTGGTCCGTTTATTTCGCGCACTGTGCATTTAAATTCGGAAAAAATCTTAACGAAATTTGAGGAAACATAGTCAATATGAATCATTTTAGGGGTATAAAAAGTATCGACAATGTCATCTTCGACAATGACAATGATACTCATTACAAATATGTATGTGTAAATAACAAGGACGGTGTTAGTAGCTCTTTAAATTAATTCTCTCTTTCCCAGACATTATGCATTTTTGAATTTAAATCTTTTTATTATGGCATTGAGATAGCACGCTATAATTTGTTCACTGAAATATTTGAAATGTTATCTTCATATTTACAATGCATTTTCACATTTTAATAGGACAAATATATTCTTTACTCTATTATAGTAATTTAACGAAAATTTCTTCTACAATTGAGAAAGCTATTCCTAAAACGAGCTGAATGATATGCATCACTATTTAATTCGTTATTTAATTTAAAACTAAATAAGAAAAATCTTAATGCAATTCTGAGATAAAATATTATATGTGAGGAAAGATATGCATTTATAACGAGGAAATGAGCATTTAAAATGCAATTATTCTGCTACTGTTACAATTTCATCTCAAACAAATTATAACGTACACTGTCAAATGTAACTGTTTCGGTAAAATAAGTTTCATAATTGAAGGGTTTGAAGCAATATACTAATAAACTGCTTTTCCCTAGGATGACATTTTTATACTAAACTGTTTATTAATGTTTTCAGATAGGTCTTTTATAAAGGTATTCAAGCACTTTCATGAGTTAACTGTTAACTGTAAACATTTTACTACTAACCACATTACCAATAAAAAGAAATATCTTCAAAATGTACGGTATCGTTTTACTGTCTCTTGCATTTAAAATAATCTGAGATGAATAAAGTACAGCGCGCCAAAAGAAAAAAAAGAAACGGACCACCCTGAATAGTTGTTCTAATGATCGGATCTTGACGTTTTAGAACTCGATCTTAAAGGTTCGAGGGGATAACCTCAGATATTAATTAGTACAGGCAATATATCAAGTTACGAAATCTGACTCAAAAAACGTACTTTCCGCCAATAAACATGTCTTTTTTCTGCAGATTCGGATTTCTAAGACTCAGGATATAGGGGTAGCCGCAATTTGGATAGCATGGTTCCCATATTTTGATAAGGAGAGCGATCCAAAGATTGGACTCCTTAATGAAAATTTTAGTTTTTCGGTATTTCGCCACATCTGAAGAAATTTTTAAGCGAATTGAAAACTTTTTGCACACAATTATAAAATTTGTTTATCCAAAGATAATTCCATGCAAAAAATGAGTTTTAGTAAGTATTTATTTTTTTTAATTTATTAAATAACAGTCGAAAAACTTTTGAATCGTAAGGTATACAATTTTTTACGTCATTTTAAAGTATGTAACTTTACAAGACAAAATACGAAATTTGAGAGAAATCGGTTGAATAGTCATTGAAAAATCGAATTTCAAAGTCGTCGTAGACTTAAAACTTGTTTTTTCAGGAACTTTTCAACCACTTTCGTTTAAATTTTGTATTTTTCCATGTAAAGTTACGTAAATTAAAATGACGTAAAAAAATTGAATACCTTACAATTCGACAATTATTGAATGAGATAATAAAAAATATTAAATATTACTTAAATTTATTTTTCGCGCGGAATTATCATTGGACAAATGAATTTTATAATTGTGCGCAAAATTTTTTCAATTCGCTTAAAAAGTTTCAGAGATATGGCAAAATACGCAAAAAATATAACTACTATTATGAGGCCCGAACTTTGAACCGCTCTCCTGATCAAATTACTGGGACCAGGAAGTGCACAAGGTTTTGCTGGTAAGTGGAACCCAGTTTAAGGTTCTTTCTCAGGATTTAATGGAATCCTAAGAAATGAAATAAATCTTATTTTAGATTTATTTTTCTTACAAATAATATGCATTTTTTGTTCGTATTTTGAAAAAGTCCAAACAAAAGTGCAATGGAAATTCTTTTTTAATTAAAAAATATGTGCACGCATCAAATTTATTTCATTCACCATTACATAAATATCATGTTTTTCCCGCTCCGTTTTTCTAAACAAAACTATGATTTTTAAAATTAGTGTATACATCTATTTTTATTAGTATCACAAGCGCTAAATGTAAATTTTAATGTCAACAAACTGTTTTAATAAAGTAGACCAAAGATACTGAAATTGGGACGTATTTTTCGACTAATTAGATTAGAAATAGGAAAATTGAATGTAATTTGTAGGTAGCGGCTTCAATACAAAATAAAAAAGAATTTGTGTCAAAATGTGTACAAAAATAATATGTAAACATTTCAAGATAATGGCAAGATGTATGCATCTTAAATCAAAATTAATCTAATTAGAATTTCTTTTTGTATAAAACTTTCAACTAATTATAGCGAAAGCACATACTTTTTTTTTAATCTTGAAGTTCAAATTATTTTTATGTAAAATAATCTTGAACTTTAAATTGTTTTTAAATAAAATATTTTTAAAAATGTAATGAGTTAAGTATGCAAGCATTAGTTTCGATAGTTTATGAATTAAGTTTTTTAATAATAAAATCTGAAACACAAAATTTAGTACTTTCAAATATGTAATTTATTCTGATTTCTTTCTTTTTATTAATTATTCTTTCATTAATTTATTCTTCTTCTGGATATTCTGAAATATCGTGTAAAAATTTCTAAAAATAAGGAAAAATCAAGTTTTGCAAACAATTATATCATTCTTCAAATTATCTTAGATCACATTTTACAGTTCAATTTTGCACTTGTCCTCTGAAACTAATGCGTAATTTATCTTTAATAATAGTCTTGAAATTTCGTACTTGTTAGTTTTTCTGTGTAACAAACTAAAGTCCTAGATTACTTAGTACCCAAGGCGTTATAACAAACTACTTTCTCCAAACTAGAGGAAATGTATTGTGCGTAGGAAAAAATTTCGCACGAAATTGCCAAAACTTTTAAACGCTGTTAGAACTCTCTTCAATTTTGTAATATTGTATGCAATAAAAAACATTAGTTGCATGTATTAAAACAAATAGATTATACAGATATTTAAAGTACATGTTATTATGTACTAATTAATATAGATCTTAAAACAATTACAGTTTCTAGAACACACAGTCTGTTTATTTGCATCTATTTATCATTTTGTCAGTTTATTGCTCATAGTTTTCGCATTTATCATTGTTTAGTTTTAATTCCAAATATTATTTCTGATATTCCTTACCTGATTAAATTGTGTAACTTTTCATTGCCCAATAGAAAACATACACTTTTCTTTCAACAGATTTTTTAATATAAGATAATTGATTTTATTCTCTAATAACATTAAGAGGTAGTTAGTTATATTTGCATTTTATTAAAAAAATTTCCAAGGGATTCAAGTACTACTTTTTATTACATTACTTGATTACAAATGTATCGCAAATTGTGAAGATATATTATAAATAAAATTTGCAACAACATTGCTTTATTTCATTGACTATCTGCAGTCGCTTATTATATTTGAATTAAGAAGTAATACAGAATAATAATAAATATTAATTAATTAATATTAATTGGCGATTAATTGATATTAATTAATTAGCAATTAATAAATATTAAATAATTAGCAATTAATAATTAATAATAATTCTACTGCTATTAGTGCGTTTAAACAACATTAATATTTTTGCATGTCAGTTAAAAAAAAGGAACATTTTACACTCTTTTGGCGAGAAATCCATTTGCTGGGAAAAGAGATAGTAAAACATACGTTTTTCGTAAAATATTGAATAAAATTTCATAAATAATTTGTATAGTTGAAGAAAATTTTATCATTAATCAAGTTCATAATGAATAACTCCTTGAGTAACTTTTGATCTAATGAACGGATTTTCACGCATCAAGATGCACTTGGTTAGGAAATCAAGTAAGCAAACGTAATTTCTCTTACTCTCCGGTTTTGGATTATTGACACTCAATATGCAAGGGAAGCTGCATTCTAAAAAATATAGTTCCAATAGTTCAGTAGTAGTTCAGAAGAACAGTCATAACAACTCTTGACAATACGTTACTATTACTGGGTAGCTCAATATAGCTCTGAAATTTGAGTGAATCACTTTATTTATCCAAATATTGTTTGAAGAGAACCTATCAAGGCAAAGTTACCCTTACATGTGGGTCATTCGATGTTTTGATTAGAAAGAATCTCCAAAGTCAAATTCGGCGTAAGGCTTCCTTTGACTAACGTATTATATAGAATAAATACGACTTTGACTAACGTATTATATAAAATAAACTTGAGAGCAGTTGAATATTTTTTTAAAGCCATATTTATGCTAAGTATTTGTTAATATGTTGGATTCTCCCTGTAAAAGTTTGGTACATAATTTATAGAATTTGAAAAAAAAAAAAAAAAAAAAAAATACATACTTTTGAGTTNAAAAAAAAAAACAAATGTAGCACCTAAAAAAAATTCATTATTGATCGCAACGCTCGAATACGCCACCTGGAGAGAAGACCGGAACAATGGCTCAACAATCCCCCCTCCCTCTCCCCTTCTCAGTTATACAGGAATGTATTTCGACATTTTCTCTTTTCTTAATATTTTTTGTATTTGTCACAAATATCTTATACAATTTCCACGACGTATTCCTTTGAAATATGTTCCACGTAGTTTTCAGTTCCATATAGTTTCCTAACTTAAAAGTTTTTAAAATAAAGACAGAAACAAAAGTACTTCCTTCTCCTATGACTCTCCACACGTTATTAGGGAAAGTAGTGTTGTGCGAAAAACGAATGAATAGATATTTTAATCAACTCTTTTTTTGTAAATCGATTCATAAAGTTAGTTTGGAAAAATAATATATTTTTCTTTTTGCTCCTTAAAAAGTTTTTTTACTGTATAAGCTTATTCAGAGTTAATACTTAAACTTACTGCACAATAGCATGTGCGTATGAAAGTTGCCGAATATATTAAATGGAAATGTTTACGCACTCCAGAGGTGTGCGTATTTAAGTTCTGCATAGTAAAACAGAATGCGAAAAATGAAGAAAATGAAGAGAATTTAAAATGCAATACATATGGATTGAAAATGTCTGGAAATATGTGCATTTTTTTTAATGGAGAATTTAAATATTTTGGGGCGAGAGAAAGTTACCATTAGCCCTGCTGATATTGGATCGATTAAAATAACTTAGTTGGATAGTTGAATCAGTTTATTAGAATGGTTGAGTACCTTAACCATTGATTGTGCTGTGATGAACTGATCTTCAGTTTCCTATTTTTTACAGCTGAAATTGACTGACTTTTTCCATAGTTGTTTATTTCTGTTGAGGGTTTCATTTTGGTTTTGAGACGTATTTTAAAGCTATCCCTAAAATTAATTTCGCTTTATTTAAATTAAAATTTCATGTATTATAAAAGGTGATATTATTTCTTAAGAGCATTTTTTTACTATGAAAACAAATAAGAAAATTTTTAGAAAAGTTCGTTAAATAAAAAAAAAATTTAAAAAAAAAGCAGTTTTATTAAAAAAATCAGGGGTTTACTGCTACCCCGAGTATCCCATCCACTCACAAAGTATATGTAGTAAAAAATCAACTGCCATGGATCTTTCTTAAAAATTTTTTGGTAAAAAAAAAAGAATCGATGAATTGATTCATTAAACAGATCATTCGGATGAACTGATTGAAAGAATCGATTCAGTTAAATGAATTTATCAGCATGCGAAGTGTTGTCAAAGGTAAAGATCCTTTCTCTACGCCACATGTAGCCATTTTTTTCATCACCAATTACGAAGTTTGAAAAAATCTGAATTAATATTCTTTTAAGAAAAAGAAATTGCCGCGTCATTATCATGGAGATAGAGTTTTTGAATACAGCTTTGGTAAGAGACATGCTCAATTCATCCAAAGTTTCAGAAAGTTTGTACACTGTACAAAATCATTTTTTGTTTGACTCTTAGATAATGCTTCAAATTTTTTTCCCCCGATAAATTTCTCAAGCACAAAATTTTCAACATGTATATTCCCGAATATTTATAATTTTCAACATGTATATTCCCGAATAATAACCTGATATAATTAAATACATAAAAATAAATAGAATGAATTGGATCGCCCACGTGATTCGTATGAGTGAGGACAACGCAATAATAAAGATACTGCTTTTTAAACCCACTGGAAAAGGAAAGCGGAAAAGGCAGCGGTTGAGATGGGCTGACTCAGTGGAGTCTGATTTTCTCGCAATTAATGAAAAGAATTGGAGATCAAGGATAAATCGGAAGTCATCATGGAGAAATCTTCAGAGGAAAGCATTGGCTCACATTGGGCTGTCTGTCTAACTATGATGATGATATTCACGAATATTTTAATTTTAATCATTTGCTCCATATCCATTCTTATTTATTTTTATTTTTTGAATCTGAACTGGTTAACAAATGTAAACATCTTCCTCACTACTCGAGTTTGTATAGTATACTACTCATTTTGACACTCAATGCTACCTAAAAACTAAGCCATAAAATTTTATAATCATATTTTTTTAATGTGTGTTATGTGTGAAGCAAATGAAAATAATTACCAACTATTAAGGAATTTCACGAATCAAAATTTTAAACTTTTTAAATTGTTTGCGTAACAGTCACTTTACAAATAAATTTTTTTACATAGGTAAACAAAAAAAGTTAAATGGAAACACTTAATCTTGTCAACTAATCTTGAACTCACGAACTTAATCTTGTCAACTAATAACTCATAGCCCAGATTATTTACAAAACATTAAAAAACCAATGATTATCTGCTCTTTGCTGCCTAAAAAACATTTTTTAAAAAAATATTCACATACCTATATATTTTATTGGAATAAAATATAAATTTATTATAATAAGGCTGAAATTTAAAGTAATCATCCGATTTTCTATAGATTAACATATGATTTCCTATAGATTTTATCTATTTTCTACAGATGTGTAATGATAACATGATAAAAAATGTAATTGTTTTACATAATTTATGATCATTTTCAGCTATAGATGGCGGCACGGCAAAACAGAAATGTTTCTAGGAGAAAACAGGAAATACATTTTTGATATTTTT
The DNA here is from genome assembly GCF_043381705.1 of Parasteatoda tepidariorum. NCBI lineage: Eukaryota > Metazoa > Arthropoda > Arachnida > Araneae > Theridiidae > Parasteatoda > Parasteatoda tepidariorum. Next base: position 45,228,902 of record NC_092205.1, on the reverse strand, counting down.
GAAAGTTTTTCAAGAAATGCTTAGAGGTTTGCTCTATAACTTTTGATGTGTTTAGTACAAGCGATTCTCATACCAGTCGAAAAAGTTTAAGGCTATCAGAGGTTCGAAGAACCGGTAATAAATCACGAACGAAACCAAATTTTTTTTGAATAACATGGTCAGAAAATACAGCAATACATGTCAGCACATGTCAGAAAATATAGCAATAGACTTTTAATTTATATATATTATCTTGGTCGTTATATATAATAATTGCATAAAATTTTATAAGCCTAACTTAAATATTTATGGGGGTTTACAGACGCTTTTATAAAAGTAATAAATAAACAAACAGGGATGCTCCCCCCCCCTTCTCGCTCCATTCACAAATCCCCATCATTGTTTTTCATTCATAACTGTTTTTTTCCCCTCTTACATTGATTTTTTTTCTCTAAAACATCAAAATTTTAAATTACAGTAGAAAAGAACGTTTCAATATGTTAATTGTAACGAAATAGACGATTACATATATTTGAAAAATAATCATCTGTACTTAAAAAATAAATTTACTTAAAGAAACGTAGATTGAAACAAATGAGAAATAATTTTTCTCATGAATGGGACTTATAAAAATTCTAGGGAAATGTTTTTATCACTGTTTATTATCACAAATTGCTAATCCAATACTAACAAAATTTAATTAATTTTCTCATGCTCGCTCATTATTAATTGCGTATAGTTCTACGAAAGGCAATTTAAGCTATTGTAAAAGTAGTTTGTTTACTCACAATATAGCACATATAACATATATATATGTATATATATATATATATATATATATACAGTCGAACCCCGCTATAGTGAACCTGGGATATAGTGAACACTCGGATGTNATATATAAATTGACAAATGAGTAACCTGGGATTGTAATAACGCGGTTATATATTTTTTGGATTTATTGTGGTTACTTGAATTATTAAGTTATTAAGTAATTTCTATTTTATTTTACAAATACTCCATTTGAATAGTTAACCTAAACTCAGATAGATTAGACTCACTGCTGTTACTATTCTTAAATGTATACTGCCTTTAAAAATTAAGATACAACATATTTTCTTCTTCTGATTTGGAAACGAATAAGCATAGAAAAAAGAAATGTAGAGAAATGTGCACAAAATGGTTTGATTATTTTCACACAGAAATTTAGATAAAATTAAATACAATAATGATTTTTAATTTGGAAAACGTAAATTTTAGGAAAAAAAACTCCTTTCTCATAGAAAACAATGCATTGCAGTTTTATGTGGCTATTTAATATTCTCATTATCATAAAAAAAGGCCACACACTAGCGAAAAACAAAATTCTTTCCTCTCATGAACGTAAAGTAATTGAAATAAAAACTTTCCATATTTATTTTGTTTTGAATGTTTAACTTTTTTTACATTATTTCTGAAAGACAAGCTATTTTAAATTCTATGCAAAACGCCCAAAACATAATATAAATTTTAGTGCTCTTGCATGTGACACAGTTGGTTTGGTAAGTGTTAAAAAGATGTTTTAATTTTTGTTTTTAAATTTTAAGAAAAATTATGAAATTTTTCAGTTGATCATTTTGAGCAGCGATGGCTCAGGGAATAGAGTGTTCGCCTTTCAATGAGGCTAACAGGGTTCAAATCCCAGTCGATACGAATTCCGCATCCGGTATGCACCGACCACAGTGCTGACGTGAAATGCCCTCAGCGGTAGACGGATCACGGGTTAGAGTACCTTTGCCGTAAGGCTAACCTTGGGAGGTTCTCGAGGTCTTCCTCTCCATGTAACGCAAATGCGAGTTAGTTTCATTAAAAAGTCCTTCACGAAGGCAAAATGACTCCCAATACTTGATCCAGGAGTTTCCTTGTCTTCTGGATTGGGTTCAATATTACAAGGTGTTACTGGTGGGGTTCAAAACTACCAAAAGTTGTGTCCGCTGTTCAACGACGGTTATAAAATAAAATAAACTTGATCAATTTATGTATTTGATAACTGAAATGCTTTTCCTGTTCTAAAGTAACAATAAATATATACATTAGTGGCAGACAATTAGTATTTGAGTAGAAAAAAGGAACAGTAATTTTATCAATATCTGACGATTTGTCTTCAAGGTCAATCACAGTCAGGAAAGATCTGAATCGTTCAAAGAAGTTCAATGAACGCATGAAACTAAAAGAAGCGAAGAGCTATTAGAAATTCCTATCACTTTCATCACAGTATCTCCTTTGGCGGGATTGACCTCGATAATGATTTATCTGATCTTGATAACGTTCATATTTTTCTCTCAAAAATGTTTGAAATCTATAATTCATTTGTCTTCATTTCTCAAAGTATGTATATTAAATACAGTGATTACGAATCACTGTATATACGGAAAGTTCATTGAAGACCGTTCTTAATATGCATTGTTTGAATACTGATCAGACATCTAGATATGCAAATCTTGAGTTCTGCAAATTAATATTTGAGCTGTGAGAAAAAGCGATATTGAAATCTGACAAATTACTGCATAAGAAGGCGAACATAATAAATAGTAAAACAGGTTTGATTGCGGGAAGAAACAGAGAAAGCTTTTAGCTTTTCCATGCAATTAAATCTGCTATGAAGTTTATTACATACGTCTCCCTGTACTATGATTTAACAGATTCAGATAGCGTTTTTTTCCTAATAAATATTTATTTGCGATTTTCAATATGCATACTTCTTTTGGTTTGATTTTTGATGAGGATTCTAAGAAAGCAAGCTAAGAGAGGTCTTTACAGAATACCTTCTATATTACAGCCTTAGTCAGAAAAGAGTATTTATAATGGTATCTTTCAGAATTGAAATACAAAAGCATAGAATTGCGGAAAAACAATAAATTGGAGAATGTGCGTTTGAAAATTCAGCAATAGGTTTATTATAAGTGTTGACATAATCCAAATGAAAGAAATGATCAAAGAATGATCCTAATGAAGCCTTATATTAGAAAAAAAAGATAAAAAAAAGGAAAAATATTAAATGAGAAAGGAACAGAAGCCATATAGGTAACATAAACGTTTTCTAATAAATGCTTCTCAGAATACTTATTTTTATCATATCTGAATCAAAATAAAATTAATAGAAAAGATTCCTACTTTAACAATTCAAACGTATGAGGTCTTACTTGCTCGCAGTTAATGTCAATTTAAAGGTTGAATTTTATTTATAGGTTGAATTTTTTTTATTGTGCCTGCACCAACCATTTTATTTCACGCTATTATTACTCTTAATATAATAAATAGAAGAAATATAAATATAATAATTATATTTTTTTCCCTTCAAAAAATGAGGTGGTAAAAAAATATTGGATAACTATTTTATTTTTATGCTAAATTTAAGCATTGGATATCTTAAAAAATATGATAATGACTTTCAAATTAAAAACTGCAGGGGAAAAAGGGGCACATTTAGCTTAAGAATATTTTTTATTTATTTTTTATTGTTTGCTTTATATTCTTTACTCAAAGGTATTTGCTGCTTTTTGTTGCCAAAAGCAAAATATTATCCCTAAAAATTATTGTTATTTTTGTAACTTTTGGCAAAATGAAGTGAAAAGATAACATACATAAAACAAATATACGAAAATGTAAAAATATGCGAAACTTATATATTAATAGTGTATACGAAGAACATTTCCTTCTTGAATAAAATACATGGGACATTGGGCGCAATTTATAAAACAGACACAGTGAACCAGTGTTAGTTAAGAAGAAAATAAAAAACAGTCGATCTTTTTTATGATTTTACACCAGGTAATTGATGACAGTCCGATAAAATTACGTACAATTATAAAAATAAGATAAAATTAAGTAAATAAAAAAATTATTTTTTTTTAAAGCAATAATATTTATAATAAAATTTTCTGGGTTATTTAAAACATCATAACAATAAAATAATTAAATTTTTTATAAGGGGTAATTTGCTTTCAACTAATTAATAAATCTGAAAATGGAATTACCAAGCTCGCTACAAATTAAAGATTTTACATCAAGTAGCCTCATAGGCCACATATCTTTAGGTCTGAAATAGAATATTTCCAATAAAAAATATTATGTTTAACCACTGAAAAGGTTTCCTAAGTGATTATGACGTACACTGTAAAAATTTTGTAAGTATATTAACACTAAAAATAAATGCAACTGTTTTACACCTAAGTGATGTAGTCGCCATACATCTTACATATCTGTGTTTCATTACACCAAGAATGTTCTTTTGCACTACTTGGTGTAAAGTAGCCGCCATAATTTTTCTTATTAAACAACACTAAAATTTATAATAACATTAAGATATGATACAAATGAGAATCAGTAAATTTTTTTACGATACAATATGAAGCAAGAATCATTAATTAAGGATGCATGTACATAATATTTTAAAAAATAAAATTAGTTTGTTTATCAAATAAACTTCCAACACAGAGAGAATATTAATATGAATTCAAACATAACTGAAGCGAATTACAATAAATTATTACGAAATGATTTAATGCAATTGACAGATTTATGAAGTAAAGTACTATAAAAAAGGTGTTTGTGTTTTTAGTTGTATAATAAAGAGACTTATGTTTTCATAAGAAGGTCTTTATGTGAATATTCAGTGTTGTCAAGGGGAAATTAAACTTCCATCTTATCATAAACAAAAAATATCGATTAGTTGATAATTGAAAAATTTATGCTAAATTTGGCAAAGATAATTCATGAATAGAGTTGAGCTTGGTGTCAGCTTTCTCAATTATAGGAGTTCAGATTTAACTATATCCTTTAAATTATGCATGAACGGTATTAACTTGAAATACCATGAAATTTTATAGTTTATCAACACCCAATTCTAACAGGAATTACACCTAAGTGCTTGTGTAGTGTAATAAAAATCAATTAGGTGGAAATATTTGGACATGGGAAGTGGGAGCACAAGTGTAAGCGAACAGAATTCTTTTTAGTACATATATTTAAAGAGAACAATTTCAAATTTCAGAGGAAAAACTGTTTATGCAAAGAAACAGCAATTATTGCGAAGAAATCCTCGGGATTGGTGATCGGTAGTGAAGAGGGGTTTTAGCCCCCTAGTAAATCATAATAGCCATGTCTAAAGACCTAATATTTTCTGAAATGTTTTAGAAATAAAATAAATTAGATGCATGATATTTCGACTGAACTATAGATATTTGTAAATATTAAAGTAACTTCAAATTAGATAGAGGATATCTAAGGATATATTCAAGTATCTCAGGACAGGTTTTCATGATTAAAAAACAGGTTATGGACTGGGTTATGATGATTAAAAATACAAAACAAAATATATCACAGTATATATTTTACATTCACGCGTATTTTGGAGGACTTAATATATTCAAACATTCATTCATTTCTTAAATTTAAATTTAACCAAAATATCTTAGAAAAACTGTAAATTGGCAATGTCTCGTTTGACGTATTTTATTTCAAGGAATAAATGCATACATAATTTAACTCATTTTGAATTTTTCATTTACAGACGCTGTTGTGTAACATTTTATGTATTATTGTTCTGAAAATCATAGGTTAAAAGGAAACAAAATTTAAGAAGATCATGTTCAAACAAAATATGAAAAATTATTTTATTTTTTCACATTTTTATAACCTTATATATCAATGCCTGTCGCTTGGAAGTTTACAGAAAAGTTTCAAGAAAATCTTAAAATTTGAAAGCTACAAAATTAAAAATTTGTCTTAATATTTATGAGACAATTACTTAACTTAGAAGTAGTTAATGATTATTGAAGAATAAGTTGTGCCAGGCATAAAAAATAATTATTCCGAATTTATAAAGTATTAGCTGTGGTTGAGACCTTAAAAATAAATGAAAATATGCTCGAGTGCGCTTAATTGCTGAAAATTAAGACGACAGTTACGTTACTAATGGCTTTTTTTTGGCAAAGAAAATGTAGGATTACATTTATAGTAATAAAAATGAGAACGTTTTCCTGATTTCAAATACATTTCCAGTCTCTCATTAAAGTGTTTAAATTGCTACAATTTCATTATTTTTATTGACCTAAAACTAAAAATAGCATCTTATTTGAATTCTTTCCATCAATTAAGTTTTTAAATATAATTTTGAAAATAGTGATCGTTTTTGCAAGAATAGAATTAATTTAAAAATTTATATTTAATATTTTATCCAAATCAGCATAAATTATATTACCCAATTAAAAAATAGTCATTTCAGTAATAGACTTATTGTGTAAATTGTATATGACTATGTTAGTTTAAAGTTTAAAAATTTTGAATTGTTGTATTTTGCATAGTTTTATTGACTTTTTATTGACTTTTATTGACTAGTTTTATTGACTTTTATTGATTGCATCTTTCATCAATTTGATACATAAAAATAATTTTTAAAATTATATATCCTATTTTGAAAGTTTGGAATTAATTTACCTTTAAATAATATTTAACCCTGTGCAAAATCAACTATCTTGTTAATCAACTAGAAAAACTTGTTAATTATGCCATTTTCTTACCAAGCGATTATTTTTTAGCTTTAATAATTTTGCATTCAAAATAAACTTCCTGCAAATTTTTTTATTCATTAAATTTTTTTCATAGATTACAATTAAGTAAATAAATTGTCCTATTCACAGAGAAAAAAAGGTATGGTCAAAACCAGAATATGGTAAAATTTAACGTGTTTCTAGATCAATGGGAACAGCGGAAAGCATGGCAGTTTCGAGCGCATTAGTAATGAGTTCAATAAGCCCATTAGTAATGAGTTTATGGCAAAATTAAAATTAAATTATAGTTTTATTACCATGCTATTTGGCAGTGAATGAGGTAATAATTGGTAATTTTATCAAATGAGCTTGTAATTTTAATAGTGCTAGCAAATTTTGAAATAACACAAAATTTTTAGTTTGATAATATCTATTTAATTTTGTAAACAGTTGTTAACTTTGCTTTTTGAACGGTTAGTTTTTTTTTATTTCGATGCAAACTATAAGTAAGCATTGACCATTTTTGACAACCTAAAAGAACACATATTGGTAAATATACAAATGTCTGTACAAGGCTGATTTAAATCAGGTACTTAAATATTACGCATCAATCTGTTCCAATATCATAAATGGATGTATGGAGGTAGCGGGTTCGAATCTTACTGCAATTTTGGACGCATCTACTTATTTATAATTTTTTATTTATAATAGCATATACACATGCGAGCTTGTAGGCTCTTTACAAAGTTAGGTTTTTAAGCCTTTGTCAAGTCGAAGGACAGATAGCACAAACGGGACTGGGAAACATCCCTGAGATGTTCCGAATATCACAATTTTGAGCGTAAGGGATGGTTGCCAAGCGACCTGTCAGCAAAGTTGAGTACTTAAAGGTAGAACAGTAACAGTTTAACGAAAACCGATACCACACAACCTCGGTCTCTTCATAGACATATCAAAGTGGTCACCCACCCGCACACTGACCACAGCCAGTGCCTGCTTGACCTCGGTGTTTTACTTGGAACCGTGTCTGATGATCAGTCCTTTGTGGAAAAAAAGATGAAAAACAAAACCAGAAAAATCAGAGTGGCCGAGGGGGGCAAATCAAGGTAAAATGCATTTCCAAGCGCTATGGAGAGGTGGTCAGGAACTAATGCAGTTAACAAGGGAATCAATTATATGAAGTGCTTGAAATATGTCGACTGTTATTCCTTTTCGTACATTTTTGAAACGATTGATGTTTTTAATCAGATTACGTCTTACCACTTCAGTTTCTAGGGATAATTTATTCAACTATCTTATCTTGTTGATCTTGTCTCATAAAAGCTCAGAATTGTCACTTTACTTCTTTTTATTGATTTTAACTAAAAAAGAGCCTCTTGTTTGAGTCTTTTCTATCAATGGATTATTCTAAATCATTCTAAAAACTTCATATATTTTTATGTAAACATAAATTAATTTAATCATTCAACATTGCATAATATTTTGCCCGGAGCAAATCAACTATGCTGTCCAGTCAAAAACTAGTTAATTTAATAATTCTCTTACTGCGAAAATATTATCTGAAATTTTCATTAACCTTTAATCATCTTGCTTAGAAATTATTAATACGGGTATGCTTAATTGAAAATCTCATTGAATCTTATTAATGAACTTTGACACTTTTCATCTTATTGATTAAGGTTTTGAATATTGCGCAAGACAAAACGTAATTTTGTATTTAGAAAGAAAGGATTCGGGTATAGTGGTTTAATGTTTTCTAGCACTATTTGTAAAATAAATTTTAGATAATTAAGATAAGAGTATAATTTGTTTATAATACTCGTTATAAAAATTAAATTCTGATTTTTTTAATCTTGGAAAAGTTGTATTAAAATTAGTTTTGCAAGAGGACAATTAACTGTGGTGTAAAGTTAATTAAACTTTTTATATATTTGCTGGCAATGTTAGTTTGAAATACAAGGGGCATAGATAATGCATGTTGTTATACTGTATTTTGTTTCGTCCGTTTAAAAGGAAAGTTTGCGGCTTTAACTAAAATTTAGACGCATGAGAAAACAAATAAAGGAGTGGTCGACATTATTGTTTCGACCTATATTTCAGACTTATAGACAGCACTGACAATACGTGTCGACTGTTTTAGTCAATTGTAGCACTATTACTGTACTGAGAAAATTATTTTATAATCGTCTCTGAACGTCTAATTCTGAGCTTACGACCATCAATGTTCAACTCCGTAGCCTCTTAATTTTGAACTCATTCAAAAGACAAGGGAAGTTCTGGATCAAACATTGGAATTTACGATCGTAGAGGATTTTTTAGTGGAACCTATCCTCTATTTGTGTTACATGGAGAACGTGAAAATCCGATCATTAGATCAAAAGTTATTCAGAGAGGTCTATTTTTTATTTTGCACACTGTATACTTTAAAACATATCATCTTATCATGCGTTAATAGCAGAGGAACAAGCATATAATACAAAAAATTAAAACCAGTAAATTAAGTGTTTAAATCTTAGAAACAGCAAGTTATTTTTGTGTTTATTTATAACTAAAAGAAATATATGCTTCGTTGTACGAGAAGTGTTTAAAAAGTCATTTATATGAAAATAAAGCAACAAATTATTAATTATAGCTAGAATAAATGAAGATATAAGAATAAAACTGGAAACTTGTGAAATCGAATGATATCTTAGGATTTAATCAAAAATGTTTCAGAAATTTTTTATTTTTAATGCCGACAAAAATGTTTTTACAGTAAACGCAGAGTTTACTGCGTTTTTGCGGTAAATAAACTTTTTTACAAAAACGTTTCATATTTGCAAGCTAAACGTTTTTAATTTATAAATAGAATTTCTGTTTATACTATGTGAAAAATATTTCATAAAGTACACATTGCTGGATAGGAAGAATAAAATGAGAGAAAAAACATTATTTTACTATATTATTTCTTATTTTTTATATTTCTTTAAAATGTAAAATAAAATTCTCCTTTTAGCTATCAGTTAGTGAGAAACCCTTGAGTATGCATTTCATTGAGTGAAGATTTCTACAAATGTGAATACACTAAAATATTGGAAAGATTAAAATGTATTTTTAGAAAAATTAAAATGAAAAAAATTGATCAAAACGCTATCTTTTAAAGCATGCATACATTTAAAGGGAGAACAATAATTTAAACCAGAATGATACAAATTTATTTTAAATTCACATATTATAAAATGCCCATTTGAAAACGAAAATATTTTCATTATAAACTTAATTGTTGTCTAAAGTTTTATCTTTTCTTATAAAACAACCTTATGCACCATTAAAAAATAATTACAAACCAATAGGGTGAAACGGTTTATGTTAATTTTTTTTCTACAAAAATTACACTGATTGCATCTGTTGGAATTTTAAATTAGTAAGTTTTGACAAATAAATAACATGGAAAATCGTATCTCCCCGACAGTTATTACACAATAAAGATGAGCCGTACTCTAGAATTTTTTTCTTCTTCACCGAATCAGCTTTTATGGGCATAAAAACTGATTCAGGTAATGGGCAATAGATTAGACGGGTCATAGATTTTTTCCCCGTAGTCTTCAATTGAAATTTCTGTTGAAAATTAACAACAGACTTTACACAACTAGGAAAATTACAAATATAAAATTAGAAATTATTAGGAAAATTACATGTATAAAATTAAGTTTACTAGAAGATAGTTTCGCTTAAAAAAATTATAAAATCTTCTTCAACTCTGAAAAGTTTAAGACAATAGTGAGCTAAGGATTATAAAGATCAAAATGATACAGGTAATAGACTGAGATTATGATAATATTTATTTCTTAACAGATAATTTGATATGGAAAAATAGACACATAAACAAAAAGAATTCAATAATAGTATTAAAATAATCTTTAATAGTTTGATGGAATTCATAAAGAGTACATTTTTTCCAGTATTAAATTTCATATATTTTTTTTAAAATTAATGAGAAAAGTGATAATTGTTTTTATTTGCAAAATAATGTTGAAAAGCTTCGGATTCAAAATTATTTTAAAATTAATAATTCAGTTATTGCTTGCTTTCATAAAACTCTGGGTATCATAATTATTGTAATTCTTCAATAAAACACTTCATAGATTAAAATTTATTATTTGTGAAGGAAATAGAGATGCTATTTGCAAAATTCTTATCTCCACTAACAGAAATTTTGAAAACCTTTTCTTACCTTAATTCAAAGCTGTATAATAACGCATCTGTTCACTATATCGAAACATGCCTTATTCTCAAACATGCATTATTATAAAATAAGGAATTGTTACCTTTGTATTATAATGAGCAATGCAGAAAACAACGAAATGAACGCAAATGAATATAAATTAAAATACACTCAGCTGTTTCGATGCTATAAGCCATTTTCATCATCAATAGCAAGGTCTTAGCATGAGTGTCTTGGAACTAATGACAATACTTGTTTTTAATATTGGAACAGTAGTGCATGTTATTAACTTTAATAATTGGAAAACTTAGAACGTGAAAAATAATATTTTGAAAAATATGCATTCAGATTGAAAAATATACCACGGCTGATTGTATAAAGTTATTATTTACTCTGCCATATTTTTAAATAAAGCAGATTTAAAAAAAAATCATATTTCAAGATCTGCTTTATTTTTTTGTTTGTTCTAAAGTTGACTTTTTTTAAAACGATAGAAACATAATTTTCTATTTGGCCTTTTAATTGTTAAAGATAATATTGATTAATATTTTTATATATATTTTTTTAAAATTGTAAATTTGCTGTCGCTCCATACCATGCTAAATTATTACTTAATTTTATGTTAAACGTTACAACTCAAAGAATACCCATACATGAAAACATTTTTGTGCATTTTTTTTCGAGATTGCTTTTGCGTATTTACAAATTTATTATTAACTTCAGATGATTTTTTCTTTTATGGCAAAAGTCTTAATATCGTCATGTGGGGCTACTTTGTGCAGGATTTCGCAGATTTTGTACTTTGACATGTAAAAAAACTACGTTAATTCTTACGATAACCCTTTAGTAAAATTTATCGATATTATATTCATAACTGGACTCAGACGAGTGAATTTGATTAATATTGGCATTATTTGTATGTAATATTTACAAATAATAAGTCAAAACATACCTTGCACAAAGTAGCCCCCAAGTGGGGCTACTTTGTGCAGCGATAGGAATTCAGTTTAATAATCATGTTTTTAGTAAAATATTGATATAAAATTTTTAAAAAAGTTAATTGTTGAAATTTTTAATAACAAAAACATCTAGATATGCAAAGATATTAGTTTGAAAATAATTTTCAGCGTTAAAAAACCATTTTTTATAAATAATTTTTTTTTAAAAAGAATGTTTATTCAAAAACATTTGAGTTCAGACAAAAGGAAACCATATACATTTTTGAACAACGGATGAAATTTCAAAAATAATAATTATTACATATTCATTAACATTTATAATATTGATAAATTTGAACATAACATGCTTGAATGAACACGACAGAACTTGCTCTTCAGTTTCTGTCAAAATCACCTGATGTCCTATAAAATATATTTTTATGTGATAAATCGTTTGATTAATACATTAGAAAAATCTTTGTAGAAGAAAAATAATAGTTTACCAGCACGTTTCACGTGTTTCTTGTGAATCTTATTAGAGATAGTATTTCTGTGGATTTTGTACTCCCGAGAAGCTTCTGCAATCGACATACCACCAGCAACTGCTTGCAAACATTGTAGCAGCTTTTCTAAAGTGTAATTATGGTAGTTTCTCACTCCAGGTATTTTTTTTATAACGTCTGACAATTTTTCTGTCGAAAAAAAAAAACGTATGAAACTTTGCACAAAGTAGCCCCACAGTGCATTTTTTTTCATTTTCCATTTATTTGCTATTAATTTTCAAATTATTTTAATGCTAACATGATATAATTGTTTATTAATATATAAATAAAAAATTTTGAACTTACGACAATTGTTAAATCAACGTCTTCGCATTTCACAGCTAAAGTTTCCACGCACACTTTTCGACGTCCGACGTTCTCGGAAAGTTGCTGACATTGGATAAACAAATCACACGCTGAGATTATTTTAAAATTCGAAAAAAAATGCTTGTAGTAGAAGAGGAGACTTCTATCTTCAAATTCCACACATTTTTAACTTGAAAAAAAAAACATAATACTGAATAGCAGCACTTGAAAAGTGCCAAATTCGAATTTGTACAAAGTAGCCCCCGCTGCATAAAGTAGCCCCACTCGACGGTACTTTTAATGCCTTATTCAACATATTTTATAATTTCAAAGTGCAAAATTCATTATTTTAAAATCATAATATGTTATTTTCATTTGTTTAATTTTTGATTTAAAAAATATTATTATTTTATCATTAACTGATAACTATGTTTACCCATGATGTCAATCTCAGGAAAAAATTTAATCTTCAAATTATTGGATTTTTAATGCCTAAAACACAGAGAAAAATGGTATTATCACATAAAATTGGAAAAGATGTTTAGTAAGTCATACATACTAATAAAATAGTAAAAAAGAAATATTGTTTCAAATTCAGTTTTTAAACAACGGATCAAAAGCAGAAAATTAGTCTAATTTCTATTTATAGATTATTTCAACCTTTACTTTATTTAGTGCTAAATTTTAACTTTTATACTATTCGTTTTATTAGAAGAAATAAGTAATGAACTTTAGTTTTAAGTAATGAACCACATTTATCACGTCTTTTTTTTCCTATTCCGTTAAATTGACACAAAACAAGGAACTATAATATAAGCACTGCTAGTATTGATTTCAGCATTTAATTTTATATCCAATTCATTCAGCTTAGGAGTAAGGACTTGCAATTTATTAAAAATGATTTTGATGCAAGTCATATTTTTTAAAATTGATTAACTTCGTTAAACTAGTTTTATAAACAAGATCTCATGGGCAGAAATAAAAAAAAGATAACCATATGAAAGGTGCTATTTTCAGTTTATTATCTTAAGTCAGTGGATAAATTCTTTTTTTCGAAATATACTGTTAGAAGTTCAAGCAATAAAAATTTTGATGTTGTCTTTTTTATATATTTTGCAACTTAACTTTTAAATAAACAATATATGAAATGATTAATATTTATAATTATTAATAAAATAATAGAGATTATTAAATAAAAATTAGTAAACTTCCAATTAATTGCTTGCATTTTAAACACTAAATATTTTGCAAATTCATGTCTGCTGAATACTTTCTTAACCAGATTTTGTGGTCGGAGATACATATATTGGCATGTGTAATACTTATTTTTGAAATTGAAATATTAACCATAATTTGTTACATCCTTTCCATTACAATCCATTCTTTTTACAAATAGTTTTATTTATTTTTGTAATTGTTGTTTCTTTTCATCGCTTGGTTCTGTAAACCATTTTTATAATTTGATTAAAATATATTCTTAATTATGTTGCTTTCAAAATTAACAGAAATTATTTAATTAAAAAGAAATTATCATAATTCATTTTTACTTTCTTGTAATAAGAATTTCTTAAAATTGTTTGTTAGAAAAACGTTTGTTACTAAAAATTTATCTTTTAGAAACATTTCGTTGTAGAGAAATTTTTTTTCTGTTGAGTTGATTGTATAACACTTTTTCGATTATTTGCATATTTTGAATCCCCAAATCTGATAGTCGCAAAAACAAACATTAATGCTATCAAAACTGTCATTCAATATTTTTATTGGCAGTAAAATGTTTACGAGTTTTACTTTGCACACTTTTTTTATGAAAGACTTTGAAGATTAACAATGTTAATATAGTTCTTTTCAGTTTGATCTTGGCAATGACATTATCAGATGAAGTTATTACATTTAGTATATTGCAAGTTTTTATTTATCATTACATCTTTTCAGCATTTTCAGCAGAAGGACAAACTTGTAAGGACGACAACCAACAAATATCAATTGGATTCCTTTTGAAATACTTTGTCAAGAAGAATTTATACTTTCTATCGATTGTATTGAACAAAAGCTTATGATGCATTTATATCGCGTAAGGAGTACAATTTTCAATTATATTTCGTAAAAAAAAATAATAGTTCAGATTTTAAATTTTCTAAAACTATTTTGAATTAATTTCTTTGATGTTTTAACTACGCATTGAATAAATAACTTAATACAATAACAGAAGCATTTTTCAGAATTTGTGCACATTTTTACAATGAACCATGAAAAAAATGTTTGAATTAAAAACTGGACAATGATAAAAGAATTAGTCATTGAATTTTTGTTGATTTTTTAATCGATAAACAAAGCTAGTAACACAAATACACATATTAATTCAATTATTTTCTAAAATGGTAAGTTTAATTCTATTTAAATGGCGTGATAAAGAATTACAACACTTGTGAAACAATAGAATGTATCTAATTTTATTTAAGTATAAATTGATAAAAATAAAAGAAACTGGTTTTCTTCTGTTTCTTTTTTAAATGGAGGCAAGGTGAAGGGAAGTACAGCTATTAAAATGTAATAGAGTACGCCGTTAGAATTTCCATTCTGAAATTACTCTGAAATAACCGACAGTAATCTGTTTCGTATTCTAATACTCCAGAGTCGCAAATCTGGAGTGCAGGATACAAGAAATTCTTCATGTGCTGACAGGAATGTAGGAAATATTGAACTGTCAACGTTGGAATACGAACCCTCGTTCTTTTGGTCATGAAATTGACAGATTAACCCTCTTGGCTATAATATGTACTCAGCTGGAAGGAACTAAGTAGCTTCATTAGGTGGACTTAATTGATGTGATAATATTCTTGTTATTTAACCGTATTACGTGAAAGCAGTTAATAAATCGTTTTTGTCACAGTTAACAGTGTGAATACCATCTTATTTATGGTTTTTTATCTGTTTTGTCCGAATATGGTAAAATAACGATGAAATAAATTGTTATTTAACCATTGTTTCCAAGAAATTTCTAACAGTGTATTAAATGTGAAAATTTCTTTTTACACACTGAATTTTTGTAGGTTACCATCAACCTTGAAAATTAGCATGTTGCTGTAATACCAAATGGTAATATAATTTTTATCTTTGGTGCAGATTGGTAGATAAATTTTGAGCATAAAACACAATGAGCCAAAAAGAGGAACCTTAAATTATAATGGAATGGGTGAGAAATGTTCGTTAGAAGTTTTCCATGGAATGAATTAAAAATGAACAAGTAAAACAGGTGAGGCTTTATTCAAATGTAGAAGCGCGTTACTAACTCTATTAAAATTAGAATACCTTTAAGTGAAAGCGAATTAAATAAAACTGAATATTAATTTAACAAGCCATTTTCTATTGAGCTATTTTATTCATTTATGTGTTGTTTGTGAACAAATTTCATGTACTTATGACTTTCTTTTCCAACTATATCTAGGCAAAATTATTCGTACAATTCCAGTCGTGCTTCCTCGCAGTTTGATTTATATTTATGACAAATTGAAGTCACAGGGTTCTGTTTATCTGTTTATCTTTCTTCCATTTTTTCTGGAAAACTCTCATTCAATGTCTTTACCTCATGAAAAGAGCCTCTGACAACTGCAGATAATATGCTTTAGCTGATATTCTTTGTGTTTCGTTTTTTGTGCCATGATGTCAATGGTTGAACGCAATTCACTCTTACGTACTTAAAGATATGTTTGGTTCTGTTATGCTTGAATGTTGGCTCACGATAAAAATCTTTCAATAACATAGTTTGTTGATCTATAAGAAAGGTTAAGGAAATATTCGTAATTAATCATAACGCAATTAATAAATAATCAGAAATTAAACCATTCATTTAGACTTAGAATGATTTATTTATTTTTTTAAATAAAAAATGATTATGTGAAATTTTTTCTATTTTACATAAATTGAAGTGAAAATAGCATTTTTAGAGATATTTATTAGCAAAAGGTGCTTATTTTATGGAAAGAAGGGTACTTTTAGAATAAATTAAAGCATTATTTTATGAATATGCACTTTCAGAATATATTAAAGTATTATTATTTTATGAATATGCACTCTTTTAGAATAGACTAAAGCGTTTTTATTTTATGGATATGCACTTTCAGAATAGGTTAAAGCATTATTATTTTATAAACAGTCATTTTTAGATTAGGTTAAAGCAATATTATTTTATGAATATGCACTTGTCGAATAGACTAAAGCATTATTGTTTTATGGATATGCACTTCTAGAAAAGATTAAAGCATTATTTTATGGACATTCACGTTTGGAATAGATTAAAGCAATTTTTACATTAAATTTTAAATCATTATGCTTTCTATTAAACAGAATATTTTTAAAAACTGCTCATTGAAACAATATTTTAAATTAGAAAAGCACTGCCAATGAAAAAAAAACGAGTTTTACTGTAAATTTTGGGAAAAGTGGATTGATAACTATTTTCTTTCCCTTACTAATACTATCAACGTAGAAACAGAATTTCAAAAAACTATCAAAAAATTGATTTTTGAAGAAACTTGTAATTGTCATTTGTAGCTTATCATACAAAATTTATAAGTTGATTTTTTTATTGCAAGGCAGAGCTGTTCTCGCCTTATTTTTAGGTAATTTACTATTTTAAACACAGTTTTAAAATTTTTTATTGTTTCTTGATACTTGTATACTTGCATTAAAAAATTTAGTATTTTAAGAGTTTTTAAATTGATTTTTGAACAAAATAGGCTGATTTACAATCGTAAATGTCAACAAGTTGTTTCTTTATTATATCAATGCGTTGTTAGCTGACCATATTTTTCAATGGTTCAGTCAACGGACATTAAATTAAAAAAAGTATACGTTGATTGAAATCAATAACTATATTCCTTGACCTTAAACTTTTAAAATTATGCAACCACAAATCCATTTTTAAGAATAGTTTTAAATATCATTGATAAATCAATATTAATCATTGATAAATCATTGATATCATTGATAAATCATCATTATAAATCAATATTAATGATTAAATATCATTGGTTTGAGTCCATAAAATGTTTTAACTTTTTCTTCATAAGTTGTGATAGTTAAATTTTTATTTTGTTCTAAATACACTATACATTTGTTAGCTGTGTTAATAACATTTAATTAAAAAATACAAAAAATATCACTTCCTTCTTAAATGGAATCATTTTTGAATAACAATTTACTTATCTTTCACATTATAAAGCCGAGCCAGGTGGCCGAGTGGTTAGAGTGCCTGACTGCGAAGCCAATGACTGCTGGCTCGAGTCCCGTTCTGGGCATGGAAGTTTCTCTCCATGCGTTGTCCTTTGTTGTGTGTGATGTGTGAATGTGGCCCACCCTCTGAACGGGTATTTGTGGCAGTGTGGCGTGGGTAATGTTGCTCACCTCCGTGACTTAGGTTTACAGGTGCCCACTGAGTAACGTTAAATGAGCAACACTTCCGGCATCTTCTAAGGCGAAGAACGAAAGTTCAGTGCCTGCCGTTAGTGAAAAAAGAAACATTATAAAGCGTCTTGAAATTATCATTAAGGAAAAAAATTGAAATT
This sequence comes from Parasteatoda tepidariorum, assembly GCF_043381705.1. Classification (NCBI taxonomy): domain Eukaryota; kingdom Metazoa; phylum Arthropoda; class Arachnida; order Araneae; family Theridiidae; genus Parasteatoda; species Parasteatoda tepidariorum. The sequence goes on along the minus strand of NC_092205.1, from coordinate 45,210,842 downwards.
ATTATTGCTAATTATAAATTACGTTATTAAGCATTCTGAATAAAAATTAGCTCTTAATAAAAGGTAAGATGTTCGTAATGTAATCTGCGACAGAAACATCACCAAGTCTTCGCAATTACCGGCCAGTGGCCAACCAAATTTTTTTTTGAAAAACTCAGCGAAGGGGAACAGTTTGAAAAATACAGCTCATAGCCACCCCTGACAAGCCCCTCTATAAATTTTTTTTCCTTAAAAGAGAAAAAACCTTCAGGTTTAAAATCTGTTTAGTGAGAGATCACGTTATGGAAGTTCTTTTAGAGCTTCTAACTTCCTTTTAAAAAGTTAAAAGGAAGTTAGAAGCGTACAAAGAACTTAAAAAACCAGTCTGTTAATAATTAAAAAAAATTACATGCTGAAGTTATCGAAAGACAATACAAATTTTTACTGACTTCTTTTTTTGGGTGCTTTTTTGTTTGTCGTGTTTAAATAAGAAAAAAAAAGTTGTACGTTTACTACTTCCATTTCAAACACATTAATTGAAGAATATATCGTCAATACTTATATGTTTGACCAATTAATAGCTAGAGAAAATCGAAACCATGAATAAATAAAAAAAGATCACTACATACATAATCTGACGTCATTCAAATATTAAGTAAAAAAAAATGCTGCTGCTTTATGTAGGTTGAAGCTATATGATCTTACTCTACTAACATCCTGTTCCAATTTTTATAGGAAAATAAAAGGACTAGACACTGTTTGGGCTGATGTCGCCTAGGAAGTTGCCACAGTTATTTCAAGTTTGATGTTCTGATATGTTTGCGATGGTCATCTGAAAATAGAGTTTTTTTTTATGTAGGCGTTAGATTTTTTAACACTTTTAAAATTTTGAAAAATGCATTTTTTTAATATGCAAAGCTTTTTACGAGTTTGTAAAGTTTTTAAGTGCATAGGAAGGAGATACTTTTATTAAAAACTCTAAAACTAAAACTAAAAAAAAAAGCTATTTAAAAACAGCTTAAAGAAAACTAAATTTTTAGTATTCTCTAATCATAAATTTCAAGTAACTTAGCAAATTAATGTCAAACATTCATTGTTAGAGTTGGTTCCTGAAATAAAGAACTCACAGAAGTTTTTCCAGCAAAAGTTAGGCATTGACTATAAACAGAAACTTCTTTTCTAACATTTCTTCAATGGTAACACTTATTAAGCATATCTGAGAAAATGCACATTTTATTCTTACAAATTTAACTCAAAAAGGTTTTTACAACATCAGGCAGATAATTATTAGCCTTTTTAAATTAATAATTAATAAATATTTTTATTCAGCGAATAAATTATTTAAATACAATATTAAGAAAATACTTTTTTTTTAATTTCACGACGCGATATATTTTAATAATTTTTTTTCTTCTATTGCGTTAATAAGTTTTATTGTTTATTAAAGTTTCTCAAATGAATCAAAATGTTTTTTGTAAAAATAATTTATGTTGTAAACTTAAATTAAAGGAAAGTCATTATCATAAAAAAAATGTATTTATTGAAAATTTTTACAAAGGTAGCAGGTATTAAGCGTTTCGGTGATAGTGTAAACTTTAATGTTTATAGATTTTTAAAACCAGAAATTCCGATAAAATTAGAATAGCAGTGAAAAGAAGAATTATCAAATGAATAATTTAAATGCAACAAATTTGATTACCAGATTATTTTATTACATTATTACCAGAATTTCCGTTTCTGCATATGATTTTATCAGAAATAATTTTATGTCACAGACTTATTACTTTATTTCAAAAATAATTCTTATTGGTTTGCAGGCTTAGTTTTGATTGTTTCGAGAAATCATTTCAATTTTCAAAAGTTATAATCTTTTAGTTATCAGTTATTATTACAGATAAATTTATTGTAATTTCGAATACAGAAAAGTTTACATTTTTTTAAATTTAAATTTTAACATATCATTTTTAATAAACACAAATTGAGAGTTAGCTTTATTTTTTATTTAATTTAGTCTAGTTAAAGTTATGGTATTTTTTTGTCTTTGAAAATTAAAGTTTAGCTCTAATACAAACAAAAATAAATAATAACTAATTCTAGTAGTTTTACGGCTACTCATGTAGTGAACAAAAAAAAGCACATCCATGAACAAAATTTGAAATAATACAGTAGGAAGGGAAAGTCACTCAGCAATATTTTTGAGATTGGCAACTCGAGATTTGTTCAAACCAATTAATATACGTCCTCAGATATTAAAGTAAATCAAGCTTTCTTATTTCATATTTTGCTTAATAAACTTAATTTCATGAATAATCATTAACTTATTTAAAAGCATTACACTTAAAAAATTATTTAATTAGAAGAAGCATATTTTTTCCAAATTAAAGCTTAATTAATTAATAATGCATTTCATATCAAAAATGTCTGGTGTGTTGTAAAAGTTTCTTTTCAATTTACACTTCAAAAATATATTAAAACAAAAGCAGTTTAAAAATAAAAATTAATTTTCAATAATGAATATTTAGGATTAAATAGCTATCTTAACCAGTGAACTGAAAGTTACAAAAACTTAAAAACTCTATTATTAACTGAATTATTATCATGATTATTCTAAAAAACCTTGTTCTTTTCTTCAAATTGGATTTGTAATAAAACTAAGAAACATACTCAACCTAATCCAGATTCCGTTTATCAATTTTTATGTCTTCTAGATTTAAAGACTAAGTTTCCGTTTATCAATTAATTATTCATAGTGTAAAAAAAAGTAATTATTCAGGAGATATTTAATTTTCTATATTTTAATTAACGGCAAGGTGTGATTTAAAAAGATTTGCTTAAAAAATTACATCATTACGAAGAAAATATTATATTTTAATGTACTGCATTCGAGATATGCATTTTTAATTTTTGGCAATTTGGAGTTTAAATTTTTTTTAAATAAAAATTATTTAATTGACAATAGATTACATAATTTTATTTTTACTATGGGATGACTGAATGTTTTCTGCTCGCTCTTTTTTCATTTTTTTAATATTTCACTGAGAAGAAAAAATGATTAAATTTATCGGAATATCGTGTGCTATTGCTGTTCTGCTAACCGTTCTGAAGCGTTGATGCAATGGCATCGAAGCCCGCTATAACACTGGATGCATATTCCTGCTATCTTACACAAACTTGAGCTTTCCGTTTTCTAAAAAGAGTTTTTAAGCTATTCGTTGTATCTACAAAGAAACTCGCATATATAAGTGAATAAATAAATAAATCTCTCTACCACTATAAGAGATGCATATAACGGTCACCATAGCTTGATATATCTGAGTATAGTATTTCTAAAACACTTGAAAGTATTATTTAGGACAATTTTTCTTCTGATCAAGAAATACATTAGGAAAATAAGTAATTAATCATCACCTCGAGAAATACATAAAAAAAATAAATGATTAACCGTAACCTAACTATATCAGCCATTTAAATAAACGGCCATTTTTAACTAGCCTTAAAAGTGTAAACAGTCTATTACGACTTTATTTGCTAAAAGGTGTAGACATCAAAAAATAAAATTACGAGGAAAAAAAAAGAAAGAAAAAAAAGAAGAAAAAAAAAACATTTGTAAAATGACTGATAGTTCGGAAGTTCATTTTGGTAATTTTATCGTGATGATTTTAAGCATGGCATAAAAACCATTTATTGACCTTGGAGCATATTCTAAGGCGCAACATGTTCTATTGTACTCTACTGTACTACACTTGTACTACTACACTTCACATTTACTGTATAATCACCGCATGGTTTTAAAAAAAATTCGAAATCATGATAATTCTACATCACTTTCTCATAGCTACACTGAGGAAAAAGCATGGTCAAAATTACTAGAATATGGTAAAATTTGCCGTGTTTCTGGCTTTATGGTAATAACAAATAGCTAGTTAATGTTTACTGGAGAGCTTTTGTAACAGTTTTGGAAAAGTAATAATAAAATAAGGTTATATAATATGTAATAATTGTTTTGGTTACTAGTAATTTGGTTATTAGATATTTGGTAACATTTACTTTTCAGTTTTGTATTTTTTACTAAATGTCTGTTAATAAGAACTATAAGTTGAAAACCAGAATTTTCGGTGAACCATTATAGTAGTAATAGACAAATTACCAAGTGAATAATTTAAATATCATATGTTTTAGGTGAACTACCAGAATTATGTTTTTTTACATATATATATATATGCCTGAAATATTATTACTTTACAGCATTGTAATTTTAGTAGTTTTTTTTTTAAAACTGGAAATTTTACGATGCAGTATTATAAATTTACCAAAGGTTATTTTCGTGTAATAATTTTCTTATTTTTACTCCACTAGAGAAAGGTAGTTTTTGAATTTTCTATTTTATTTTGTTTTTTTGTTAATTTGCTGAACAAAAAAAAATTAATTTCATAGAGTATTTGCTTTGTAAAACGTTAAGAGCCCAAATATTACAACTAATCGTCCTCAAAAACTGACACTGAATACAAAAATACTCATATAGGTATTCAAAGTTTATGATAACTATGAAAGAAATACAATATATACTTTCAATATATATTGTATAAAGATACACTAACTTCGTTTCTTTTTAAAAATTTAAATTCTTCGTTTTACATTTTACATAGTTTTATGTCAATCCACTTTCTTTCTGTAAAAATATGCGGAAAAATAGCATTATACAAAATTAGAGTAAATGTAATTACTATCGATCTAAGTACACATAAAGTTGGTAGCGGAATTTGATTAAAAATTAATTTTGGTTCAGATATTTACTTTGGTAATTTTAGGAAAGAGATAAAAGAATATTGAAATAAGCTGATTAATTCAAATTAGGGTTATCCATTTGCTTACAGAAAATGCTCTAATAAGTTAGCTTTAAAGGAAAAATTTATTTATTTGTGACTTACAAAGAATGACTATATAATCTAGTTTAATATTTAAAACAATGTATAGAGATTTCATGATAATTTATTAAAATAATTTTGTTACACTCAACTATTCCAATATGTAAATATATTTTATTTTATTCACAAAACAGTAATTTTGAATTGACTCGTCTTTGCAAAATTTTATAAATACACTTTACTTCGATATTTTATTTACGCAATTTGTCATCTTTACTTAATTAACTATTATGATTTGAATAATTTTTCGTTATTTGAAATCGAAGTCAGCGTTTCATTTTTTTAATGTCCTAAAAGCCTTATATATTGTCACGATTCCCAAGGAAAATTTTGACATATTTTAAGTCCAACTATTTAAGGATGTTTGTATCCGTACCTTTTACTAGAATGTCATGGATTCTTTAATCCTCATAGATGGAAGCATGTATTTAATGGATTAAAGCTTATAATAACAATTCTATTTACTGACTATTTTATTAATGCATGGAGGGAAATAAATTTAAGAAAGCAATTCATGTTCAATATGCTTTTTAGGATTTTATCCTATCAGTAACTTTCAACGTGTAAGATAAAAACAAGGAACTAACCACAGCTTCTACACTGTAAACATTATGTTGCAATATGTCTTTAATTTGATGCTGAACAATCCAAAAAGTGGAATAAAAGGGAAGCTTAATTTAAAAAATGCACTTAATAGAGCTTTCACATGAAATTTAAAGGAAATAGTAAGAAAAAAATTCTGGTAAAATTATCGAATTGTAAAGTAATGTTATTTCTGGTAAAAAAAAACATATTTCTAGTTAATAAAATCACAATATACGGTATTTAAGCTATTCATTTGGTAATTTTTCATGTTCATATGGTAACAGTTCAGTTTATATAGTAACGGTTATAGTTCTTATCATCACAGTAAAAAAATAATAAAAAGTACAAAACTGAAAAGTAAATTTAGTAAAAAAGAAAAAGGCTTTTATGCCATGCTTTAAGGAATCATTATAAAATTACTAAATTTTGCCACATTCATCAAGTTTTTTCACTTATTGTAAGACTATCTCTTATGGTTTAGATTAGGTTTATCAAAGTTAATACCAAAGTGCTTTTATAAAAATTACCGAGCATTTTGATGTTCTGATGAAACCAAAAGTACGTTAAATTTTACTATTCTGGTAATTTTGACCATACTTTTTATTCAGTTGTTGTTCTTGTTGTTAATTTACGTCGCACTAGAGCTGCACAATGGGCTATTGGCGACGGTCTGGGAAACATCCCGGAGGATGATCCGAAGACATGCCATCACAATTTTGATCCTCTGCGGAGAGGATGGCACCCCCGCTTCGGTTTTTGTCCAGTGTAGAGCGATATTTGCTTGTGCAAAAGTTTTAAAAATATCAGTTGTGTATGCATAATTCTATTATAAACATTTTTACATTTATTTATTTTATTTAACGAATCTAAACCATCAAGTAAAATGGTATAAGAAATTACCATATTTAAGTACTTCAAGCACTACTCGTTTCTATATTAAAGTAAGTAAATTTTATTAAAGAATAAAGTTTTAGTATGACTATTATATAAATAGTTTGAGGAAATGACTTTGGCAGAAATGACATCTTTTATAGCTAGCTTTGTTTTCAAAACTAACTATAAATGATGATTTTGACTATTGGAAGGTTATATTACATGAAATATTTTTATTTTTGAGAAACAGCAACATCAAAGTCTTCATCTGCGTGACGATATAGATTTGCTTTTCTATGCATTTAATGCTTTATTTTCCCCCAGTATAAGGTTCAAATCACGAATATACTTTTAATATGAAAACCAAAACAACAGATCTAAAATTTCGAATATATTTTAAAAAGTCATAATAAGTATGAATAATACGTATAAGAATTTAAAAATTGATAAAAAGTTTAGGTTGAAAACTAATTATTTAAATGAATAATATGTGATTTTTTTAAAAGTTGTTAGAAAGGAAATTATATTAGTAGAACCTTGATCGATCGTTTCTCATGAAATTATTCATTGCAAGCGATAAATAGGGGAAAAGGACGAATAAACAAACTGTCACATGATGCCTTGAAAAGGTATATAAAGATGCAATGGGCTTGCAAATTAATAATTAAAAAAATAATTTTAATTAAAATAATTATCTACGTAATGCAAAAATATTAACTATTAAAAAGGAAGATGAATAAACACATTTAGTTAAAATATTTTGAAATTTTAGTTTGAGCACGATTTTTTATTCTAAGTGTGTAAACAATAAATTTTCGATATTTGCAACAGATTGCTGTTTATTTTTTGTAAGTTCGGGTAATTGAAGAAGTTCCTTGTTGTTTCAAAGGCTTTCAGTGCTTCCTCAAATGTTACAACTACCTGTGGTTTTTTTTCAGCGTTTCAATCAGAGTCACATTGTATATCTTCAAATTCTTAAATCAATAATACCCTTTATAAAAATGTTAAATTTACAGGAAAAAAACTGTTAAATGGTGTGGCTGCATAAAACCATTTATTTCGCAGAAAAATGCTATTATTTTAAAACGGATGCCTGTTTTTCTTAAAGTAGATAAGTACTGTTATTTTAATAAACAAAATCTGTTATTTGAAAAAAAAACCTCTCTTATTTTAAAGAAAAAAGCCGAGCCGAGAGCAGAATTCGCATGACCAGTATTCGTGCCTGCTTCACCTCATTGGAGGTGAGCGCTCTGTCCCCTAGGCCATGGCAACTCTAGTGTTTGAAGAAAAATCTTGAACTGTCTTTATCTTAAAAGTCTTACTGATATCATGTATAATTGTGAAAGCCGTTAAAACTATAATTGCTCACTCTTGTAAAAATGTCTGGTTGTTAAATTACTGAAATATAATATCTAAAGACCTATAACAATTAGTAGAAAATCGATTTGACAATGAAGTCGAATTACAATTCAATTTAGTTATACGATGTTCAAAATCACAAAATAATGTCTGCAAAGTAAGAGCAAGAATAGAAAGAAAATCGTAAAATTATTTGAAAAAAGATATAAAGTTTACTTACTGTAGGCAAATTTGCATAACAAAACCTAGAATTTGAATTGACAGTTTTAATCTGCTTATGATTAGGATGAAAAACAGAGAAAAGCTGTTAAAAAGAAAAAAAAGTTTCAAACCGTTAAATTAACGGAAATAGTCAGTAAAAAACTGTAGGATAGACGAGGGAATCTTGCAGTTTCAAAAACGATCTAAACAGGTATTATTAACATTACAACACTAGCATTTGTGACCAGACCGTTAAAACAAGAAGATACATAAAAGATGGTTCGATTTATCGTAAATTAAATAACTATTTCGAAATAGTAATATTTCTGAATGCTTAGTCCATTTTTAATTTCGGCGCTAAGAAAACCGCTCGATGTATCTTACATCTTTGAATACATCACGGATTCTTTAAAAATAAAATTATTATTAGAAATTAACGATTATCAAAATTAATTCATTTTTTGAAATACGTATTCTTTATTACATTTCTACACATTAAATTCTTTCTTAATATTACTTACTGATTGTTTAAAACTTCCTGTATTTAAGTATAATTTTAATGAAAATTTTTATTTGAGAACTAAAACTTCTTTTCAAATTTATTTTTAACACAAGCAGCGTAAAAAAATAATCTGCCGTTAAATATGTATAAAATGTGAGTTTGTTATTATATTGATAATGCATTATTTTATAGTGGTCCCTTTAATGCATTTTTAGTATATTTTTCTTGGAAATTTAAATTAAATCTGAAGATTTAGGGGAAAAAAGTTATAATCAGTTTTTTTAATGTATATTGGTTTTCTCAAAAGACGGGTGTAATTGCTGATAACATTTTACTTTGTCAAAATTCGTAATCCTTTTTAAAAACATACTTGTGTTTGCTTTACAACTGCTTTGTTTTCTTGCGAATCATTATTTTTGTTGAAAAATTCTTATCAATTCTTTGTTTCTTAATTAGAAGGTTATTGTGTATGTTAACAACGTAGAACGTAGATCTATTTTAAAAGTGTTCTGAATTTTATTCATTTTTTTACGTATAGCTATGTTTTATTGTTAACCTTAATAGTAAGTTGCTCATAAACATATCGACTTATTTTTAATTCAAATTTCTGCTTATACTTAAGCAGAAGTATGTTTAATTGTATAGATATGATTAAAATTTTTACTGTTATTTTACTAGAAATAAAAGACAATAGTTGTGATTATTTATTGAATCTGTGTCCTAAAAATAATTTTATTAAAAAGGATTATTAAAAGTTTTTTTAAAAATGTTCATCATGAAGGTGGTCATATGAGTGTAAATATTGAAACACTAAGGCATTTTATGTTTCGTAATTTTATTAAAATTATTGAAAAATAAAATCTTTTGAAACAGCTTAATATGTAACAGAAAGCAGTGGATTGCATTTGTAGAAAATTTCGCTCTGTAATATATAAGTTATGTTTAAAAGTTGTATGTATTTGAAGAATAGAGTCATTCTCATGATATTTGCTATTTTCAGCTGTCTGTAAAAACATTGTTTTGGTACGTATGTTGAAAAAAATGCAATACGAGAAAAGGATTTTGAAAAAGAAATAGACGCAAAATCCATTTTTTAATAACCAGTAAAATTGAATTAAATATTAAAAAATAATTTCTTAATATCTTTGTCATTAAATATAGTGTGCTATTTTCAAAGGGGCACAATGGGTTATCTTTGAACTATACTTTCAAGTATATTTCAAGTATAATTCAACTTTTCAAGGGATAAAGACCCCTGACCTTAATTTATCGTACATGTATACACTTCCTTGTCTAATGATTTAATAAAATGACTTTCTTTTCCTTCTCGCTTGAATAGAGATGATGTGAAAATTATTATTTTATTTTTATGCCTTATTATTTTATGCCTTATTATATTAAAAGCCTTATTATATTAAGCCTTATTATATTATAAATAGCCTTTATTTTTATGCCTTATTTTATTAAAAGATTCAGAAAATCCCAAAGCTGAAATTCGCTTACATCATTACGTTCTGGGAAACTTTCAATTATTTGTTCCTCCAGTTGAATTGAGTATTTATTTCGTAGTTATTTTTTCTTTCAAAATCAAAGCAAATCAATGCTCAGCAACACTACTACGATATTTGTTATACTCCAAAAATTAATGACCTCTTTAATCAGTCTACGTAAGGACAGAGGATGTGCAGCATTTGTTCTTCTTAAAATGTTCTACCATAAAGTGCTCGATTTCATGAGTGCGTAGGTCGTCGGGCTACCAAAGCGGGGGAGTCATCCCCTCTGCAGAAGATCAAAAATGTGACTTCGGATCATCCTCATCAGAGATGTTTTTTTTAGACAGTCGCAAGAGGATAGAGCCTTTTAATGAGGTAACCCGTGTGCGAATCCCAGCAATGGCTGGTCGTGTTATGAATTCTGTATCCGGCTCGCATCGACCACAAATCTGACGCAAAATATTCTCAGGATCACGGGTTAGAGTTCCCTTTCCGTCAGGCTAAATGTGGAAGGTTTTCATGGTTTTTTTTCTCTCTATGTAACGCAAATGAGGTTCCATCAAAAAGTCATCCACTTAAGCATTATTCAGCCAATACTTAATCCAGGAGTTCCTTTGTCTTCTGGAATGATTTCGAAATTACGAGGCTACTGTGTTGGACATTGGTAGACGTAAACTCAAAACTGGATCGGTTGTTCAACGACGATTACAAAATAGCCTATTGTACAGCTCTAGTGTGACGTAAATAACGTACCTATCTATTTATCTACCAAAATTGAATGGTTTAAGTAAAGGAATTATTGATTTTAAATGATAATTAAGAATAAGTTAATCAAAATACAATAACTCAAAAAATATATGGTTTTATAAAATAACCTCCAAGCAAAATTTGCTAACGTGCCTATTTAACAAGATGCGTAGGAATCTTATCTTCTAGACTCCTAAAATATCACATACAAGGAATTTTTTTCTAGACAAACGCTTATCAAAATATGCTTTGTGAAGATGAAACCGCACGGGACCAAATCTTGCGATAGCAGAATACAGTTGAATATCTTGGATAACGTTTATTGGTAGCTTTCAACATTTGAGTACTGATAATCTTATGGAAATTTGTTAAAAGAAAATTTTCTGCATTGTTTTCGTTTAAAACTGTCCTAAAATACCTACATTTAAATTTATTGGAATAAAATTAAAATATAATTATGCATGTATTGTTCTTCTAGGATAACGGAATGACACAGGAACTCTAAATTTATCTTTTAAAAATGTGATAAGTTTTTTTTTTAAAAATTGTAAGTTTAGAAATAATAGATATATTCAGCATGAATTTTGAAAATATAAAATGAATGCAGTAGATTACACTCAAAAGTTTGTAATTAAAAACTGAACTTTCGTTATTAAAAATTAAATTTCAGAAATTTTAATAATGTGAAGGTAGGCTAATAATCCGAGAGATACTATTATTTTATAAACTTTTTTGGTGAATATTTATCTATTTCCTTTTTTGTCTATTTCCGATTTTGTAAAATTTGTATCATGGGCTACGTTGGATTTCAATTTTTGAGGGGGACGAAATTAAAATATGCAGTCACAATATATCTGTAAATTTCACACATAGGAAAAAAATTCTTATATATGCAAAATATCTCTAAAAATATTAGTTTTTTTTATCGCTGTCATGTTTTTAACTTATGCAAATTTAAATTGATAATGATTCATGAAAAGTTTTGTTATTTGCCTGAGATATTGAGGAGAACTTTTAGAGATTTTTTTATCATAGAGAGGCATATACCTCCCGTCTCCCCGGCAACAATGCCCACGGCTTCTACGAATGTTTTAATTCTTTGAATGTTTTTGTTCTTAGTTTTAAAATTACATATTAGACATAATAGAAAATGCATATGTGATTCATAATTAAGAAACACTCGTAACACATAATCTATGATGCATATATAATAGATAATGCACACATAATAGATAATGCATATATAATAAATAATGTACATATGCAAACATAATGCAAACATAATGGTTAGTGCTTTTATAATAGATAGTGCTTTTATAGTGAATAATGCATCCATAATAAAGATACATAATAGATGCATACATAATAGATTATGTATTAGAGAAATTGAAATTCATGTATATATATATATATATATATATACAATATTCTTTTCGAATATATCACATTCGGTCTTGACTATTAATTGTTTAATAGTTTCTATAGATTGAATTGAAACATATAAAGCTTGACAATGATACAATTCAATCGATTAATACTTTTTAATGCCTAAATAGATCTAAAATCAAAAAAAAGAAGAAAAAAAGAATGCTTTCTTAAATTAAAAAATAATAGGGATGAATTGAAATAAGCTTCATAGTTCTATGGATGCAAATCTAAAATTTTTTTCAAAAAAAGAAAAAAAATTCATACCAAGAGCCTTTAGGGGGTAAAAAATATCAAAACAAAGTTTAAAAATATCGTAAGTGAAAGGACTTGAGAATATTTAAAAGACGTCATACAGTGCTTTAGTTATCGTCTGAATGACATTTTAAAATTTGTCACTTCCTTCATTAAAGGTTCCTTGAAGAGTACTCAAAAATAGTTTTTATATACTCGTATTAGTGAGGAATATTTCTTTAATTTGAATTAATTAGGTAAATTAAGTCAGACTTTTTTTACGCTTATTAATTAACTTTATATTTGTGATTTTCCGTCGTAGATTCCAAGGAAATAAAGAGTTTCCAGGAGATGAAAAATATTTATGTATATATATATATACATAAANCGATATATATATATATATATATATATCGATATGAAACAAAATATGTTTCAATCTGACACTGAGGTTAGAATTGTTACATAAAAACCTTTGTTACGTAAAAACCTTACCTTAAACCTTAAAACCGGTGTTACATAAAAACCTTTCAGTGTCTTAACCACTGTACTATTATCTACAAGGCCTTAGTGCAAATCCAGAAATAAACAAAGTTTATAGAACATAGTTACCTTTATCTATCAAACTTAACTTTTTCTGAATATAAAATACCGAATAAATTTATCTTTAAATGTCATAACTTAAACTGTGGGCGCAATGATACCTGTTTAAGAAAAGAAACATATTTGGGCACTGAAAGTAGTTTTTCAAGAGAAGAAATTTACATTTAATTCAAAAAAACATGATCTTTCCTTTTGCAAATTCCCCTCAATCTATTTAAAATACAAGTTCTCCAAACTATACTCCCCACATCACTCGAAAGGATATTCTTATATCTCCCAGAGAAAACTCTCAAAAGGACGAAAGTAACTTGTTTATTTTATTCAGCTCATCGAATCGAAGTACAAATTGTCTTTATAGATGCTTTTCTGGATAGATGGAAAAAAAACTTGATGGTTTGTCTTTGTTTCTTTTTTTTTTACTATATGAAATAGCTACGTTAGGGACATGCGAGCAGTCATCAATCTTGCAAGATCTTTTTCAGAATGTGGTTACAAAACATCCCTAAAATAGAATCCTATTGGGCATACACAGTTTTTTCCTTAATAAATGTAAAAAACATAATTTGTCATTTAAAAACCGTAGAGCTATGAGGAGACAGTTTAATCTAGGTAAACAAAGGCATGGATTTTTTAATCATTTATCAGTTTTAACAAAGCATGCTCTCGGTAATTAATCGAGGAAAATACTTGAATAGTAGTACTGATACGCTGGTTAAAGATATAATTATAAAAGTATTTAAAATAGATAAATAAAGCTTTATTTAAAATTTATGCATAAATCAATATTTTTAAAAATTAAGAAATTAAGTCTTGTATTAAAATACATAAACTAAATTAAAAAAAATTTGAAAATAAAAACATGTTTTTACCCATGTGAAAAAAGTTCTTTATTGGAAATGAATCAAATATAAAATTATTTATTTCTCGATGTATTTTTTATATTTGTATTTTTTTAATGTCATATTAATGTGAATCTTTTTAATTCATGTTCTTATGGCATGTTCTTAATTCATGTTCATAAAGCCATTGTTTATATTTTACAAATGACATTTTTTAAAACTTACTTTTTGTTTATTTTTGCCAAAAATGCGCATTAATATTAGATTGATTAAAAATTCCTTAAGGACTGTTAATATGCTGAAATAAATACCTCAGAATATTTAGATTCAATTTACTGAAACATCTATTTTCTATATTAGGTGAATGCCTCCCAATCGGGCATTCAAATTTCTTTTAATTCAGAGGTCAAACGTACCGACGCAAGTTTTATTTCTCGGGGTGTAAGAACGCAAAGAGCTTGTATAGTTGTATCGCCTTTTAAAAAAACAAACTGCAATACAAGCAAAATGATTCAAAGATGCATTTGAAAAGCTGAATGAATAAAAGTGACGTGACATATTAGTAAGCTTGAGTAAAGTAGCTTTATGAAAATTAGGTATTGTGCATTGGAAATGAAACAAGGTTTAAAGATCATCATCTTTGGTCCACAGGATTTTAATTTGAAACGTTTAAATAATAATGGATTCGAAAAGTTGAGTAAATGAAAGTTTTAGAGAATTTGAGGTAATGAAGTAATTATTGGCTTATAAAAATGAAGTAACATGCGTTGAGAGCAGGTATTTGACCGCAAGTTTTTAATTGACGGAGTATAAATAATAATAAATAATACACCGTAATAAATTAATCCTCCAAATGGAGCAACATTTAAAAAAATAGCTCCACAACGGACAATAATCGAATTTGAAAACCCCGTGTATTCAAAATTGAAATAGCATAGAATATAATTATTTTTCAGCGAAATTTATAATTTCAAAAGAGAAGGGAGAAATGTGGGAGATAGACGTTTGGTGGCTTAAATTAAGAACCTCCGGTTTCTTAGTACGAAGCTCTAACCACCCTAGTTGTATGCTCTGGTCCAGGGAGAGTCAGGAAGCCTTTTATAGTGGCCGCCACAATGACCCATAACGACATACATTCGATTATCTTAAAAGTTATTAAGAACTAGAGAAATAAGCAAAAAAGGAAATAAAAATTAACTAGCTCCTGCCTAAGCTATTGGGACCATATTTTCCAAATTTCAACCTATTGTACCATTTTAATTAGAAATCAGTATGTCATGGTGTATTATTGCGGTGGTCATTATATAAAGAAGGGGTTTAAAGTTGCAAGTGACCAGGAGGGGGTGAAAACATTTTCTCCTACCTACTAATTTTATACTAACACGAGTTTTAAAATTCTTTTTTTTTGTTGCAAAAAGGCCATATAATAGAATAAAAAAAATAGATAGGTAACTTTAATTCAAATAAATGAAAAGTTCCGCAAAACGTCTAAAAAAATTACCATATTTTTTAAAAGAACAGAGTGGTGTAGCACTAGTTGCTTTCTCTTTTCTTCCTTACAGATTTAGTTAAAGAGATAAACTGTGCTTGCGTGGAACTAACTAAGCAGTCGAAATCATTGTGCTTAACGGATTGTACCATACCATCATCTTGGAGAGCAAATGAAATTATCGAACATCTGAAGTGCTTTTCGCAGCCCTTTTCTTTTAAAAAAAGCAAAAACAATTATTAAGTTCTTCATCTCAAAGGCGGACAATCTAATTAAAACTTACCAGATCCAGACAATAACGAATTTCAAGATATCTAGTTATAACGTAACAAACCTCTCTAACTCATAAACAAGTTTATAAACAGTTAATTCAATAATTCTCTGGTAAATACCAACCTAAATTGATTATTTTAAAGGTTGAGCAGGATTCAACGAAGATCTCTAAAAGTATTTTCGATCTTAGTATAATACTTGTTTTCAATACTTAAAGGATTTGTACATTGTACACCCATATTTGTATATTGTATACGTATAAATGCATAATGATGTTGATGTATCAATACTGTTAATAATATTACGTACAGTGTGAGAAAAAAAATGAAAGGACCACCCTGAATAACTTTTGAACTAATGTTTGGATCTTTATGTTCTAGGACTCAATGTTTTTAGAAGATAACTGATTAAGTAGTGCTATAGACAAATATGCTAATTAATTAGAGCAGACGATATTTTGAGTCGCGAAATAAGACACAGAAACGCACTTCCTCTGAATAAATATTCCCTTCTTTTGATAGATTTAGATTTCGGACCCTAAAATATAGGGGGTAGCAACAATCCTAAAAATGTAGTCCGAATAGTTTGTTCTGGAGAACGATCCAAAGTTTGGATTCCTTAATGATAATTTCACTTTTTGCGTATTTCGTCATATCTCGAGAACTCTTTAAGTGCATTAAAAAAATTTGGCACACAATTATAAAATTTATTTATCCAAAGATAATTACAAGCAAAAAATAACTTCATGCAAACATTTATTATTTTATTTAATAATACTAAAACAAAGTTTAAATAATGAGGTATAAATTTTTTACACCATTTTAAAACTATAATTTTTCATATTAAAACACAAAGTTTGAGCGAAATCTGTCAAATAATTCGTGGGAAATCACATTTTAAAAAAGTCTTATATTTAAAATTGTACTAATTAATTAGCGTATTTGAAATCTCATCCTCAAATCATTAAGATTGAATCTTATATCATGAAGATCCAATTATTGTATTCAAAATTATTCAGGGTGGTCTGTTTATTTCTTTGCGCACTGTACATGAATAATTCCATTTTTAGTTTAGCTTACTCGTTACTAATCTTATGAAAGAAATGAAAATGTTAAAAATGGTTCTAGATATTTGAGCTTAAAATTTATTTCGGAACGAAGAAAAAACCCACAATTTTACTACATTTAAAACACTCTATAAAAATAGAACTTTTAAATAAACTCATTTGATAATTAAAAATTGTAATATTTTTTTTTTCTGAAATTTAAATAAAATTTTTATACGCAAATTCCTTCAAACATTTATTTTGCGGAGTTGTAAGAAAAAAAATTCTGAAATTAAAATCATTTCCACTTATTTATTAAAGAAGACATACACCAAAGAGCCATTACATTATGACCACCCTCCATCTATAACAATGGGCTCGCCCAGGTTTTCATGGTTTCTTGCCCAGGAGCAGTGTTTTCAGGGGACACATTAGGACCAATAATCCTCATGGCACAATCCCTGACGTCTGTAAGCTACTTGAACATAGTTGCAGACCAGGTTCACCCATTCATGGCAGCAGTTTTTCCTGCGGGGGATGGTGTTTACCAACAGGATAATGCACCATGTCATAAGGGTCGAATTGTCGAGGAACATTCCAGTGACTTTACAAGTCATTTTTTAGCCCCCAAATTCAACTGACCTTAATCCAATAGAGCATTTGTTGTCCTACTTGGAAAGCCAAATTCGTGCTGCCACGCTACCCCCTTGCAATGTGAGGGAATCGTAGGACCAGTCGGTGAGCTCTTGGTACCAGATACCTCAGACTACCTATCAGCACCTTGTGGAATCAATGCCACGGCGGGTGCTAGCAGTTTTGAGGTCTGAAGGTGGTCCTACATGTTATTAGCAGGGTGGTCATAATGTAATGGCTCTTCGGTGTATATTCATGTGTATCTATCTGAACAAAGAAGGGAAATATAACATTTAAAAATGATTTTATTGGCGTCTTAGACTAAATTTTATTTTAATATACTATTATTAATCATATACAGAGAAAAAGTATGGTCAAAGCAACTGAACTATGGTAAAATTTACTGTATTTCTGCTTCTATTGGAACACCAAAAAGCTCGGTAATTTTTATCGAAGTTCTTTTGTAAAGATTTTTGAAAAATTAGCAATGATAAAATGTGGTTTTAAAATAAGTAATTAAATTTGGTCAATGAGATAAAGCTTGGTAATTTCATCAAGACACCTTAGAACATGCTGTGAAAACTATTTATTCGGTTAAATTTACTTTTCAGTTTTGTATTTTTTACTAAATATTTGATTATTAGAATTATTACTTGGAAAACCAGAATATCTGGTTAACTGTTGCCATATAAACGAAAAAATTACGAAACGAATGTTTTAAATACCGTATAGTTAAGTTTTATTATCTATAATTACCAGAAATGCCATGACCATACTAAATGGTACTTTTTCGATAATTTTTTTCTCCGTGTACAAATAGTGCAAGTTTAACGAAGCATTATAATATTCAATTTTATAATAATTAATTATTTTAATTAAAAGCAAGGTTGGATAAATAAACAGAAAAAAACAATGTGGTACAGTGATTTGATCAATATAATTTGTAAACGTATAAAAACATTTCTTAATACTTTCATTAAGAAAAATCTATGCTTTCATTAAATAAAATTCAAATGAAATGTCATTTTCCGAAATTATTTAAATCTTAATTATTTTTAATTGACGTAATGCAGTTGATGACAAATCTACGATAATGTTTTTTCAGATTCATTACACTCAAAAAGCTTGAATTTTTCAAGATTTTATTATTTAATTCTTTTTATTCCACATATTAAGATCAGAAAATATCATTTTTATTTTATTCTTTTTTCAAAAAGGAAAAAGAAAAAACACGTACTATCGATTCAATAGAAGGACTCTATTCTTAGTCACGAAAAGTACTCGTGAAATTGGGCGCAGATATGCAAATTTATTAAATTTGTTTAAATATGATCTGACACAAGTGATAAAAGAGTAAAAAGTATCTGATAAAAGAATGGAAAGGTTAATTTTACTTTCAGGTTTCTAGTTTCAATTATAATAAAGTATATGTACTTTGAGATATTGAAAAGGTTATGTTCTCTAGTTAAAATTTAAACCATGCTAAAATTATGCTACAATAAAAATATTGTATTTTTATTGTAATTTTAGCATTTAAATTAATTAAAAAGCTATTTAAATTGTGAACACTGCAGATTGTTTTTTTAATTATTTGTTTTCCATTTTCATATGGTGATTAACTGTAAACATAATTTTTATGTTATTGGCTATGAGTACAGTGGAAAAGGGCTTTAGACAAAGTATAAAGTATGAGATTTATTATATATTTTAACCATGTATAACTCTGATTTCCAGATTAAAATTGAAATTCCGGATTAAATCACCATATAAAGTACCAACATCATCCATATTACCCAATGTATCGTAATTTTTACAGTAATAATTTAATTAGTGTGATTTAGTAATTTTACGGTAATTATTATGGTTAAAATTGCGGTACATCATATTTTTTGTTCAGATAAAACTTTATTTTTACAGTTTCGTATACAATGACAAATGCTTGCGTATGATAGTTTGATATGGCGAATATACATTAATCGAGAAGAATGGCACCGAGCATTATTTTTTTTCGCTTTCTTTTCAAAATGTTATTGAGTTGATACCCTTATTTATTTAATAAATGAAATTTTTTATTAAAATATTTATGCATTAATTAAAAGATGAACGAGATGCAAGCCATAGTTTTTTTTAACTAACAACAATATAATACTTTATTAATGATGTGCTTTTATAGGATTAACAGTTACATTTTTTAGGTTACTCAGCATCATGTGTCATGCTGTATCATAATAAATCGTAGAAATTACTACTACAAGGCTTATTTAGTTGCTATGAATAATACTCGATTGGAAAAATGATCAGTATAAAAAAAACGGGTAAGGCTCCTAAATTTTTAAAAAAAACGGTGTAGTTAATACCAGGTAATGGCTCTTTACCTTAAAAAACATTAAAGTAGGGAATACCGGATAATGGCCCACACATCTTTGCTACGATTTTATCCCACTGAATCTGGTTATGTATATATATATTTCCCCTACACGGCGACAAAAAAAGCCTCCTTACAACTCCCCGAATGGCAACGCTAGAAAATCGACCAGTGATTGCCGCTAAAAATGTCACATGCCAAATCTAGCGGAGATGGCTCAACGTATAGCGCTTTTAAAAACGGAAACTGAAATAACCTTAAGCTAGGCGGAAGTGAGTAGTCTTTGTCGATGGATCTCTATTTTAGTATTTTGTCGAAAGCGCTTTTTTTCACAAATTTATTAGACGATTTTTGATTTATATCACGAATTTATTTGTTTTATTGTTGTTATTAGTTATTCATTGAAAAATGAGTCTCAGTCGTGCTGTTACGCTTTAAGATTTTATACTATAGCACATTTCTAATAGGTTTAACGAATTACATGTCATTTATTTGAATTAAAATTTATTTTAATGACTTAGTATTTACTAAAAAGATGTTTTTTTTTTAAAAGTTGTTATATGGATTGAATGATTGTTTTGAATGCTTAGAATTTTGTGTATTTGCAATGTACCTAAGTTAGTAGTGAGCGAAGCGAGCTTTGTTTGCGAAACAAACCATATAAGATTTCGTAGCAATTTTCGGGGGATGGCGAGCATCAGCGAGCAGGGGGCGCAGCCCACTAGTTATTAATAATACGTGGTAATAGTAAAAAATTATTCCTATCTTACTGAAGAAAACAGAACAAGATTAAATTAATAAATAAGACATGATCATACCAGTGATGGGGGTGAAATAACCATATTTCTTCCTTGTCAGTTTACCGGCACTGTATGCAATTTTTAGGTAGAAATATTTAATCATTTCTTATTTTGCCGTTCGTATTTTGACGTTCTATACTATTCGGAATTTGTTATTTTGGCAGGAAAATTTAAATTGCTCACTAAAAATTATGATAATTTTACACTTTAAATTATCACTTTAATTATCACTTTAAATTATGATAATTTTAAAGTTAATTATTTTCCAAAAGAAAAATGATTCAATAAATTTTTAGAATATTACATTTACCGATGAAATAATAAATTCTAAATGAAATATTTAAAACGTATCTACATTACCTTCAAAGTGTTATA
This sequence comes from Parasteatoda tepidariorum, assembly GCF_043381705.1. NCBI lineage: Eukaryota > Metazoa > Arthropoda > Arachnida > Araneae > Theridiidae > Parasteatoda > Parasteatoda tepidariorum. The sequence goes on along the minus strand of NC_092205.1, from coordinate 45,190,097 downwards.
TATTTTTTATAATATAGCACACAGACATTTTAAAAACATATGAATGATGTGTGTTATAGGAGTAATGAAATATTTCTGAATCAATAACGGAGACAGATATTTATCCTTGTGTAGGATATCAGGTTAATAGGTATGAAATTGTTCTGATTGCATATAGTAAACTATATCTGGTACTATTAACTCACAGAAATTAATGCCTGGCATACATTTACGTTATAACTGATATACATTTGCAATATAACTGACATACATTTATGTTATAACTGATATACATTTGCAATATAACTGATATACATTTACGTTATAACTGATATACATTTGCAATATAACTGACTTACATTTACGTTATAACTGATATACATTTACAATATAACTGACATACATTTACGTTATACAGAAAGAAAAATATATAACAGCAATCATTAAGTGAAAACAAAAATTGGTTACAAGCAAATATTTTAGTGTTTTAAATTCTATGTTTTTTTATTATAGATCTAAATGTTGCATTACTTATTTTAAATATCTCAATGGAATTACATATATTATTTCCCCAAAAATATAATTAGTTTCTGATAAAAATTGCTTAAAAAATAAAACATAATTTTAATTATTTGATGCCTAATTTACCTAATTTGACCTAATTTACTGATAATAGCAATTCAATATCTAACTATGTGTAATATAAAGTAATATATATTTAAATAAAAAAATGATTTAAAAAGTCATTATTCAAAACTATGAATTGCAATTTTGAAAAGATAATATTTTTTGAATAAAATATTAACAAACAATTTATTATATTGGCAAATAATTCACTATTTTCTTCCTTGAATGGTATTTTTGAGCAGAGAATGTTTTTTTCTAAATGATAATAATTAATTCATTACATCTTAAAATAATACAGAATATATAAGTATCTGTGAGGTATATTTCAATTTTTAAAAACTTCAACCTTGAATGGTATATTTCAGTTAAGAACATTTTCTTAAAAAATATTAATAAACAATTTCCTATACATTCAAATAATGAATTGTTTATGGAATATATATATATATA
>NC_092205.1:45078996-45188873 GCF_043381705.1 Parasteatoda tepidariorum | reverse complement strand
TTTTTTTAAAAACTTCTTCCAAGGATGTTGTTTTTGAATAGAGAATAAGGGTTTGCATTCTACTTTCTTTTTTAAATATTTTATTTATTATAGGTAAAAAATGATAGTGACATGTATCTAGAAACATACAGGTGGTGTTGAGTAATGATTACGTCCCAAGAGAAGAATATTGTAAGAGCTTTGATTAAGCGATTTTGTAAAAGTGTTGGGCTGTTCAAATAACATCTTATAATGTTTCGAGCTACAAATAATTTACACATTGATAATTATTTTAAAAAAGTTTTCTTTTTTAAAAAACTTTGAATAATATTCCCTAATCTAAACATTATTTCATCTTAAATTTTAACTCTTTTGAAATTGATTGTAGGTATAATAATTGTATTTTGTAAAAAAGCTATTAAAATTTCGGGAAAAAATCTGCCTGTCTGTGTCTCAGCATAAAAATGCTTATTTCACAGAAAAATACTGTTTCTTAACAGCGGATAATGTTGTCTCTAAAATATAAAAACATGCCTTTTAGCATCGCAAGGCACGGAATAAAACGAATGCTAGCCATGACAAATGCTAAAAAAAATTGTCGAATGCTTTGCTGTCTCTTTCACGTCTCTCAGACATACTTACTGTATACGCCTACACTAATCTATAGCACAATATTACATTACATTGCGGTATTGTTATTGCATTAATTAAAAATAAAAAACGATTTTTTTTAAAAATCTCTATAAGTTCTAACATATCATATTTTATCTAATATTCATCAATTTAAAAACCAGTTACTTTGAAATAACATTAATTTCTTATAAAGGTCAAAACTACTACAAATGGAGCTTAAGTCGAAAATCCGACTGTTCTAATGTGCCCCGGAGTGTCCCTCCCATATAAGTACCATTATTTTAACAAAATTTCTGCTATTTCAATGAAAAACTTCATTATTTTAACAAAAAAAAATGCAATTAACGACTACAGCATTCTGGTCTGTGAGAGCAGCGAGTAGAATTTGTACCAATCAATGCTTGAATTCGAACCAGGGGCACCTCACGAGGAGGTAAATGCTGTGTCTCTTGAGTACCGAAGATTTCATTAGAAATAAAAATATTGAACTATCTTTATTTTAGAAAGCCATACTGAAATAATTTCATCAATTGTTTATTTAAGTGTAAAAACATGTAAAACGCAGTTCTATTTATACTATGTTAAAAACCATAAAATTTTGCTGAAAACTAAGTGCAACTATAGAAAAAAAATCGCAAAATGATTTAAAAAATGTAAACTTATCGTAGGGTAAGTAAAACTGAATCGTAACAATTAGAATTTGAACTAATGGCTTTAAACCGTTTATGATTAGAGTGAGAAAGAGAGAAAAACCGTTTTGCAAACAAAACAGTTTTAAACCGTCAAATATACAGGGAAAGTCAGTAAAAAAACAGGTATTTCTTATGTTGTGGGATTTGTTATTCGAAGGTTATATTCCGATAATTCAAATTTCCACTTTCTATAAAAATTTGAAAAAAAAAAAAAAACTTCAAATATCATCCGTATTTTATTTGGGAAAAAAATAATGTTTATTATTATTATTTATGCATAGGGAAAACAATTCTGGTTAAATTACCGTACAGTACGGTAATGAACCAAGATATATGTTTAAAAACAGAAAAAAAACAGTATTTTCCTGCGAAAAATATGTTTATTATTATTATCATGCAAAATCTGCTGTTATTTTATACGGTGTCTATTTTTCATAATAATGCATTATCAAATTTTGCTACTTAAAATAGAAATGCTTACAATTATTATTATGATTTGTTATTTTTATTATTATGTCTTCATTCTAAAGATAGATCATTGAAGTGAAAAAAGAAGAGAAGACAAACATATTATACAGCTTTTTTTTAATAAATATATAGAGTAATATCACCTGATTAAAAACTACATATAAAGTATACGGTTTAAAATATACAAAAATGGAATGACCGTCGACATGTTTCAAGCGCATCGAAAATAGGCACCCATTTTCTTGTTTTGACAGACCTATGGACGCCTATTTTGATTCGCTTGAAACATGTCCACTGTCATTTTATTTTTGTATATTTCTGAAGAGTTTGAAGCTTTCAATCGGATAATATCTTATCGATTCAGTTTCTTGAGATTATTTACTTAATATAGTATAATAGTTTGAGAAAAGATATTTCCCTTATTAAATTTATTACTTTTTAAATTTGAATATATTTTGAACAAAATATTATTAAGGAGCAAATTAATAAGAATAATTTCAGTTTTCTTAATTGTTTGTTTTTAATTCATTTTAACTTTGTCTTTCCTGTAAATTATTATCAGATACATCATTTGATCCTTTTTTTAAAAAAAAAAAAATAACTTTTAGAAAATACTTTTCATTGATATAAAATAGAGATCTTTAAGTTTTTCTATAAGTGAATAAATTGACTTCGTACTACTTAGCAAGCAATAGCGCACTTCTAATTTTAAACTGAAACCTCTTTTGATTTATCGTTGTCTCACAATTTCTTGAAGCCATATATACGCTTCATCCTCTATAATGTTTGAATAAGGGTGATTAATATTCCTTTAAGTATTTGCCTTACTTTGTACTTGAAACTCATCATACACTCATCTACCAAGGATTATATTTGTTGAAAACTCAGAGACATGTGCTCTACTTTGCTGTAAAGCGATGAAAAATAAAAATAATAGCAAAGAAAGTATTTATTTTTCTCAGAATGATTCTTTCCAGTTTCTGAAATCAACTAAAATTCTGTATTCTAATTTGCATAGTTTTATGGGACCACAATCTCATTCTTCGCACTTTAAGGCAAAGTATACAAAGCATTATAATTTATAAATCAAACAAATTAAACATTTTGATTCATTAGTTAAACCCGTCATGACTAACTAAAGAAATTTGAATAAAAGGTGTTTATTTTAAAAACATTTTGATGTTCTATTATTATTCTCTGAAGTAGCACAGTATGCATAAAATGCATTGTGCAAAATTTTTTAAAAATACTTAAATTATAATAAATTTTTTTCCCTAATGGCAGGCACTGAACTCTCGCTCGTTCTTTGTCTCGGAAGATGCCGGAAGTTTCATTCATTTAACGTTACCTGGTGCTGAAAATAACAAGCACGGCAGAATGAAATAGAAGTACGTCACAGATGGCGTTGCCGAGAGAGCCAATCAACGGTCTCAAAATCTCTTAAGGATACTATGTGAGTAAAGAGAGTTTACATGCTACCTGGTGGGCATCTGTGAATCCAAGTACGACGACAAGCAACAATATCCAAGCCACATTGGCTCAGAAATTCGTTAATCATAATGACAATAATAATAATAAGAACAGTAGGGGCTAAGGGGATAAAGAGTTTACCTTCTAATGAGATGACCAGGATTGAATCCTAGCGGCGGATGGTGATTACGAATTCTGCTTCCGTCTAGCATCGATCAAGATGCTGACGTAAAATACTCTTATTGGTAGATGGGATATGGGTTAGAATCCCCTTTAAGCCAAACCGTAGGGAAGTTTTTGCTGTTTTCCTCTCCAAATAACGCAGATATGGTTTAGTTCCTTAAAAAAGTCCTCCATGAAATATAGTTTGATCCAAAAGCTCCCTTGTTTTCTGGGTTGAGTTCATAGTTGCAAGGCTACGGAGTTGAATATTAATTGTGGTATAGTCAGGATTGGGTCAGCTGCTTAACACCGGGTATAAAATAAAACAGTAATGATAATAATATATGAGTTCAAACAGTGTATTGAAACTATAAGCCATTAAAATCAGAGCCTTAGTGTTACAAAATTATAAAAAATAATATTAACTAGCATTTGCTTAAACTATTTATAATATTATTTAATTGAAAATATGACAGCCTGTATTAAAGCTATCATTTGTGAAATTCATAGACTTTTAAGCTGCTAATTTAACAATTTTTATGCTAAATAATAAATAGATATTAATTATGGAATAATTGAGTCTTGGGGAATACATGGTGATGCGGACGACTGTTAAAAAAGCAGCAAATTAACAGATTTAATGTAACAAATTACAGTTACCTCAAAATTACCTCAAAATGTCAAACGATGATAAAGCAGTGTGAAGTAAAAATAAATTTAAAAAATGAGTGGAATAATAAATAAATAGGCAATCAAGAAATAAAAAATGCATTTGAAATTTAAAAATAAAATTTATTTACATTTTAAAGTATAATTTAAGTATTTAGTGAAAAAAAAATAGAAAATCTTTGATCAAGCTGAGCTGTAAGAGAAAGTGAAAAAAAAAACTAGATTAATTTAATAGTAGAGTGGTTGCCGACGTTTTTTGAAAACCGAATTTCTATTTTTTAAAAACCGAATTTAGTGGATTTTTAAAACCGAATTAATCCATTGTACAACCGGTAGTAACAGACAAAGAAACAATAAAATTAGGTAGAACACTTGTTGCTTAGGCTACACAAAATTTTGTTGGAAGAAAAGTAAATCTAATCACAAAATAATTTCAGTACTATTATTTGTAAAAATAAAAGAAAAATAAATATTAATTTAATTCAATAAACTAATTGGTTCTATTTTAAGGATTCGTTAAATTTGCTAAGAAAAAAAAAAGACTTTTATAGGATGTTTGTGCACTATAAAAATCACTATGAAAGTTCTTCGGTAAAAACTACTGAGGTTTTTTTGCGCCCCCATAGAGCCAGAAACACGGTAAATTTTATCATATTCTGGTAGTTTTGACCATACTTTTTTTCTCCGTGCATGCATAAGTTTTTTCCCCTTCAAAATAACGGTATTTTTCCAAGAGAAAAAAAAATTATCCCCCCCCCCAATCTATACATTTGCAGAAATCATCACAAATTTCAAGTTTGAATTTTCTGACCATAATTTTTTCTCGGTGTGCAGTTTAATGGGTATAATGAAACATTAAGAGTACTTTGAAAAATATTTATCACTTAAGAATTAAATTATATCAAGTGAATAATTTTTTCTGGTTTTACTTTCCATTTCAGATTGAGAAAACTTATTTAGCGAAATCAAACTTCGAATCAAAACAAACAATTTATATTCTTTTTCATTCAAACACAAATAACGTTTTATAAAATCCAACTACGGCATTGTTTATTTGTTCAAAGGGTAAAATGCCATGAACCAAGTGAATTCAATATTTTCAGAAACAGCCGCCTTCTAAAGTGAACTTCAAAAAACAATAATGCCAATAATAACCTGTAAATGTAACTGTAAATTTCTTTTGTCACCAGAAAAGTTGGTAAAGCGGGGGCATACTTGTTGGAGGAAAAAAAAATAACATAAGAAGTCGATTTTTACCAAACGATCAAATTTTGTGACGAAGTGAATGTTATTGGCCACCGGAAACATCTTCTTTCTGATTGGCAGAGCGGGGGCTATTACGTCGTGGCAAAGTGTCTTGGCGCCGAAACTAACAAAAAGAGCCAACCGCTTCCATGCGCGTAAAAATCTCATGCGGCGAACCTAGCTATATATTCGATAGCTGTTGATACAGAAATCATTCATTCTTCGAAAATTTGTGAAAAAGAGCCCTATCTCGAATTCCAAAATCTTATTTTAAAATAATTTTGTTAAATTACCGTTTTATTATTAATTTCGAAACAAAGATTTAGACAAGAAATTATAGATAAACATAAAGTAAGTTATATTTTTACTTATATGCTTATTTGCTATGAAAATTTGAGAAAATGCCATGGTTATATTTAATTTACGAGAAATTAAAATTTTTAAGCTTTTATTGTAATTTTCTTAGTTTCTATGAAATTTTAATTTATTCCGAGTTTTCCGATTTGGTGATGATGCTTATTATTAGTATTAGAACAGCTGTATGACTTTTTCTACTTTTTTCAGTGCCTTGGTTTTATTTTTTATTACGACTACAATATTTTTGTTATGTTAATAACTTTATTTTTATTATTAGATACATATATTTTATTATCCTTTACAAGTGCATATGAAATATATGCAATGCATTATTTAAAGAATGTATCGTTGGATTAATGAAAAAACTAATTTATATATTAATGGATTTTAAGATAAGGCGTTTCCTTAGATTACTAGGTAAAGGGATAAGTGTTACCTGAAATTTCGCTTCTAGAAAGAATTTTGAATAATTATTTTTCGCATCTTTTGGAATATTTTTTTGTATTCTTCTTGCGGTTAGCCTAATTTAACTGAAATATTTTTTTTTTCTGTATTTTTTTTCATTTGGAGGAAAAAAAACCCACCAAACCATAAAAAGCATTATTTTGTACAGTTTTTATTTATTTTCATTTTAAAATATAAATTATAAATTTTTAGTTTTTAAAAGAAAATTAATTTCGGATTTTTTTTTAAATATTTTGTAAAAGTGATGACTTTTGGACTCAAGTATTGTGGTTTTATAAAAGCATTTTTAATGCAGAATTATTATATTGCAATTATTATATAGCATATTGCACTTTTAATGCCATAGGCTTACTTATAAACAATATACGGGATGCGTAATGCTGAAACACAGAAAAAAATATAGCAAAATATTTCAAATAAAGCATCAGTTCTTAATTAATTTCCTTGAAATTTGTATATATACTTGAAATTATGCCACATAACGTGATTTTCAGTGAATAGAAACATAATAACATTTAACACTTTGCATCAAAATTATTTTGACATGAAGCGAGTGTTATCCTTGTTTTCAAAATTTAACTTTGAAAACCTTGATGAATAGTGGTTACATTTCATGGTGCTGTTCTTGACCCAAATTCATGCTCATTTATATTTACACATTTTGCGCAGCAACTGAAATCAGAAATAATTAAAAAGTTATAAGCAATTATTGTAAAGCAATATCTTCTAAGGCACTACAGCCTGCTACAGGCCAAGGTAGTTCCAAGTAGTCATAGTCATCTGATCTTATCCGTAGCAAGGCTCTTCCAGTTTCCCTTATTTACTGTATGAAAGTCCTTTTCTACCGAGTAAAGCCACCTTATTGGTGGTCTTCCCCTTTCTTCGTTTCCTCGTTTACTGTTTCTCGTTTTCTGTTAAATGCTTAGAGTGTTTTATAAAAATAGTCCCACTGAAACACATTTAAAAAAAAATATTAAACTGTCCTTGATTTTCATTCAAAGTTTAAGAATTCATATCATTCATTTAAGTTGGCTGTAAGATTGGTGAGAATGGCGAACAATAATGGCGACGAATAAATAAACAACCAAACATTCGCCAGAAATTAAAATTCTCTAAAAACTGAAACAGTAAAAAAACTGTAATACCGTAATTTTTCAGGAATTATTTTACGATGTATTATTGTGGGGATTTAATTATAGACCATGTCAACCTTCAACTATCAAAAGGTACCTCTAGAGAGAATCAAGTTAACAAGTCTTGTATACTAGTGATTCGGTATTTAATATTTATAGTGGTAGTTACGCCACATTATTTGGTTTTAAAAGGAGAGTTCTAAATCATATTACATATGAAACTCTAAAGTTCACTAAAAAACAGTTAGCATGAAAAATTTCAACAACAAGTTTGATGAAGTGTTTGATATACGCTGTATACTTATCAAAAATATTTGAACTTAAATTCTGGAATAAAAATAATAAGCTGACTTAAGAAAAGTTAAAGGTAATAAAATTCGACGTTTATATATTATATAGTTTGATTTCTTTCGAAGATACTGAGGTTGCAAAGTAAAACAAAATTTTCTGTTTCCTACACTCTGAGTAAACTAAAAATAGTTGGAAATGGATTTTTTTCTTCACGTTTTTTAATTATGCAAAACAATACTTTATTATAATTCTCAGATATTTGATCTTTAGTAATTGTGTTATTAATATATGCGTTGAGCTTGAATAACTACATTCGTTAAACTGCAGTAAATTAGAAAGAAATATTTAATCCAGTTTAAGTACAACAGTAAATAAAGCAGCATTCAATAATTAGAATTTATACTCATAAAAAGTTATTCATTTATCCGATTAGAAAATCTTATTTATTTATTTTACATTAAAAATTACATAAAATGTACCATTTTATAACAATAAATTATAATATTTCATAAATTATGATTCATAAATAATTCATAATAATTCATAAATTATTCATAAATATTCATAAATAATTCACAAGTTTTTTAAAAGGAGCTGAGTTGCATTCTTTGTTTGGTAAAAGAAACAAAAAAAATATTTTTTCGAAACATGTTTCCCTTAGTTAAATGAAAAGTGTTGTACTCTGTAGAATTCAAAATAAAGATATACATATATATAAATGTAAGAAACACAAGGTGCTTAAATTGACACAGCCTCATGAATAGATCATAAATATGCATTTAAGTACAATTCCAGTGTGACACGATAAATAAATGTTCTTAAATGTATGGAAAGACACAATGGATTCATCTCAATTTCAAATTATTTGTAATTGTTGCATTGTTTATACATTTCCTCAAAATTCAAAAATGTAAACAAAATGTGAAATAGTAACAATATTTTCCGTTTTCGAGTAGTTTTAGCTAAAATATGTTGAGTCTTTTCGAGTATAATAATTTATTGTCATATAATAAGATGCTTTTAGATAGTAAAATATGATGGAGTCTAATTAAATTTTCTTTTAAAATTGTATCTTTTGAACAAGGCAAGTTTTGAATTTACCCCCAATAGGTTAATTGAAATGAATATATGAAGAAAACTTAATTTCTTTTATTACTTTTATTATTAAAACTTAAATTTTTGATTTAATTAAACTTGTATCGTAGCATTGTCTAAATATATAGGACAAAAGCATATTGCATGACATTGAATATTATAATAATGTAGATGAAAATGCAATTTTAAACCATGAATGTAAATTAAATATAAAGTTTAATATGATATTAATGGAATATTATAAAAAATAATATCAAATCAATAACATCAAATAAAAAAAAATATCAATAATTTCATATTTCCTATAAAAAAAAAACATTTTTAGGCTTCGCAGAAATTTTTTTTCGTAGTTGTCAGGAAAAAAAAAATAAACGCATAAAATAATGCATTTGGCCATAAATGTATACTTTTCTTTATTTCCTCAATCGATTAATTTACATCAAAATAAATTTAATAAATTTTTATTACGTATTTCTTGTAAAAAAAAAATTAAATTTATAAATTTTTTTAAATTATTATTCTATAAATTTCAATGCTAGTCAATATAAAAGCTTAATAATATAAGAAAGCGAGTTAAAAGTTGGTAGTGTATCTACCACTACAAAAATACAATTCCAATTCACTAGCATATAAGACATGTTAACTCTATTATATGCTGGGGTACCTTTTCATTGATGAATGTTGGCATTGTCTATATGACTTTTTCCATATTGGTGACTCTCAAAAGTGATATGAACTCGCCTACAACAAAAATAACATCCAGCTCAATGTATGGAGCACATTAAACAGGTGACTTGCTATTAGTGTTTGCTTGATTGTCCTCTTCGCGCTGTAGCTTCTCCGTCTCATTTGCACACAACGGGGACCTCCACACACTCGATTGCTAATAGCAACACAGGATAGATCATACACACAGCTATGAACATAATACGGCTCTCACCACAAGCTCTCAGAAACCGGAGAACTTAACACAGCTCTCCCGGCTTCTCATAAAACAGCAAGGAATCAACTAGTGGCATCCTTGAATCGAATTCTATCACAGATAAAATTCTGCTGGGAGAGTATTGCAGTGTGTCTAACACTACAAATAATAACACTATAAATAATTCCAATTCACTAGTATATAAAACATGTTAACTCGATTCTACGTTTGGGGTCCCTTTTTATAGATGAATGTTAACATAGTTGATATGACTTTCCCCACAAGTTATTTTGGTTGCTTTGTGGAGCTAAAGAAACTTGATTTAAAGAATGGAAATTTTTTTATCTGAATGGCATGCAATCATTCTGCTAAAAGTTATATTTCATTTTTAATCATTCACTTACCGTTTCTTCATTACCAAATATAATAGTTTATAAAATAATTTTTCACGTATTTTGACGAAAAAGAAATATGGAAGCTTAATTTAAAAAGAAAATAGACAATTTGTAATCGAAATAGTGAAATGTTTCTTTTAGAAAATTTTGTTATGGTTTCAGTGAAAGTAATTATTGTTCCTTACATACTTAAAAATGTAATTATAATGGATAAAATATGTTTAGTTCAAAACCTCATTTCCAAATAAATTTTCAGAGGCTGCATTACTTTGAAAAAAAGGAACATGGGAGTTAAGTTAGGGCGTAGTGGATTTAATGTTTTAAACTTAACTTGATCTAATCAAGAAAGCCCAAATGAAAAAACTTTCCGTGAACATTTTAAAAAATTAACTGTATAGTTAAACTGAATAGTTTAAAACATTTATTAAATTTTTATTTACATACATTTTGATTACATCTACAAGCAAGCGATTTCCAATTTTTTAATTTTGAACTTGATTATTTCCGTTTTAACTCTTTTATTAATTTTAATGTTTTTACATTGGGTTATTTACATTCTTCGAAATTGTAATATATTATTAGGTTATTCAGTCTCCAAATCTGTTGTTTCCAAATCTTTTACTATACACAAGCTAATGTGTTCTAAATCTAAAACTTAGATTCATTTTTCATCTAATATGTGTATAATTTGAAACATTCAATGCATAAAACCCTAAGTATATACATCGTAAAATATTCTTATCAAATTAATGTAAAAGGTACCGGCACTCAGGGTGCCGGTAACTTTAACAGTAAAATCCATTTTTACTGGAATAACTTTATAAATATTTCAGTAAAAATTACGGTAATATTTCAGTAAAAATTTTTACATTAAAATTCCTTTTTTGAAGCAGGTTACGGAATAAAAAAAATTATATACCGTAATTTTTACAGTAATAATTTCAGTATAGCTACTGAATCACTCTAATTAAGTAAATATCTTATTATATAAAACGCTAATACGTACGTATGTATGTATGTATCAATAAAACCGATGATATTTCCTTTCTAGCGCTGGCAACAGTTTTCATTTTTAATTGATTGGATTCGGCGCGCAAGAGCACGTAGTGAGCAACCAGATAACAATAACCAGAGTGAGCATTATCAGGTTGTTCAATTCAGATTCATGCACTAAAAACATGACAATATTTAATTTAAACTCAATTAGGAATTAATTAATTAATTGAAGTGAGAATGCTTTAAAAGGCCGCTGTTGAATTGATATTTTTCTACTGGGAGCTACCTAAACGTCTAAAAAACGTTTAAGTGTTTGTATTGAATGCATTGAATTTTTTTATATTTCGCGTTTATTTATGCATTGAATTTTCACGCTTTAAAATGCAGAATATTAGTGAAGCAATATTTGATAATTTATTTTGCTAATATGTTTCTTATTTAGCTAATGTTTTGATTTTTTCACCATGTACAATCTAAATAGCTAATATACTTTTTTAAAAGCCAATAAGAACATTGGTAGAATTCTTCTACATAAGTACAATACTATGTCTTTGATGATAAAATACTATGTCTTTGATGATAATATATTATGTCTTTGTGCTAGAACATTGTGTTCATTGGCGAGCGAGCGCAGCGAGCCATGGTTCACGGCGTGAACCACGTAGGATTGCGCAGCAATTCTCGGGGGTTGGCGAGCGTTAGTGAGCAGGGGTGGAGCCTCCTAGTTATTATTAGAATTACGGTATAATATTTCACGATAAAAATGAATTTTACAAGTCCCGGTATTTTATATGGTATTTTGATTCGTAATATTTCGTAGCGTAGTGTTTGGCACACAAATTGAAGTCGCCATTTGCTCTTTAGTTATTAACCTCTTTATGATTCTGATCACATGTATGTGATCTCGTGATTTTCTCTTCATGACTCACGGTATCATATATTCAACAAACCTTTCTGACTCTTGCAGCCCAAAACTACACGGTTGTGATCTAATACGGTACTCTCGTATTACATCTCGTATTAGTACGTGTACGTACACTTAGTACGTTTACTCCTGAAGTACGCGGGCCTAGAAGAAAGCTTCTTTCTCATTCTGCCCTTTTCTGAAAGAGTTTAACTGCCGCGCGAAATATGGCTGCTCTCAACATCTGATACAATCATCATCATCACCATCAATGGCTCGACATCCCAGGGTGGGCCTTGACATTTTCAAGAAGTTTTCTCCAGGCTAATTTTTTTCCTGCTAGCGTTTTTCAATTTTTTGTTTTTAAGATCAAAAGGTCTTTTTCTAGGCCTCAAATTCAGCCTCCCTCTTTTTCGTGTGCCAACTGGTCTGCCATTGAAAATTCCTTTTGTGGTACGATCTTCATCCATTCGAATAACGTGGCCTGCCCATTTTATTCATTGTTGTTTAATGAAGTTAATAATGTCAGGTTCATTATATGAGTGATGAAAATTTATTTGTTCTTCTAAGTAAGCCACACACCATTTTTTTTTGGAATTCCTTCAAAAATACTTTTTAAGACCTTTTTCTCAAAGGTACAAGATATGGTCCAGGTATCACCAGCATATGCTAAAATGAGTGTATAATACATTGTATATGAATGTATTTACGTTGTATAATAATGAGTAATTTATTCCTGAGATAATTCATTTGTTACCTGAGATAACTTACCTTAGAAAACTTCTAAATGATGATAAAACATTGCTAAAATAAATATGATTCTAAGTTTATTGGAAATGTGTAATTCTTATTATATTATATTTGAGGTTTTGTAAAAGAGGAAAAAATCAGCTTCATTGAGATGTATATTTTCAAAAAGGTGACTCAAATAATTTTTTTTCAGAGCAAAACCATTAATTATTTTCTTTTATGTATAGATCGTTTTATAAAAAATAGTTTATTGCACAAAGGAATTGATTTCTTTAATTTTTTAAGGAGGAAAAAACAGCAGCATAATATGAAATTGATTACAAAAAGTGTTACTTGAAATGATACATTATTCTAGCATATTAGTGAATAAAAAATGGTAGACAAACAAACTGATAAGATTCTTTGTCTCAAATGTTGACATCGTTCTTAAAGGAATTCTGTCTAAGTCAATTAATCAACGGTCTTATTTAATTACTGTTACCTATTCAAGTGTTTTTGGTAGCGAATGTGCAACATAAACAATCTAAGGTACGAAAATTAATGGAGAAATGAATAATTAGGCTTCTCTTTAGAGATAAATGAACTCTATTGTTAGAATTCATGCTTTTTGTTTACATAGGTTGTTTTTTAAGTCCTACTTTTTAACGTTAAAAACGGATTGGATGTGCAATGGAATGAAAAACAAGTAATTTAGATTTAAAGCTTTAGTTCAAAGAAAAATGAAAAGAAAAGAGCTAAATGATGAAGTAAAAAAGACCAAATCAAATTACTATGAAAATGGAGGAATTCTTTAGCTAGAAATTGTTGTTTCAAATGATAACTTTTTTAAGAAGGATTTAGTTAAAAATAACTTTAAGCTTTTGATTTAAATTTCGAATTAAATTTGCAAACACAAAGGCAAATTAATTTATTGAGTATATTTGTTATTTTAACTAGCTTAATTTCTGGCATTTCTTTAGAAAGGATTATGAAGTTGGTGCTTTTTTAATATTTTTGAATGGATGACCTTTCTATGAATTTATTTAAAAAATATTTATATTTAAATAAGAGATTTTATTTCTAAAAAGCATTTTTAGTTCAGTAAATTACAAAGTATATTTCGGATGATTTGAAACTAATTTCAATTGAATTATTTTACAGTCACAAGTTATTATTTGATACCCAGAAATACTGTCCATGTCAATTTTACTTATTTTATAACCGTCGTTGAAGAGTAGACCCAATTTCGGATTTACGACTACTAATGTTCAACTCCGTAGCATTGTAATTTTGAACCCAATCCAGAAGAAAAGAGAACTCCTGGATCAAGTATAGCGAGAAATTTTCGTTCGTGGAGGAATTTTTGATGAAACTAACCTGCCTTTTCATGGAGAGGAAAACCACGAAAACCTCCCACGGTTAGCCTGACGGCAATGAGACTCTAACCCATGAACCACTGAGGATATTTTACGTCAGCACTGTGGTTAGTGTGAGCTGGGTGCGGAATTTGCATCCATCAGCTATCGCTGTGATTCGAACCCGGTTCACCTCATTGGAAGGGAACACTCTATCCTCTGAGCCACTACTGCTCCGTTCTTGTCAATTGGCGATTTTAAATTCTAATTATTTTAGAAAAAGGGGATAGGGTAAACCAACCAGTGAAGGAACATTTCTTATATATTGATTAAAAATAAGAGTTTGAAAGTTTTTCCTTAGATTGATTGGTAACGATAGCTTACTGCCAAACAATAGAAAGTCATCTAGCAATGTTTTGAATTACCTGGTCAAACAAACTTCTCTAGAAAATTTTTTGAATTTGTTATTATCTCTGTAACACATTGTTTCTTTGAAATAATTATAAGGTGAGTGTTTGTATTTATATGTTTGAAGTGGAATTAATTAAATGTAATAGTTTAATTTTTCTCACTGTGAAAAAGAGAATTCAAAATATAGTTATTGAAGTTACGTTTTTTTTAAGCATCATAGCATAATAAAGTACTGAGATAAGGGGGTGTTTATTCACTGGATCACCAAAACGCTGAAAACCCAGTGAAGGGACAAGTGTTCCTTTACTGGTTTTTTTCTAAGTTAATGAAAATAAAAGATAAACTTTAATTTTCTTGTACCTTTAGTGATGTTCCGCATCAAAAGTATGTTAAAAATATGAAAAACAACTTCTAACCAGTGAGGGAAATGTTCCTTTACTGGGCATAGATTTTCCAGTGAATGAGCAGTATGTGTAAATATGTTGACACTTAATTTTCAATTCCTGATTACAAAAGAAAGTTAATATTTTCCAAGTATTTATATGTTATAATTTCAAGAATAGGCTTGTTTTTAAATATTTGTATGACTTTTAAATTCATTAAAAAATAGCATTAAAAAATAACTAGAGCATTAAAAAATAACTAAAATTAAGTGCTCCTTTACTGGGTGTTCATTCACTGGTAAGAGCTGTTCCTTCACTTGGTCTTCTTAATATTTGTTATTTGAACCTCCAAAACTTTAAACCAATATTATGTAAGTTCTTTGCAATTTTTTTACATAATTTGCAATTAGTAACAGATATGTTGACTCTGTCATTTAACTAAAATTACGAATTTTGAAATTAATATGATTTTTTTAAAAGGAAAATGAATCTTAAGTGTTCCATAACTGGTTAGTTTACCCTATATCATTTTTATTAGCTTTTTCTAATCTGCAAAATTGTCACACAGCTTTGGGTTCGAGTGGATTCAATGGCCAATTTTAAAAAGTGTGTACCTTTGCCTTTTAAATTTTTATTCAAGAAATTAAAACCTGAAATTCATATATAGATGACTTTTGTTAAGGTATAAATCAAGGGTGGACAATTTAATTGGGAAAAAGTGCAATTATTTAGAAAAATGTGCTTGAACAGAGGAAAAAATATGCTCAAAACTACCAGAATATGGTAAAATTTATAGTGCTTCTGTCTCAATGGGAACACCAAAAAGCTTTGGCAATGATTATGGTAAAATTAAGAATAAAATAGAGTTTCGTAATGGTAAAATTTGGGAACTTTATCTTGATACCTTAAGGAAAGATATAAAAATTATTTATTCGGTTAAATTTACTTTTCAGTTTCTTATTTTTTTCTAAATGCGTGATAAACTATAATTTTGAAAATCAGAATTTCTGGTGAACTACACTGGTGTCCAAAACTTAAGCAACAAGTGCATTTTTTGTCATAACTCTACAAGAAATCATCCGATTGACATGAAGTTTGAATATGATGTACATTATTTTGTACTTAAACGATGGTAAAAGAATAGTGGCGCAGAAATGAATATAAGGCTTAAAGTAGGGTATGGAACAAAAAAAGGCTTTATTTGATATATAGTGACGTTACACATGAGTGCCTGAAGAAGCGTAAGTACAACTGGCAGATGTTCCCTAGTATGGGATATGCCATCCCCTTACTGTAATTGTTGCTTGACATCGTCTCTCCATGCGTCGTCTCTCCAGATAATCCAGGAGTTCTTGGGGTAAACATCTCCATTCCTCCTTTAACGCATCTTTCAGCTGATGGGTGTTACCAGGAGGATACTGTCGTGTCGCAAGACGTCTCCCTAATGCATCCGACACATGCTCTATGGGATTTAGATCTGGAGATCATGGGGTAGGATTACCTCATTGCAGTAACGGTCTCCAGTTAAAGAACCTCGGTCGAAGATCTGAAGCTCATTCCACCCGTTCAACGTAATGCCACCCCAGACGGCAACTCCAGGGCCACCGTAACGATCTCTTTCCTCGATGTTATTGGGATGAAATCGAGCTCCAACCTCTCTCCAGATCAACTGACGTTGAGAATCACTTGTAGCACTAAAACGACTCTCATCTGTGAAGAGGACGCGACTCCATTGATGAGGTGTCCAGGTTTCGTGTTCTCTGCACCACTCTAAACGGTGCCGCCGATGGCTAACTTTTAAAGGTATGCAGCGTTCAGGACGTCTAGCAAATAAGCCACCTTTGTGGAGGCGTCTGGCCACTGTAAATCTTGATACTTGTCGTCCTGTGGCTGTGCACAGTTGCTGAGATATGGCGCTCGCTGACTGAAAACGGTTTCTTTCCGCCTGGAGGACAATGTAACGGTCATCTCTTGGTGTTGTTTTCCTAGGACGGCCACCACCAACCTTCCGAACAGCTGTACCAGTTGTTTTAAAGGTATTCCAAGCTCGAGAAACAACACTTTTGTTGATCCCGAACTCCTCGGAGACACTGTTCACTCTACGCCCCTCCTCAAGCTTCTCAATCATTCTTCCTCGAGTAAAGTCGTCTAAATGATTTATTGAAGACATGTTTCACAAAACAAATCACTTGCACTTGCAGCGAATGTCTTTAACTACGGTGCTCTTCATCCTTTTATCACAGCTTTGACCTGCGCGCCGACCCACAAGGACTTACATCACCTACGACGTTTTATTTCTAAAATTTGCATATAAATAATCTTCTACTGAATTACGTGCATATTATACTGCAATTTCATGGCTATCTTATACTTTGTTGGGGAGCTGTGGCCGAAAAACCACTTGTTGCTTAAGTTTTGCACACCAGTGTAATACTATATGAATGGAAAGATTACCAAATGAATTGTTTAAATACTATATATATTGGTTTTTATAACTAGAATTATGTTTTTTTTAATCAGAAATGTTGTTAACATATAGTGCTGCAATTGTAATGGAATTTTTTCTTAGTGTCCGATTTCTAATCTTCCCAACATATTAAAAATATGAAAAAGAGAAAAGAATATTGTTAATAAGTTGACTATAAAAGTTGTATTAAAGTAGCACATTGTTTTAAATAAGTCTGAGTTGTGAAGATTTAAAAAATTAATATAATAAATAACACTAAAGTATAAATATGAATTTTTATTTAGCAAATATTTTTAAAAGCTCAGTTAATGAGCTTCGTAAAAAATTAAAATGAATAACTTGAATCATGCATATACTTAATCATGCATACTTAATTAATGCTTAATTATGAATCAGACAAAAAGATGCATTATAAGTGCAATAAACTCTGTTGTATACGCACGTCTAACACTGTAAAAATTTCCGGATCAAATTATTGTATGAAATGCTGGCAATTTGAGTGCATCATCCATAAAATCCATTTTTACTGAAAAATATTATCCGCAATTTTTATTGTAATATTTATTTAATTAGAGTGATTTGGAGGTTTTACGGTAATTATTACTGATGGATGGACTAAAAATTATGGTATATCAGATTTTTTGTTCGGTAACAAGTGAAAGGAAATTTTAAAAAAAAAATGGATTCCGGGCAAAATGGACTTTATTGTATAAAGAACCATCACTCAAAATGCCGGTTTTAATACCATCAGAAAATACAGAATAATTCGAATTTAAAAACAGAAAAAAGTTGAATGAAAATTTCTTTTAAAATTTATATATTTATATGAAACTTCTAAAATATTTAAACTTTTTAAATTTATCTGAAACAAACGTTGCAGTAAAGCAACTTTTTGAACGTAAAAGAATTATATCCAAGAATGAGATTCAATTTTATATTAATGTTTCTATATTTCTATATTTTAAACCTCATAGTTATGTATAACTTTTAATGAAAGCGGGTTTAAAAAGAACATAAGATTTTCTAAAAAAATAGGCATTTCTTATGATTGAAGAGCCTTTGAGGAACAGTCTTAAGCATCTATTGTCTTATTTTAAATTTTTAAAAGAGCACAGAAATGTCTCATTAACTTAGCATTAGTAAATGATAGTATTTACATTCAAAAATATTCCTAATAAAACTTGTCTCATTAAAATTTCAAGTATTTTCCATTTGAAAAGTTTTAAAACTTGTTTATTTTCAGAAAAAGAACGAAAAAAGTTTAAAAATAATATCTATCAAAGGACGAAAAAATTGATATGTTGCGACGAAACATGTGTTGCGGTTTTAGTTTTCATTTGCTATCAAAAATTTCTTTTTTTGTGTGAAGTTTTGTTTATTTTCACTCTTCTTGAAGCTTAAACACAGTTTTTTTCAACAATATATGTCGGTTGCTGTGTAAAAAATAAAAATTTACTGTTGCTAGTATTTGAATATTGAATATTTTGTGATATCATCGATTCTTTCCTTCATTCATAGTTACATAAACAATGGAAAACTTTTCTAACTTAAATAGATTTAAATTATAAGTGTGAAAATCATAGATTACGCTTAAGTTAATATAAGTTCTATTTTCTTCCTGTCTTATGATATGAATAATTTTAATTTATTTTAAGTAGTTTACTATTCTTTTGTTCACTTTCTCACTCATCCAATACTCATTACTGGCTACATAAAATAAATATGCCTTATCGAATGGTGTTCTTAAAAATATAATAATTTAGCCTTAAAATAATTTTCCCTAGACACTTCAAAAACTAATAATATCTAAAAATGTACTAGATTTGATCCACAGATTGTGGCAAATAAAGTTCTACGCTTTATATGTAGGAAATTTCATTGACTTTATTTGCATTGTATTTTGTTAGTATTATGTAAAAGAAACTTACTACACTGTAAAAAATTTCGGATCAAATTACGGTAAAAAATACTGGCAATCAGAGTGCCGGTATTTTTTATCGTAAAATCCATTTCTACTGGAACGTGTTACGCAGCGGAAAATCTGGTATACAGTAAGTTTTAATGTAATATTGACGGCAAAATCATTCTAATTAAATATATATTGCTGTAAAATATATGGTATTACATTTTACGGTAAAAATGGATTTTACTGATGATGCACACAATATGACGGTACTTTATACCGTATTTGATCCGGATTTTTTTACAGTGTAGGTATTAAAGAACTATTTATGTCTTCCACACTTTATATTTTTCTGCTATTTTTTGTTTTAGTGTAAAAAAATATTAAAAGAAAGATAAGACAATAATAAGTAAATAATACTTACCATAGTTCTCCAATTTCAAGGTAGATTTTCAAGCTTAAATCTCAAGCTAGACTTAAAAATAATTATTGAAAAGATAAAGCTTCAGTCTTTACAAAATAACAGAAACATTAATATCTGTCATAAGAGATGTTTGCTATTTTATAGTGAATATTTTAGTTGCAACTTTTTACACAATCAAGCATTGCCATATGATTACGAGTAGATCTTAAAACTGATTCGAGTAGATTATTTTGCAAGAATTTATTGACTTTAAAAACATTATTTTCAGTTTCAAAGGAGCAGTTTTTGATGTTGATTGATAAAAAGAATTATCTAGTTCAAAACAGTTGTCAGCGTTTTCATAGTTTTACGTGAATTAAAATTAAAATTTGTTACATTAAAGTAATCTGGATAATATTTGAAACACAATGTATATTCAATTGAGATGGAATTCAATCTTCAATATTCAATTGAGATGAAATGTATTTTTAAATGGTAACTAAGAAAACGATCACAAAAATACGCCCTTAAAACTGTTAGAAACAATTAGAGAAAATATAAATTTAACGCATGCAGTCATGAAAATATATTGAAAACCCCTCCTTGTTATGTTTTAAAGCTTTGCTTTTCATTTTTTTAACATCCTAAATTCCCTAGATATTTCCCTATATATATGCATGCAGGGGCGTAAAAATTGCTCATAGATTTCGTTTAAAAGGCATTTTTGGTCAAAAAACTGTCATATTATTAAGTGATTATACTATAAACATTCCAGGAAAGTGCTGTAATCATAGCAGTTTAAAATTTATCCTGCAGTGTAAATTAAGAGCAACAACTCAACCAAGTAAAATACATATAAAAAATAATGTTCCTGATTTTTATGAAACTTTGTAATTGTTCTAAAATGTAACAAAGTAACATTTTATTAGGTTTTATCTTCATTCATTTTTCTCCAAAAATTTATAAATATATATATATNAAAAAAAAAAAAAAAAAAATATATATATATATATATATATATACACATATTGCATTCATTTGAACGCTATACTTGTAACATGATCCATTTTTACAACTGTGAAAGAAATGATAAAAAATTGTAATGCATGTTGTATGTTGCTAACAAAAAGTAGTTTTAATTACCGTATCTTACAATATAATATCTAATATTCGACGTGAGCTCATCATTCATATCAAAATTGTTCAAAACAATTTACATAGAATGGATCAGAATTTTATATTTAAGTTATGAATATTTAATGAACTGAGTAAATTGAAAGCATAAATATTCTTGATTAATTTTTGGATTATTTAATTAATTCGGAATTTAAATTATTATCAGCCAAAATCTGGATATAAGATGATGGGAAGTAGATTCCTGAAATGAGTTAGGAATGATGTAAAAAAATGATTTCTATACTTCATTGCAAAATTTCATGAATCTCTTTCTCTAGAAATTATAGTAAAATAAAAATTGTGAGCCTTTGTGAATACATTAATTAAAATTTTCATTTTATGGAGTGAAAATATCAGAGATCTAGGAAAACACAATTCATTTTATTCACTTATTACATATAGAATAATTATTCAATATATGAACCTACTTATTTTAATTAAAATCAGTAGTTTTGTATAAACAAGATTAGTAAGGTTTTAAAACAAATACACAATTTCTACAAGGTACACAATTTTTACATTACCTAATCAAAGCTTCTTTTATATTTTACTAAAAGATTACTAAATTAAATTTACTAATTTAATTTATAAAATTTAAATTTACGAAAATTAATTGGACCCTTTTGTTATAAAATTTAATAACATTATTTAAAGATCTTTTAAAGCTTCATATTTTGTCTATGTGACTAAATATGAAGCGCATGATATTTTGCAAAACTTTAGTTCTCCAGGTTTTTGTTATTGAATTTTTTCGCACAAAAGTTCATAAATATGTTAAAACTACCGTGTTTGTATGATTATGACGATTCTGGTAAAAAAACAACGCAATCATGGTAATAAAATTAAAATATGTAGCACTAAAATTATTCATTTGGTATTTTTTCCGTTCATATGGAAACGGTTTGCGAGAGATTTTGGTTTTTAAAAATATAGTTCTTATTTCCCCATATTTAATAAAAATACAAGAATGAAAAGTAAAATTAACTGAATATACGGTTTTTATGCCATGATTTGAGGTATAGTAAAACTAAAAAATTTTACCACATTTACTACCACACAGAATAATAATAAAACCATATTTTATTATTAATTTTACCAAAGTCATTATCAAAGTGCTTCAGAAAATATTACCACATTTTTTGGTATTCCCATAGAGCCAGAAATACGGCAAACTTTGCCACATTCTAGAGCTTTTGACCATACTTTATTTCCCAGTTTACCTTTTGTAAATGAGATTTATTAAATATATGGCATTTCTATTTTAACAAGTGGTTGTAGAATACCACACATAATGTGCTAAGTTTAAGACAAGAATATTGCTAATAAGCTCACTGTATCTAGATGTTTAGAATTCGGCAATTTTGATACTAAAAAGTTGAGGATATTTAAAAGGTAATTTTGATATTTAAGTATTTTAAGAAATTTAATATCACTCTAGGATTATGTTCATAAATTTAGAATAATGTTTTGTAAATGTAGTGGTAGAAGAGTTGAAAAATCTCAAAATCGTTGCTTACCCTGATTGGCAAATGAGTTCGGAAAATGCCTGCTTGGGATAAACTTTTATTTGCGCAAACATCTTTATAAATTGTGCTTACAACGGAAAAGAAATGCAGAAAATAACCAAGTTTCCATATAAATTTAATAAAAACAATAAACTATTAATAGCAAATTTATTACTGAATAATCCTTCTTACTTTACAGAAAGACAAGAAAAAAGCCAACGTAATCAGTATAGCCGTTTAAATATTTATATTCTCAGCATAAGAAAAAGCAAACATATACATGACCAATTTGAAATATTTCCTTGGAAAGGTCGAGTAATGTAATGTAGTGTTATTTTTCCTTTAAAATATTCGAGTATATTAAATACATTAAGTTTTTTTTAATGAAATAATGCCTTAAAAACCGAAAATGAGGAGGTTTAGGAAAATCGAAAATCTGGGAGACATGATTTATCTCGGTGTTTTAATCAGTAAGAAAATTTTGGTAAATCAAATTCATCGAATTATATTGATCGTTTAACTCACTGCATTGATCTAGTAAATTAAAATAATCTTCTTTAATAAAATTTAAAAAAAAACAGATCTAAATTTACTTTCAAAGTTACAAGAGAAATGATTCGAATTTTTTTTTAAATTTAAAAACTTTCAACGCGATCAATTGTACTGACATATTGACAAAAAAAAGAAGAAAAAGGAGATATTTTACTCTAGATTCAAATATCTAACTAGTTTAGATTTCAGAAAATCTTTTAAAAATGCTGTTTTCAGAATAAGAATAATTATTTTGGTAAACCATTTTTAGTTATCAAGACTAATATGAATTAAATTTATTCTATTCCAAATGAATTACTTATTAAATTTGCTTACGTTTGTGTTGCTAATTTGTAAAATTTCCCTACTGTAATGATATCAAATAAGTAATGATTTAATTACGACTAGATTGACTTTGTTTTGCTCTTGTTTAATTCCATTTAAGTTTTGTTTTAGAAAATTCTTAATTAAATTTAGTTGGTTAACGTTCATGCAATTATTTAATGTTTTCTCAACGAATGCAGGTTTATAAAAGAGATAAGCATTCAGCTTTTAATCAAGAAGGTGATATAAATATTTTTATGTGAAAATCCCTTGATAACTCATTTTTTTACCAAACAAATTATAATAGCAGAATATAATGAAGAAAAGCTCAAATTCAAAAATCTGTCCTTGATTCAAATGCATTTCTATGTGTTATCTAATTTAAAAGAATAAAAACGATTATTTTGTATTTTCTAATTAGAGAAAAATCCATCGAGTCTCTGATGCCACTAATAATTATGAGTGCAATATCATCGTCCTAAATTCTCAAATGGATTTAAAAAAATTTATATTGCAATTCACACACTAATTTCTAAATGTACTTTGGTTTTAAATTTCACCAACTTTTTAATATAACTTTTTTTTAATTGAGCAAACATGTAAGTTAATGGTAAAACAAATTTTAAAAAAAATATGATGCGAACTGTCTGTAGCTTTTACTTATCAATTATAATGATAGTACTGCACACAAGTGTTTGAAAATTTAAATTAGAGATAAATAAAAAAGGAAATATAAAGTCAGTTGAGAATTAGTTGTGTCTTAAAATTTCAACATCACTGAAGATTTAATTATAAACCTGATTCATATAAACTAGATTATGAACTTACGTTAGGAATATCAAAGATTTTCTTTTAAAACCTAATTTAAGATTTTGATTTCAGTTAAAAGGAATTGAGACAAATTAATATTTATTTTTATCATTTAATAGTATATGTGCAAATTATTTTTATAGTCTATATGAAAATTGACCGAAATATCTTTCTTTCGTCATAATTATGAATCGAAACATAAATGATCAAATGAGTATTTAAATAGATATATTTCTAAAATATTGCTTAAAAATAAAATGAAAAAATAAAAATAAAATAAAAACTACTTAGTTTTTAAACTTTTATATTGTTGTTATAAATTATTATAGCATAAAAAGTTTTTTTCTTCACATTTTCAGAATTGAAGCCTTTTTCTAAGTTTATTAAATGATCTATTTCTTAAATTATTTTCTTAATAGTAATACTTAAAGGAAAAAATAAAGCTTGCTTTTAACTTTAGTATTTATGTACTTGAATTTAAGCTGTCCGTGATCTCCAATACAAGATTGATTTTTGACACATTTAAGCACTCCAATACAAGATTTATTTTTAACACATTTAAGCACTCCAATACAAGATTTATTTTTAACACATTTAACTAGTTCTGAAAATGTAAATTTTCAGTTAGTAGCCAGTGGTCGGTAAGTTCTCAAAAACTAAATATCCACTTTTTTCTCAAACCTGATGAGTCGGGGACCAATTACCTAGGTCCTTCTTATTTAATAGCCACTTTATGCAATTTTTTTTTACTTGGATTAAATTATATTTTTTTTTAGAAATAATTCATATTATAAAATAATCTACGGCTATAAAAAATTAATTCAATGAAGAAAATAGTAGAAATATGTGGCAAAATTTAATTATACTAACTTTAATGAACTTTATTAAAAAATATTTGGTGGGGGCAAAGTACATTTAATGTATGCAGTATTGAGATTTAAGAATATAGGGATATGCAACTTTGAAATATAGGAATTGTTAAAGAACTCTTCTTCCAAATAAATCTCAAATCTTTCCATCACAATTGCTAGATTCTGAAAGATTAAAATTTTAAATGGGGGCATTGAAGTACTTTATCTTTAAACGTTTCTTAAAAAAATGACTGTGAGAATATGTGACCGGCTGTTTATTTCAGGTAGCCACTTTTTTTTTGTTGAATCGCCATCGAAATCGAGTGAAATTGTTTGTGAAATCGAGTGTATACTTTCAGATCTACATTTAACTTTGCTTAGTAAAACATAATAATTAAATATAAATCGAAAACTTTAAAGTTAAATTATTAAATATAATGTGATAACCATGTTTCACGAATTTTACGTTAACCATGCTGTTTCCTCTGATTAACTCTTGAAAAATTATCCTTTTGTCTTGGGTATGATGTAATTCCCAATAAATTGAAAGAATATGCTGAATTAGAATATGTTAAATAGTTTTCTGAACTGTTAAAACTTCTTCTCAAAAAATGGTTAAATAACAGTTTATGTAATTGTTATTTTACTATATTCAAACAAAACAGTTATATTTCATCAGCTCACACCATTAGTATATTGGAGAACCATAAGTATGATTGTATTTAAACTGTTCACTGCGAAAAACCTTTCATAAACTGCTTTCCCCTAATATGGTTAAACAACCAGAATTTTATCACACCAACAAAGCCCACCTATTGATGTCCCTTATATCCTGGTATCTGGGAACGTATTATGACCGAGAGGGCTTATCGGAGTCGGGAGGGCTAATCGGAGCCCTATAGCCGTGAGTTCGAGTCCCATCGTTGACACTCCAATATTTCCTCCGTTCCCTCCTACACATGAAGAGTTTCCAGAATAAAGCATTCTCCATTGCCCATTACCTAAAGAAAAGCATAGCTCCAATGTCCAGTTAAATTTCTTTTTCACTGTTTTAAAACCATGCTAGCTGTAAATGGTTAAAAACTGAAAAGTTTTGTATTCATGGTTTTATAACCATACTAGTTGTAAACGGTTTCAAAATTAGGAAGGTAATAATGTTCTTTGCCGTAAACTTCACAGTTAATTAGATAGACAGACTGCTACCAGTGATTTTACCATAATTTTAGAATAAAAATTCTAACGGTGTCTGAGTTAGACTATTTTTTGAATAGCATTGTATTCAAAATTTTTGATTAACTAATCAATAAAGTGCGTTCTCAAAAAAATCAGAAAGGTTATAGCAAACAAAATCTTACTGTATACATACTAATCTATGTAATAAAATGAGTTTCTTCTTGAATAAAAGATAATTTTCATGCGTTTGTTTATTAAATAAGTGTATGAAGGAACAATGTAACGAGGGAAAAAGAAAAAAAAAATATTTAAAAAAAAAGAAGGAAAAAAAAGGGGATGTTTATTCAGAGTNAAAGAAGGAAAAAAAAGGGGGGGGGGATAATAGAAATCCGGAAAATAAAATATTTAATCTTTTCATCAGTTCACACAATTATATCCGCAAAAGGGAGTGCTTTCTATATATAATATTGAAATCAAGGAGTAATATAAAATTATATTAAATTTTAAAAATATTAAAAAATTTTATTCGATATATAAATGAAACATTTACATCCGCGTGGGTTAAAGCTCACTGCTTTACAATAATCTAATTTATTCTAGTTTTATATGAGGGTCTGCATATTTGCCTCTTGACAACTCAATAATTAATTTTGTCCTCTATATTTTCAGGTTACAATTTTATCTTATTTTGAATGGTAACTAATTAGTTTATGGAGAATAAGTTTTTACTTCTGTTTTAATTCAAAGTTTAAACCCAAATTTATTTTTAATTTATTTATTTGTATAAGTTTACGTGTTTGCTGAAAAGTAATTGAAATAAGAGCCTTCTTTAATTAAATAACTAAGCTATACCAAACTACCATTTTGTTGAATATCATTTACTATAATTAACTCTAAAATGAGTATTAATGATTTATATGCAACTTACTAAATATTAATATTTTTTATGAGCTTAACTAACTGTTATTGAGCTATCAAAGCTCAGGAGAAACCTTACAGTTCTTGTGAAACTGAAGTATTTTATAATAATTTAGTTCAATTATTAATTTGCTGCAACAATTTCTTAAAAACCTAGTTGTGTTTTAATTTTTACTCAAAATGTTCAGAGAAATGAAAAAAGATTTTAAATTTGAATCATAATTTCTGAATAATTTGTTAGTAATTAATTTATTTGAATAAAAATTTAATATAATAATTTGGAATATGTTGTCATAAACATTTTTATAATTTAAATGAAGTTAAGAAAAGAAATTTTTTTTCCGACGCATTACAACTATTCATTTTTAAAACTATTTTATTAGTCTCAAATAGCCTTTTAATAATAGTCTTGAAATGCATAATTTAATAATTCATAATGTTTAATAAATAAAGGTTGGCTATAGTATATATTCTCATGCTAAAATTATATATATAAAGAAATACGATTAGTAACATTTCGTTGGAGTGATGTCGCTTTATTTCTTTTTTAAGAAAAACAAAACAAATGAAAATAGTTTTATGTAAATAAAAATTTTACATTTTCAGAATGTTAAAATTTTATTTATGATTATCAGTTTAATAGCTTATTACTATTATAGAATATTATTGAAATTGATTATGTGAGGACATAAAATAAGTATTTCAAAGGCTTGATGCCATTTACTGAAATCTTTACGACAATAAAGTTTAACAATAAAAGAAAATATGTTTAATAAAAAGAGAATTAACAAACAAAAGGGTGGAAATGGAGGAAATGATTATTATAGCCATCGATAAGGTTAGAAGTTCGTATTCAACTGCAGGTTTTTTCCATTATATCACGTGAGAGCGCTGTTGAAGTTACAGTTTGTTGCTCTATTATTTTAATATTATATTTTTACACTTTCATCAGAGCTAAATTAAGTTTCATTGGAAAAAAATCATCCCCCACAAACATTTACTTGAATGTTTTCTTACAAAACTCGATGGGAACTAAAAAAATTAAATTAATTTATATTGCTCTAAAGCAGGGATGGGCAAACTTTTTCGGTTGTGGACCAAAAATCTAAGTTTGGTGGACCTAGTAAAGAATTCTAAAATAAAAATTCTAACTTCTGAAATAAAATAAAGTCATTTCATCATTGAACGCATGGCACTCTACATAAACTTTGCGTTTTTTAGTTGCCATTTTGGGGTTAAAATTATTTACAATGACGTTGTATGTGTGCAATCTTTCCATACGCAGTAAATAATGTTAGAACTCACGCCGCCAGAAAAATCAGCTCGTTGGAACTTAAAAATGCGCAGTCTGCCTCTTGTGAAGTACATTTCACCTATGTTAGATTCCATATGTCTGCTCCTCGGGAAAGACAAACACTAGTTGGAGCTAATCTACGGCTATTCTATAAAGAACTTCTGCTTTCAACATTTTACCAATTGAAGCTGTCTATGCTAACTATTTCCATCAATTTATGTTTGGTAGAACAAAGATAGAGAAAGTGAAAAGGTCATCAGTACTTTGTTAAAAAAAGAAAGAACAGAAATAGCCTTAAACAAAGTAGACAAGAAAATGGATGTATAATGTATATTGTTTATATTCACCACGGATAGACATGTTAAAATTCTGTCCGCGGGTCGGATAAAACCTTCCGGTGGGCCACAGTTGGCCCGCGGGCCGTAGTTTGCCCATCCCTGCTCCAAGGGCTTCTGCTGCCAACTTGCTTTGCTCTCTAACACATGTTAGATTTCTGATTCTATCGTAAACATTTCCAAACGTAATCATTTTCCTCCATTACTATTGAAACTTCCTTTGGAATTTTATTATTTTTTTTAAATTTATTTTTTAATTTTTGATTACTTTCAAATTTCGAGAAAAAGGAGAATTTTTAATTATAAGGAAAAAAGTTAACTCTTAACTAGTCTTAAAATTTTCGATTCATTATTTGAATAGCTAAGTTTTATACAAAAACAGCAGTAAAATTAAATGTAACTTAAAAATACTTTGTTTAATAATTGCAAAACTGCAAGCAGAAGAATCGTTTTAAATATATTATACTAAAATACTAAGTTTTAAGTTAATATAAGAGGATTCTTTTATAATAAGAAGCAATGTTCCAGTTTGAAACCTTTAATTTGCAACATTCATCAATATTAAAAAAAAAAAATGTTGTAAGAAATTATGCAAAGCAAGTATTTCAGTTAAATATTTTTGGCCTACGGATTAAAAAATATTGCAAGTATACAATACCTTTAACTATTATTTAATACTGATGATAATCATATGTGTATTGATTACTGGGTAGAAAAAATTAATCATTGCGATGTGGTTTATCTTCTCGATAAAAATACACTGGCGGCTTATTATGTACATCTGATTTTTACATATAGAGATTTCAATCGGAAATATCAAACAAAAAATAGTTTTGGACAAAAGGTCTAATCAATGTTTATTTATTTAATACAGAATAATATTAAAAAAAACAGTTTTGATATTTGAAAGGGCAATAACAACAATTTTTGTCAACTCTTCAGGTTTTTGATTAGAAATACAGCCAAAAACACTGATAAATGTCGGTATACTTTCCATGTTGCATCACTGGTAATGTGTGTCTAAATCTAGAAACTTGGAGGAAAAAGTCGAATTCCCAAATGGCTATTGCCATTAGGGATTTCTATTCTTTCTAATGCCCAATGGTCACTTATTGAGAAAAACTTGTCTGTAATGATTTGACGCTGGATGAGAATCACTACATCTGCTGATGTAACAATTTTTTCGCGAATCACATAAGATAAACTTCGTATAGATAAGTTACGTAATGTGTGTGGAGGAAATTATATATAATATGAAATTGAAAATATAAAATTGAATCAAAGATGGTAAAGAGAAAATATGAAACAACTTTTTGTTACTTTAGATAATAATAATATTTTTAATGATCAAGATATGCTATTCTTGTTTTCTTATTATAATTTACTATGCAAATAAATTACGTAAAGTGAGGTAAAAATGTATAATATGATTTTCGAAGTATAAAATGGTTGAAATAAGATAAGAAGATACAAACAAACAACCATCTGTTGTTTTATGTAATAATGATATTTTTTAACTTTATGGAAAGTGCATATTTTGTTTTCTTACAATAATTTACCAAATTGAAGTTAATTTTTATTCTACTTCTCTTTTTTTTGGTATTATTTGCTAATGAAATAGGCTAAACTGAATATATTATTCGGGTAAATTTTTTGGTATATGTAACTAAAGTTGTTCAATGATAATTAAAAGGTAAAAATAAATATTTTTTTGCTGCCTTATTAAATAAAAATGTTTTTTTCTTAATTTTAGGATCTTATTAATTCTTTATAATAATTTACTAAATTGAAAGCTTTTTTTAAAATCTTTTTACATTTTTTTTTAAATTTGTGAATCAAATAAGAGAAACTAAGATAAAAGAATCACTTTTTCTCAAAATTGCTCCAGGCTGCCAAAACTCTAATAAAATTCATTGAGCAAAAAGTTGTCGCAAAAATAAGCTTTATTTCTCCAAAATAACAAGTAATTTTAGCCGTAAAAGTAGCCGCAAATCAATTGTGTCAAAAAGGAATAATTCCAATTTGAAATTCGCGTATCGTAATAACATCGTATTAAAGATATAGGAATTTAAAAAACCATTACGTAAACGACCTTAAAGCACTATGCATAAACTATACACAAACGCAGAGAAAATGTTCGAAAAAATCATGCGGTTTTTCAAGAAAATTAGCTCAAATTTTAGTCTTTTATATCAATTGTATAAGGGCATCTAATTTAAAATGAATTTTTTCTCTGAATATTATTTAAGCTTATATTTAGGTTTTTCTTTTGCAGGAAACCCACTGAGAAAATTTTTTCAGTTACACTTTTACAACCCTAATTTATAATTTTTAGCATAAATTGGGAAATAATTTCACTTTAAGAGAATAATTTTCATTAAAAGAAAACTATTAGTGAAAAAGAGGCATAAGTGAACAAAGCTTGAAAGTAAATTAATTTGCTAATCTAAAATACGCATTATGAGAGATGATTAAAGTTGAGTATGTTTAGCTTTATGAGTCTTAGAGATAGCGAAAAATGGGGGAGCTTTTGGCGATTTATTTTAAATCCCATAAACAAAGCAGAGTTGAGAGTTATAAGGCATACGTAGGAACATAATTATAAATTAGTTCCACAGTTTCAAAATATTTTAAGCAAATTATCAATAAAGCTTTTAGCGTGTATTTAAAACCTTTACAGCAAAGAGGTTGAACAAGGCTGAATCTTTAAAGTATTAATTAAAGTAATATAAAATCCTCATTCATTTAACAACTTTCCATCAACTTCTTAAACTTCAAAATGGAAAAAAAATAGAAATTATTTTAAAACCCAAAGTTATTTGTAAATCTCAATAAGCGACCGATAACTAATGATATATTTACTGTTCATGTAGTTATTGTTTTTGCTTCTGTTTCTTACTTAATTCCAATAATTATTTTAATTAGAGAAAAAATTGAATTTATGAATTATTAAAAGTTATATATATTAGCGTTTGTTTGCTAATATAAGAGCATAAAACAAAACTTACTGCAATGAATGACAATAATAAAATAAATAAACTTTCAAATAAAATTAGTGATCTTCTGAATATTTCCCTTTACTACAAAATGATTATCTTAACAGCAAATAAAAATAGTTTTAAAATACAAATGTTTTATTTTTTTAATTAAAGAAAAAATATACATATAATATCTTTTTGGACACGAGAATATCTTATTGGACAAGAGATATTTTTAATTTATTGTAATAGGATTAACGCTATTTATTTCGTTGATTGTTATTTAAAAATTAAAGCAGGTAAAATAGCATTTCTGAAATAATCTATCAAAACTTTTTTTGTGTTTTAAACGAATTAGTTGGGTAAATTTGGACTTAACTGTAGCCTGTTGCTCAAATTCGAAAATATGTTCCTTTATGTATTAGTTGAAATTTTGCGCATTTAGTATATGCTACTATAAAATTCATACTAAAACAGCAATATAGTAATATTTCTAATTTATAATATGTATCTAATATAACCAAATCTTTCTATAATAAACCATCAAATATATTTCTGTATTTTAAGTACATTACTGTCGTATCAAGTTAGGATCTTTCGACTGTTTCTCAATATTGAGAAGATGCTGGTCTCATGTATTATTAGTAAGAAAATGAATTTTGTCTATACTATTATTAAATGAATATATGGGTTACAATAATAGCAATTTTTAGAGTTTATGAAATACTTCTATGAAATCCATATCGCAGTAAAAATGCAGCTGTCTCTCATATCGGATTTTTTACTATAAAATGCATGTTATAATCAAATACATCAAATATGTATTATTGGATGAGTTGTAACATTTAAGAAAGTTATTTATTTTTCCATAATAATACATTCGATTTGGGAGAGTTTTATCTTAAATATTGCTCAACACGGTACTAACATTAGACAAATTTATTACCTTACCTTACACGCTGAATTGCTGTCTTCGATATTAAAGCCAGCTTCTAGTTTTTCAAAACTTTTACTAGAAAATTTAAAAAAATGTCTCACACTTATTTATTTAAATTTGATTGTTTTGATATTTTTGAAAACAATTAAAATTCCGTGCTTTTTTAAGGTAGTTTCTCTCATAAAACATTCAATTTTTTAACCTATAGTATTATAATCTTTTCTACTTTAAAATACATATTAGATTAATAATCAAATGCATAAAATTTATATAATTGGATCTATTGTAACATTTAAGAAAGGCATGTATTTTTTCACCGTTGTTTGTTAGAAAGTTATTCTAATTGGGAGTATTTTAGCTTAAATAATGCTTTACAACTCGCACTAACATTAGATGGGTGTATTATCTTGTATTCTAAATTGCAGCCTTCCATTTTAAATCCAACTTAAACTATCAATTTCAAAAATTTTACAAGTAAAATTATTTATCATTTATTAATTAAAATTTTTTTAAGAATTAAAATGCATGCATGTTTTAAGGCAGTTTCTATTATAAAATATTTTTTTAATTATCCTTTATCAGAAAAATCTTTCAAATTCAGCTGAGTTTGAAAGGCAAACTGATTATCTTCCTTTTCATTCGCTGATATCGAAAGGAAAAAAAATAACGATGCCTGCTTTATTTCGTGAATGAGTTGCATTTCTTAAAGAACTACGAAGAATTTTTCGAAGCACATTTTGGGGCGAATGTACATATCTTAACAGAGAAACAAACTAACTTATTGAGCGTTTTTACTAATTAGTATAAAAATGTAATATTAATTTTTATATTTGTTTCAGCACAAGAAAATTTAATAATATGTTTTTTGATTATTTCGATAATAAATATCTTTCCATAACGCAAATCTAATAAATAAAATAGAATTTAAATAAAATAGAAAATAAATAAGAATTTTCTTGAAGATTACAAAACCATTCAAATTTATTTTCACAACCATTTTGTCACTAAAGCAGTTGATTTCTGATTATATACGAGGTTTCAAATATTTAACAAAATTTCTTATTCAGTGGAATATATTTGTTAGTACATTCTGAAAGTTTATTTTGTTAGTATCTTTGCTAAATGTTATTGTAAAATGTAGTGTCTATTTTAGTTACTAACTCTACACTAAATTTTGCTGGAAATGCTGATGTGAATAGCCAACTTTCTTATACATCTAATTTTAAGGCTGTTGGAATTTTATTGCGGGATGGTATAGGCGGAAGTGCTCTTGTTTTCCAAGGTTTGGTAGCTCGTGATTTCTAAGTACTTATTCTTCTGACGGCAGAATTTTTCAGAGTCTATCTGTATCTTCAATGAAATTTGTCTGTGACTTCAACGCAGTCGGGCAGTTATTATAATTGTAAAGCTTAAACTTAGCCTTACATATATTTAGCGCAATTTGAAAATATTAAGTAAACGTATTCCCAAAAAATTATGTTGCTTACATTTAATTTGAATTTCATACTATCATGCTGCATTAGTTTTACATAAAAGAAGAATAAAAAACGCATCCTTAGCGTGATAAATAAATAAAAAAAAAAAGGAATACGCAGATGATGCGAATAAAATAAAATCTTTTGATTTTAAGAAAATGAAAGAATTGCAATTTATGGGGTTCTCATTTGTGCCTGTTTAAAGTTTCTTTAAATTATTTAAATTAAGTTCATTACCATACCATCACAGGTATTTTACAGAAATATAAAACCGTATCCAGTGAAGATTTTCTCCGTGTGAGTTTTTCTTAAAAAAAAACTATTCAATATTTTATTATAACTGAAGATTTAAAATATATTTTATTTTTCATTTTATCTTTACTTTTTACTTGTTCTCATTTTTTTTCTACTAGAAACCTCTTCTCAATTTGCTATTTAATTCGAAAAATTTTGAGAATGAAAATAATCTGCCGCTTTTGCTTTCCCACCGGAGGGTTTCTGCTACCCGGCCTTTACTCTCTTTCTATAACAATGAAGTAGCAATAACAAATAATGCAATTGAGAAGTTACTACATTTTTCGACGAAATCCGCATATCAATTTTTTGTCTAACATAATATTCATACGAATCTTTTCCCAAGAAGCGACTACGTCATAAAAAACAAGGGAAATTTCAATATTTTTGATCACCCACTTTTCAGAGTGTTTCAGATTTTATTAATCTGTCTATTTTGAGGTTTAAAATTTTTTTGAAGTTGCATTTTGGGAAAATATTCCTATTGATGAAACAAAAATGCTCTTAACTAAATTTGAGATTGCAATGCCAAACGCAATACAAATTTTACTCAGCTTTGTAAATGTTTAAGCCATACTATTAACAAAAACTTGATCAAGAAGCTTCAATGAAACTGGGTCATAAAATCTGCTCTCCTACCACTGAAGATCATGCTTACCTGAAATCTTTACAAAATACTGACTTTTTTATATTTTTCATTGACCAACAGAATACAGAATTGAAAATGTAATTATCGTTGCGCATAACTAAAGAAAAATAATTAAAATTCTCCCAAAAATTCTTAATTTAAAATGTAAAAAATGAACGACTGCAAATTGAATGTCATGTAATAATTGCAATAGGAATATCAGTAGTTTTCAATGTGAAGTTTTCAATATCGATAATTTTGCCATGTAATAATTTCAAAGAATAAATTATATTAAACTGTTTTATGAATCCAGAAAACTAGATCCCTTTCATAGTTGGAACTAAAAACTTCAAGTTGAAATACAGTTTGAAAATTCTCTAGTTACCAATATTTCTAACATTAAGTGGAACAAATTTGTCAATGCATTTTTTTTCAGATGTAACGAGTTTTGACAAATTAAAATTTGCATTGTTTGCATTGTTGTTTGATAAATTAAAATTTGCATTGCATATTGTTATCCATATTCTGTCGTTCGAACGACAATTTCAAGTATAATGCGGGGCATTAATTAAATGGTTGTCGAATAATTTTTGAAATCAAAACTGATTTGTATACTTTTAATTAATTATTATAGATGCTGATTGAAATCGCAGTTTTTATTAAACGCTTATTTACATTGATAAATAGTTTAATCTTAAGCTATTTTATTATTAAGATAGGCTATTTTATTTAAAAAAGAGCAGAAAGATGTTTAATAAAGATTTTAGAACTCAAGCATAATCTTTTTTAAAAATATTTTCTTACATGTTTCGCCTTTATTTACTTTGCTCATAAACCGTGCTTCACGTGTTTTTATTAATCTGAGGGACTATGTACAAAACACGGCCAAAGTACAGTTTTTTATACATAAATGCGTATAAAGAGTGGTTGTTTATAACATTGTACTAGAACTTTCTTTCTTTTCTTTTTTACAATACATAAAATATAGGGCTGGGATAGCCTGGTCGGTAGGGCGCTGGGCCCATATCCAAAAGGTCGTGGGTTCGATCCTCGCCGGCCGAAGACTCCCCGTGTAGTAAATGGTGACTGATGCACGTTAATTCTGTCGAGTCTCAAAGTCCTCCATGTTCAACAAATCAATACCTCTGGGGGTACTGATCCAGGAGTTTCCTTGTCTTCTGGATTGGTTCAAAATTACAAGGCTACGGAGTTGAACGTAAGTAGTCGTAAACCCATGAAATTGGGTCGGCTGTTCAACGACGGTTATAAAATAAAATAAAAAAATAAAATACATAAAATATAATTCACTGTATCACAAAAATACTACCTTCTTCAAATTTATTTTTAATAAAACTAACAAATCAAGATTGAGTACTGTAAAAGGCTTGGTGTACAGTTGCTACCATTTTTTTGTGTTCTTGAATACATTTTTACGTATAGAATTGCATTTATCATGCAAAAAAACATATGGAATTGATGAAATAACAGTTTTTTGAATGCATTAGCGCAAATATATTATTGAAAATGCGTTTGTTTTTTTAAACGAAATTTTTTCACAAAAAAGCCCTAAATTGATTCTAATGTGCATGAAAATATTTGTTGTAATACATTTGTTGAAAACATTGACGAACAAGCTAACAAAAAATTAATTATTAAAATAAATAAAAATATAATATGGAAAATTAAATGATTAATGTAACTCTACATGCATTGTAAAAAATTTCAGTTTACCTCAATTAATTGCAAATTAATTTCAATTTATCTCAATTATATACAAATTAAAAATTCAAAATTTATTGAAATGCAAAATGTTATCATAGTAATAGCTCAAAAATTGACTAATTTTCAGATAATTAAGCAAACGGAAGGAAAACATAGACGAATGCTATTAAAAAAAAATCGATTTTCGGATTTATGTAAAGTTGCAATTTATTTATAATTCATTCAAAAAACTTTTTTAAATGGATACTCAATTTATAAGCAAATATTACAAACCATATCTTGTAATATAGAACAAAAATTCAAAAATTTGTAATATGGAGCATTTTGGTTCAACATGTCTTAACAGTGAAAACAAACTTTGAGAAAGAAAAAAAAGTCAAAATTTTTAAAGTAAACGATAAATTATTTGAAATCAATTTTTAATTTTTTTTTCTTATTTTATGAAATAACTACATGAATCGAAGGTGTTGCTGGGATGAGAAAAAGTAGTAATAGCTTTCCTTACAACTATAAAGAAATCAGATATAAAAATTATAGATAAAAAATAGATATAAAAAAATAGGATGATTTTAGTTCAGATATACAATTTTCTTCATTAACATAAAAATGTTCAAAACAATGTACTATAGAGTTTTTATTTAAAGTATATTTTATTAATTTAAAAATAAGCAATTACATTGCATTCATTAAATCATTTAACTTCCAGTGTAATATAAAAGTTTCAAATATCAACAATATAAATGTCATATTCCAGAAAAACCAAGTTAGTTTTATTTTAAGTTCATGATTTTATGATTCATCTTTTCAGATGAAATTCATTCTGATATCCTGGTTAATGGTGATCGGATTCGAGTGCGTACTGGTAACTTGCCAACAAGACATCCCACTCTGGAGTGGTCAAGCTATATCTAAAGAGATTTTAAGGCCCTTTTTCTTAGATTCATCATCAGAAGAATCACCTGATTATGAAAATCAGAAAACACAGGCTCTTTCATCGTACTCAACGAGACAAAATGCTGGAAGTATTAAAAAACGAGTTGGTAAGTGCTGCTGTTTTCTTTAAATTTTCTTTTCGAATCACTGTTTTTATTTTTCTCAAATTAACTTACAATGGATACAAAGTTAATAAAACAAAGCACACTAAATATAATTTACAAATGCAACTATGAGATTTACTTGGTTATTCTTGAAAAATAATGTTTCGTTGATTTATATTTTCTTTTAAATTTAGGCAAAACTAGATCACATAAGAAAATAATTATACTTTCATTTCTGAACTTGTTGCTAAATCATTTTTTAACCTAATTCACACACGATTATATTTGGAAAATATGTGTCTTAAAATAATTTTTTTTAATGAAACAAACTTGGGCAAGTCAAGTTCGATAACCATTGGCCGTTTGCGAATTAGGTAAGGAAGGTGCCTCTTTCATTTAACAGGAGAGCACCGCAAAGGGGAATGTACGTCTTGGCTCAGAACCCCACATATTAGCTTAGAACCCCAGCACCATTCATTCATGAAGCCACTTTCTCAATTTAGACGAAGATCTGAACAGGAAAGAAGGTTTCGTCAGATCCCTGTATCCCTGGCAATACTCAACGACTGAGTATAGAACTTTCGATTTCGTATATCTTAAGAGCACGTATATCAAATGTACTCTACTAAATAGTCTATAAACATCTAATAAATAGTCGAGTCTTAACGGAGTCAAGGTCTCCGAAGTCCGATTCTTCAACCACTGGTCTACCACGATGCGTTAAATATCTGTTCATATTTAAGCAAAAACAGAATGTTTTTTTTCTCGTTAACTAATGGTTTCGAATATGAATTATCGGATACATTTCTATGAATATGAATTTTCTAATACTATTAAACATTAAAGTCAGCGTTTTAATGAAATATATTACATAACTTCAGGCATGTTAAGAAAGTTTTGACAGCAAAAAATATTGAAAAAATTACGTTTTATTTAAAATTTGGAATGAAGTTGAAGATTTTGTAAGAAAGTAAAGAAATAATAAAAAAAAGAAGAAATTTCGAAGGAAAAACAAAATTTAAAAACACAATTCTAAATGATACGGAGTTCATACCTTAGTTAAAACAAGTAAAACAACGTTTGGTCTGATCGAAATACAGTTTTAAGATTGTGACCCACATAAATTGTTGGTCAGTAACAGATTTAAAAGAAACCTCGATTCATAAGTAAATAAAACGTCATAAATAAATTCAAAGAAATGTTTCACTCAAAAATGCATAGGATTTCCAATAAAAGAACAAAATTAGAAAATTTTATGTCAACAAACTAAATTAAAAGAAAACAACCTAAATGCTCTTTGATGACCTGATAATATTTGAGAATAAAGAAAACGACACGAACGCCTCTTTATTAAATATTTTCGGAATTCGTTTTCCGATAACGATACTGTAAGTCAACTATGAAAGCTGACATGATATCGTAATCAAAGTTACTGCCACAACAACATTTGAAGCTTAATTGATTTTTGCTTTCATTCACCTTTTCGTAAGGTTGACATCAAAGCCATAATTTCATATAAATATGAAGTGAGTGGTAATTTACCTGGTGAAGAGTATTGGTCATTATGTCAATACTGCCAGAAGCCATAAACGGCAGTGACTGTACTTTTTTTTTGTTACTTTAGAATATTATATTTAAGACTTTGTTCAGCCTAGAGCTTAAGCATCTGAGCTTAATTGGAGAAAGTTATGATATTTTCCTGACATAAAGACAGATATTTTTAAATATAAAAAATTTAATGTTTCAATTATTAAACTTAATGAGAAGCTTAAATTTAAGGTTATTATCATCTAGTGTTAAAAGTTTAAGTAAACACTACCTTTCCACTGAAAAATAGTCAAAAATACCTGAATATGGAAAAATTTACCGTGTTTCTGGCTGTATGGGCTATTTCTATGGCTTCTGTCTATGGCCCTGTGAGAGCCCCAAAAAGAAGGGAATTTTTACCGAAGCTCTTTGGTAATGATTGTGGTAAAATAAAAAGTAAAATATGGTTTTATAATATTGTGATGTAATTTTGGAATTGTGGTAAAGTTTTGTAATTTTATTATGATACCTTAGAGTCTTAGAGCATGGCATAATAACCATTCATTCAGTAAAATTTACTTTTCAATATTGTATTTTTTACTAAATATGTGGTAATAAGAAATAAATTTTGAAAACCAGAATTTCAAGTAAACTATATGGACGGAACGATATTAATAGTTAAAATATTGAATATTTAGGTTGTTTTTTTAAGGCAGCGATATATCTTTTTTTTACCATAAATATCAATACCATACAGGATGAAAATTTTACCAAAATTATTTTTTCTGCTTGTGTTTCAATAATCTCAGATTAATCAGACAGAGAATTTTTTTTATATTTCAAAAAAGCTAAAAAGATAGTTATGCTATTTGCAGAATAAAATCACTGGACAAAAAATTATTGACCAGTGGAAAAATTATAAAATCATCCAGAGTTAGGGATGCTTTTCTTCTTTTAGAGATGATCACTTACATGAACCAACAAGTTAATTTTAATTTTCTGGATGATCAGGTTTTGTTTCTCAGTAAACATAAACCTGATGTTATTGATGTTCTTCAAGATGATAACAACTAAGTTCACAAAGTTAGAATATGTATCTTACCTTATGAAAACTATCTCGATTGGCCTGTAAAATCAGCTGATTTCAACGTCGTAGTAAATCAGCAAGACACGTTGAAACAGCAGGTAAAAAGTCAAAATGCACATCCCCGCAATTTGATGGTTTTGCACTTGACTGGAGAAACATGAGAATAGATTTATGAATACTCATAAATTCTAATGTATTTGTTATGCGTTTGATACGTCCTATTGCATTTATCCGAGTCATAAAATTATAACATTTATGTAAATATTTTTACATATGAATGTTTACTGGGAAAATAAATGGAAGAATTAGAAAATTAAGACCTTGTCGTGCAAAATAGGTATGAATATCAGTACGGGTGTTTTTGATTCATTGAATAATTATCAGAAATTAAAAGGAAATTATAAAAAGTTATTTATAGAGAATGAGTTTGAGTTAGATATTTCATTAAGACGAAAAAAATTTTTTTTTAGTATTAAAAAAAATTGAAGACCAAAAAGACGTAGAAAGCACCATGGTATTTAAAAATACTTTTTAGAAACATTGCAAATTGTGTGGGGAAAATTTGGTTTGTAATCATCAACTGTTGCTAAAATTTACCTCATTGAGTTTGGTAATTAGTTTTTAATTTTTCGATGTTTCGTATCCTTTATTTTTTTAAAAAAATAACTTATTTAAGAAAAACTTAATAAAATATGGAGAAATTTTTTGTAACAAAAACGAAACATGAAAATTAAAAGTTTCGAAATCACGAATACATATTTGAACTAAAAATAATTTAAAGTATTAAGTCAGTTTAAAATGTGCTATTTAAATTTTGAAAGTGGATAAAATTTATTTAATTGTTATTAACTTTTAAAAATCTTATTCAAATTTTGAAAATTGATGAAAATTATATATAACACTCGTGTACAAACTTTTTCTCAAAATTGTTTTAAAAATTATATGAAAAAATTCAAATATTTATTAAAATTTTTTAAAAGGGATATAAAGTGTACATTTAAAATTTTCGTTTGCAGATGTTTTTATCAAAAATGCTTAATATTATTCTGTAAATAAATAAATAAAAAAGCAACGAAAACTAAATAAATAATAAGTCTTTATAGCAATGTAAATCCTTTCACAATATAAGACAAAGTACTTCGCCTATGCGTTGAAATAAGAGAGGGAAAATCCATTTTTGATCTCAACCATAACGCCAAATAGCTGTAAAATATATTTTGTGGCATTTACTCGGATAGTAACCAACAACCTAAACTGAACTATAATCGCAACTTTACAATGACTATGGTTGTTGAATCGCTTTATAGAAAAAAAGATACCTATTTGAAAAGGGATCAAAAGCCTTATCGATGTTATGGAAAGGGTTTTCGAAAAAATGAGTTCATCTAAAACTTTTTAGGCTGTTTTTTGTTGGAGATGAATTCATCATTGTGGTCGACAATAACCTTAAATGTAATTTTTAACAAACTACTTTCATTGGTGTTATGGGGAGTTCCAGGTATCTAATAATATTTTAGAAGGACTAGAATGTATTTTGACAAAAAGCAAACAATACTATATAGCTATAGTTAAAAATAGCATACTGTTTCTTTATTTTCTGTACAACAGTTACATACAGAAATAAAGGAATGAAAAAAAATTATGTATAAGTGGTATGAAATAAGTAAGACATAAAACTGAATAAAAAAATAACCAATAAGAAAGGGAAGGAAATAAAACTCCTGCTCATTATTTTTCCTACCGATCATTTGTGATATCTTCGTCATTTTACTATGCTCTGAAAATAAAACTCCAAAGTCGATTGAAACTTATTTGCTATTTTTAACTAAGCTCAATGTCTGCTATTTTTCTTTCAGCTTTTACTTTTTATTACCATCATCATGAAAGTTCTTGTTCTTCTTAACGCATTTTAGGTTTGACTGAATTTTTTTTTTTAATCAAAGGAGTTACTATTCGATTTATTGGATAACGAATTGAATAGTAACGTACTAGCAATTTCACTTTAGTTTCCTTGAAGGAAAACTAACATGTTCATAATTTTTTTGAGTATTACTATATGATATAAATGATTTCAAAAGTGCAATCGAAATAACTTTTCGAAACTGTGATAAGTCCCAAAAACTATTCTATTTCGTCAAGAATTTTAAAATACCCTGACAAACGTACTAGTACGGCAATCTGCAAAACGTAGTAGCACAACAATGTTTTTTTTTAAACTTCAAAATGATTCTACGATGTACTACGATCTGTTAAGACGCAATTATGTTACAAAAAAAAAACTTTAAAGAATTCTGGAAAAGTTGTTCCGATTTTAGTTTTAAAAAATAATGCACATCATGATATTTGTATGCCGGTTGCTAGGTTTTCTTTTTTCCCATTAGTCGTAATATTTATCTACAATTATTTAAATACAATTGAATTAATTTTTCATAAGCCTTGATTTAATGCAATTTCACACTTAATGTAAAAAATACATATAAAAATTTGTTATTAAGAATATAATTTTGATTTAACGAGAACTTTCCTTAAACTTTTAAAACATTATTTATTGAAGCTGCCAGAATAAAATATTTCTCGATTGTTGGACAGTCTACTTCCTTCTGGAAGGACTTTAAATACTCCTTTTAATTCCATTTGGTTAAAAAATTTATGTAGGTAAACATTAAAAAGAAACAATGTGAAGTTTCTGTCTTGCAGCAAATCTCTCATTCAATTGCAAAAACTTTCAAAAGATGATGTAGATTAGACGTACTCCAGGTTGTACACTATTAAAATTTCTCGGAAAAAATGGTTAAATAACAATTTATTCAATTGGTTTTTAAACGAAGCAGTTAAATAATCATAAATCAAATGGTATTACAGCTATTAACTGTGAGAAAAACCGCTTATTAGCTGCTTTCATATAATACGGCTAAACAGCCAGAATTTTTTTGCAACAAGTAGACTCACCTATTGAAGCCACTTTGTTCCTTGCAGATGGGTATATATTGTAGCCAAGAGAGCTAATTTGTCAATTTCATGTCCGACAGAACTGCGGCTAGAGTCCCAGAACTGGCAGCATAATATTTCCTCCATTACCTTCAAACTTGACGGTTTCAGTGTCACTTTCATTCTTCACTCTCAAATTTGTGACGCTCTGTAATTAGAAGACTGACGAAATAAAAATTTTATTAGTACAAAAATTGAAAAAAATATTATTTTGTTATCTTACT
Source organism: Parasteatoda tepidariorum (assembly GCF_043381705.1). Lineage (NCBI taxonomy): Eukaryota > Metazoa > Arthropoda > Arachnida > Araneae > Theridiidae > Parasteatoda > Parasteatoda tepidariorum. Next base: position 45,145,532 of record NC_092205.1, on the reverse strand, counting down.
TTTACGTATAAATACGAAACATTCCGTTCACAGTAGTTTTGTATAATTATATCATCCCAAAAACTTTTAAAAAGTAGAAAAAACCGCCACCCTAAAAACACAAAAACTATTTTGCAAAAATTAAAATCATACAGTTTCTTTTTTTTGTAATGAAAGGATTATAGCTAATTTCTATTATAATAAACGAAAGTTAAGATAACAGAATAAAAAAAAACAATGATATCGAAGAATGCTAACCTTGGATTTAAGTTTTAAGCCAATAGATTCCTCAATGTAGTTTCTTTGGACCACTGGCTTAAATATATATGTCACGCAACTTATAAATTTAAATTCAAGCCTTATAAATTCCAGGTGATGTTTTTAATACCAACTTTTTCAATACTTATTAGTACGGTTTCGTAAATTATTTTATTTTTTTCTCGCCTAAATATTAAAAGAAATGAAAATAAGTATGTTGGGAATGTCAATGAAATATAGCACTTATTCATAGATATTGAAAATTCACTTTCATTCTGCACTAAATTACGATTTTGTTTGTATTCCGTAACTATAATCTTAAAAAAATTCTTAAACTATGATCTTAAAAGAACACCCGCTTGTTTTATAAGAAAAAGTCAAATTATATAAATTCTGCTTTAAAAATTAATTAAAGATACTATATAAATTTCATTGTTGCGCGTCCCCTTTTGAAATAAGGAATTTTTATTCGATTGAAATATAACAAAAATAAGATTTGTCAGTTAAAGCTCAAAGTTCGGGGCGAAATATGCGAAGAGTATAAGAGTTAAACTGAAAATCATAATAAAAATGTCATTCTACACCTGTTCGGTGTGAAATTGATGCGGAATTGAGGATAGGGATGGAGATTTTGGAGGTTAGTTACTACAATTTTATTTTAAGCGAAGAGAGGAAGAAAGTCACATCTTACTTCAAGAAATCATATTTCAATTTGGCTAGACACGATAATATTATATTTCTTGCAAACTAAAAAAAAGGTAAGAATTTAAATGAAATAAATATTTTAAACAAGATAAATAAAATGTATTAAAAAATAAAAGATTTAGTGCACGGAGAAAAAAAATATTATGGTAAATTTACCGTACTGTACGGTAATGACATTTCTGGTAAAAAAAATAACAACGTAACTCTGGTTAATAAAACCAAAATATCATGTAATTAAATCATTCCTTTGGAAGTTCTTCTGCTCATATAGTTATAGTTTACTGGAAATTCTGGTTTTCAAATTTATAGTTTTCATTATCATATATTTAGTAAAAAATATAAAACTAACAAGTAAATTTAGCAAAATAAATAGTTTTTATGCCACGCTTGTTATAACATGATGAAAACACCAAATTTTATCAAATTGTATTTAATTAAAAAATATATATATATTATTATAAATTTTACCAAGTCATGACTAGAAAAGTTCAGTAAAATTACCGAGCTTTTCGATGTTTTCATAGAGCCGAAATACGAATATAGTTAATTCTATCGTATTCTGATAGTTTTGACCATATTTTTTTCTCAGTTTGTATCTTTATATCCGTGAAAACGTTGCTTGCAAAACCTTTAAAAGAAATTAATTGAGATTACATATTATTAATAACTAATAATTAATTAATCGAACACCAAAACAAATAATAGAATTGTTTACTTTTTACAAATCACATTATAGTCATAATTTATATTTAAATGCTTTAGCTGCTATAAATTATTCATTTGCAATAATGCTTCATTAATTTTGCGTAATGTTTGAATATCTGTATTACGTACAACATGCGAATACTTGCAACAGTGATTAAAAGTGAACACTTGCTTCATTTGAACAGTTGTTTAATAAACTATAAATTTGCTGAGAGAATACTCAAAACTATTACTATAAGACCAAAGATAATATAACAACATGATTTCAAAACAAATTATGGAGAGCTTCTATCACGTAAAACATTTTTAAAAATTAATTTGAGCAATTCGAATTGGCAAACACCATCTTTTTAATTTTCCTTTCCTCTCAATATTTTTTATTCATCTATCATCAGCTATATTGAATACTTCCGATATTAATTATATTTTACTTTAACTTACTTTTCTTAATTTTAATTATTTTGTTTAAACATCTTAATCCTGTATACAATATTTGAAGTAAAAACTTGTTTTATTTGTTAATTACGTTTCAAAACTTGATAAGCATTAAATTTTATTACATGGATGTATTAAAATATAAATTAAGGACTATAGACTATGCGAAGCCAAATACAAAAAAAAAGTGTAAAAGAAGCTTTGATGCTTTTTAGCTTTTCGAGGCTTATTAAAGCAATTTGAAAAGATAAACTTCCATAAAACTTCAAAACTGTTATAAAACAGATTATAAGATCTAAATTTATAAAATAATAAAAAGTGAAGCATGTTAACAACAAAAGGAAATATTTTAAAAAAAAAGCATGAAATGATATACGTTTCATCAGGCAAAAAACAAAACTAAACTCATCATGTTTACGATTCTGAACTTATCGAATAAAATTAACTGATAAAAAAAGCATAAACATAATATAATGAATAGAAAATTTGTAACTTAAAACTTATAATTTTACTTTTTAATAGAGCTCCTATGAATCTTTAAAATGCTCATTTACATTACATCATTACATTGAAAACCAATATCTATATGACTATCGTGGAATTACTGCTTAACAAGTAATGTCATGAACTATAAAAATAAGTGTTCTCTAACCATTTAATTTAAGGGATTAAGATATTCAAATATTACGGTATAAAACTGCATTCTGAGAAAAGGTATTTGCTTAAATGAATAGGAGTATTTAAAAGAGTATTAGCTAATAAACATCCCTAAGAGCTTACTTTTAACTTTTAAAGAGCATATACTTACCAGTTTTAAAATAAACTAATCGATAAAATAACAACAAAAAAGTTCTTTTCATTCATTGCATTATGAAAACTAAAATGGAACAATGGGCCTGGGCTTAATGCTTTTAGAAAAGGTCGCTAATAATATTGGCATGATATGGTTGTCTTGGCTTAGTGTGGGGGTTATTCTTCAAGGTGGAGAGAAATAAGAAAGCTTTCTAGGGAACTTAATTTGTTATCTCTGTAGCCATAAGATACTTTCAAAGAAAAGAGCGATAATTAGATATCTGTTACTAATTTAAGAGTATTTTTTTCATCAGTTTCTACTACTTAAGTCTTAACTAAATTGTTAAAGTTGTGAAACTTTTAAAGCTTGAATTTTATTCAATAGCGATTTTAATTCTATAAAGAAAGAGATTTTAAATTAATATTTTACTAAATAGTATGTGTGCAATGGAAATACATGATAATTATATACATATTGAATTAAATTATTTTTTAAACTAGATATGTGAGAGTATAATACTTAGGAGCATTGAAAATTCATAGAAACTTAGTGACAACATTAAATTACTGTTATTTTTAATTATGACGTAAATTAATCGATGATATCACAGCAAAAGTTTTGGAAAACTAAAAAAAAAAACTGATTAATGTTTTGGCGAGAGAAAGAAAATTTACTTAGTTGAAAACATTTTTTTAAACATTTTATCAACGTATTTAGAACATGAGTTTATAAAATTATTCAACTGAATTTAAATTTATTGCAAAATCGAATAGTTTTAAAAACCACGGAAAAAATTCTGATAAAATTACAGTACTCTATGGTAATGACATCTCTGGTATAGAAAAAAATAATTCTGGTACTAAAAACCAAAATATACACTATATAAATATTTCATTTGGAAATTTTTCCATTGATATGGTAGCACTTTACCCGAAATTTTGATTTTCAAAATAATTACCACACATTTAAAACAAATATAAAACTGAAAAGTAAATTTAACCAAACAAATAGTCTTGCTCTAAGGTTTCGTAATAAAATCATTAAGTTTTACCTCATCTACCAAATTTTATTACATATTATAAAACCTAATTTTATTAATACTTTACCAAAATTCTTATCAAAGCTCTTCAGTAAAAATTAACTGGCTTTTTGTTTTTCCCATAGAGCCAGAAATATGGCAAATTTTACCATACTCTGGTAGTTTGACCATGCTTTTTTCTCAGTGTGGTTTAGGAGAAAATAATGATAATTTATTTAGAATCATCATGATTCTGATTTTTTTAATACCATGCAATGATTTATATCTTAGTGCAGTAAAGCATGTTTTACTTTAGAACATCTTCCTAGGTACAAAACTTTTTAAAAAAAATAATAATTTTTCTATAGCTCACTATAAAGAAAAAATATATTTGGTACAAAAAAGTAATTTTCTTTCTTTATTCTAACCAATCAGCTTCTTTGTTTCGTAACCAAACGAAATTCATTCACATTTATGAAGAAGTTAAATTTTTGTTATTCTTTCTCAATCTCTAAAAAACAATAATACCGAATTGGCTATTAGAGAATGTGATATCATTATCTACCATTTTCTTGAAATATGGAATTATGCATCCATACCCATGGATCAACCTTTGCTTCATTCATCGAGATTCTAGATTGACTATTTTCATATATTAAGTTAAAACTGGGAACTTCTATTCTTTGTATTATATTTTCGCAATATAATTTTTTTCATATAATTTAAATCCTGAAATTAATAAAATGTTTTTTTAAACATAAAATCAGTTCAAATAAAATTGTACCAAATCTGTGATCAAATTACCATTTATTTGTTGTCCCAAGGTAAAACAAATTGCACCAATTGCAATTTCAACTTCAAGTTGCGTTCAACTTTTTATTTTAAAGTTTCTTAGTTGTTGACAAAACACATTACAGAGAATAACATTTGTAAATTTAAAGGATGAAATAGTAGATTGTATATCTGACTATAAGCGCCGAAGTTTGATTGAAATTGAGGTGACGAAAGTGTTCCGAAGTACTAAAATCTCTCTAAATCTCTCGTACTTATTAATTATTCTAAAATCTCTCGTACTTATTAATTATAAAAAGCTATCAAATCATAAGATGAATAGTTCGTCTCTGTGTGTTTCTCTTATAAAACCGGAACATTCTGAAATTTGAACAGGGGAAGAAAGGAACAAATTTTGCTCCGGAGCTCCGGATAAAACTCTTTCAAAAATTTCAGTTAGATTGTTCGTAAGAGACGCTCGAAAAATGGAATTTTCTCACTAGCTTATATCTTGCGATTAATATAAATTAAATTGCAGATGATTTTTAATTTTTAATATATTTTAATGATAACATCAGTGATGATTGACAAAAAGATGAGCAAAATATAATGTTAAGTGAAAATAAAAGTCAGAATTATTTTAGCTTTATTAATTGTGTTGTCTGTCAGTTTGTGTCTCATTGCTTCAGTACTGATTTATGGATTATTTTATTTGTTTTTCACTCAAAATGGTAAACGACAATGAAATATGATTTTTTTCAGGTTTAGTAAATATCTCATTTAAAACCTCTCAAAAATGTTTTATATTTTATCAAAATTTCATTTCTCTAAATTACTTTCTAGGATCGTTTTTAAATAATGTAGAAGTTATAAAATATATTGTGATGTGTGAAAAATAGCTTTAGGAAAAAATTAGAAAATTCAGATTATGGTATTTGAATTGATTAACAACAAAAGATTATTATATTCAGAAGGATTAACAAATTTAAACTAAAATTATATTAATTTCACTCAAACGTTTCAAAAGGTTTATTAAAACTATGTACTATCGCAAATACTAAAAACTTTCACTCTTCGCATAAAATCGAAATGCGAAGATTTATTCGAAAGCATGATTAAAGATTTACATATGCTAATGAAACAAAGGGGTTAATTAAGGAAATTTCTAAAAAGAAAAAATTTTCAAGATGGATTGGGTTGTTACTCACATTAAGTGTTCGTTACAATTTAAAAGAGAAGTCGGCAGCTTAAATAATTCTTATGAAGAAAAAAAAACATTTCAAGTACGAAAAATGCTAAAGAGTTATTTGATGAAATTGAAGCTTATATTTCTTAGAAAACTTAATAACTTCTCTAGAATAATAATGACAAGATAACGTACTCATAGCGAGAAGTCAATTGCGTCTCTCAAAAAATAAATTTGATCTGAATTTTTATAGAAAAATGATTTTTGCATAATCTTCTTATTTGGCTGATATTAAATGTACACTTGGAGAATTTCATTTAGCTTAAATCATGTTTCATTTTAACAGCTGAGATCCCTTAATGCTGATGAGATTACTTCGGCATAAGGATATATGTTACTATTTTTGGTTTAAACAGAGAGTAAGTTAAGTGTAGGTTGATTCAAAAAACTCTGTTCTAGTTACTTTTAAGAAAGTTTCAAATTCATCAAAATTGAATTGAAAATTCATTTATGCTTTATAAAGTGCCAAAAAGCACCAATAGCTTTGTTTTATTACACAAAATAGAGTTATAATATGATTTAGACTCACTTAAAATATGATTAAAAAAAGGTAACACATGAGTCTAGTTTTAAACTTCCTTTCTCTCATTTTTTTTTAAAATTTTAAAGAAATAACTCTGTTGGTAAAAAATTCCATACACTTCAAGCATTTAATTTTGAGTTTTTATAACAATATTCCTGTTATTACTGGATTAAAAGCTTTATTCGTTTCAAAAATTTATAAAAGGGAAATAGCAGTCGAATATTTTAAGTGCTCAAAAACAGGTGCCCATTTTAAAGACTTGCCAGACGTGAATAAGAGGAAATAAAAGAGATTTGGATATTTACTTTTGCTTCATTCCCATTTGGCTAGTCTCGACTGTTATTTCTTATTCATATATTTTTGAATTGAATGATGTTTTGTATCAATTACTATCTTACCATTTTAGTTTCTTGGGATTATTTATTCGATTATTCCTGATAGTTTTCAGTAAAAAATTCTATTTTGGACATAATAAAAGTAGATTACTGTGCATTAGTTATGGAGAACAGTATTAAAAATAAAATTATTCTTATTTTATAATTTTATGGGGATTCGGGCATATTTTATAAGCGTTTATAAAATTGTTTTTAATTTTTTTGTCTTACTGTACTACTAGACCGTAGTACTTATTTAGTATACAAAATTGTGCACGATTTTTTTTATAAATCTTTAAAATTTTAAATCTTTAAAATTTTAAATCTTAAAAATATTTATTTATAATAACTAATTGAGCTAAACACATTAAACTTAAATATTTATAACTGTTAAGTAAAAATATCTATAGTTTAATAAGTTTTTAGCATAGTTTGCTATTTGCATTTCCTTATATATTTTTTTCTTAATTACTTAAAATAAAATTGTAATACTTACCAAAATCTCAATGAACTTTTGAATAAAGCATAAAATATTTGAAAAAATTTATTTTAAATTTCATACAGATGTTAACAATTTGTGAAAAATACGTCTTTAAATTTGAAAAAAAAATATAAAAAAATATTAATTAAGGAAAATGCATTCGAAGTTGACATGAATAAACACTTAAAGTCCAATACGGGAAATAAATGAAACCAAATCTGTATCACATTTTAACTTAAATAAAAAAAAAATTTGGGCAATTAGAAAATTGTATTAATAACATTTCTTTTTTTTAAAAAAAAACTTTTAGGATTTTTTGTCCTAGATAAATTTAATATCTTATACTTAGTATTAAACATTTGAGAAATAAATGTTTTATAGATGTTGCCATAATTTCTCTCAAAAAATACACTATGAAAACATTTCATATTTTATAATATTTATGAAAATAAAGAAAACATCATTGAAAATAATGTAATGTAATGGATGAAAATGATGTAATGTAAAATGTAAATGTATATAGGGATGAATAAAGAATTTAATTAAGATCAAATATTGAATTTCCCTTAGAAAATTTTAAGGTGTTTTTGAGGTTGTTTTGAAGTGTTAAAGTTGATTTGAAGTTGACTGCAATAACAACCTTTAAAAACCAACCTTCCAAGGATTATAATCAAGATGTATGAAATTGTTTTATTCTCACTTGAGGTTGTTTTGAGGTCGATAGAAATCTACCTTAGAGCAACCAGCTAATGGAAAATGTTTTTGAGGTGCACAGGTTATTTTTTCTGCACAACAAGCAAATAAATATATTTCTAGTGTAAATAATGTCTCCCAATTTCAACTAAAAGTATTGCTAAACAGTAAATTAGACTGATTTTATAAGGTGTAAATGAGGTTGAATTTGAGGTTTATGAATAAGGTTATTTTTAGAACAAAATATAACCTCATTTCTTACCATAGGTATATTTTTTAGACCTATCAACCTCAAATTAATCACAAAAGTATCTCATTTTTCTGTATGGGTCACTTATCAGAACATTTTTGAAAACAACTTGTTTTTTTTTCTTTTTCAGCAATGGGAGTAGATTTACCTGATTATATTTTACACTACAGAGGAAAATCACCAGATCTTGGATCATTTCGGGAACGAATGCAGATCAGTGGAAGGAGGTAATATTTGTACTTGTTATTTTTATATTTCGTTGCGGTGGGTGTCTCAAATAAATTATCTTTGCAATTCCAACGTGCAATACACTCTTAGAATTTTCACTCTAAAATTACGGTAAAATTACCGACAGCAGTCTGTTGATCTGATTAACTATAAAGTTCACGTTAGGAAACTTTTTTTGACTTTACCGGTTTGAAACCGCTTGCAAGTGTTGCGGTTAAAAAACCGTGAATACAAAATTGCAAGGTTTCGTAATAACTGTTTTTCCTTCTGTCCACCCGATTAATCATGAAGCTTATGAGCAGAAACATTTTTTTTTACTTCAGCGGTTTTGAAACCGTTTACAACTATTACGGTTAAGAAACCGCGAATATAAAACTGTACGATTTTGTAGCTATTTAGAACTAGCATAGTTTCCGTACCATAAAAATAAATTTTAAGTGGATATTGGAGTTGTGTTGCGTCATTAATCGGCGACTGATAGTTTCATATTCAAATTGTCTAAGGTCACCATTTGAAAAACGCAGGAAAAGGGCATTGCAGGAATGGAAGAAATATTGTGGTACCAACGCTGGGATTGGAGCCCCTGTTGAGCCGGTCATTTGACTCTCTGATTAGGCTTCTTAGCTACAGTATGTATCCAGCTGCATGAAAAAACTGGCTTCATCAGGTTAGAATTCTAGTTGTTAAGCAGTATTAGGTAAAACTAATCCACAAATGTTTTTATCACACTTAGTAGTTTGAATATCATTTTTTAAAGAGAAATTTCTATCAGCGTAACACCAAACTTCACTTGTGACAAATAAAAAAAACTGTTGCTTACAGATATCTTGCAAGGCATAGTTTGTGTGAGGTATCTAATGCTAAAGCATAGAGGTTCTTCAATGATTTCGAGCCTTAAACTTGTATTTTTTTTCTGTCACAGTATGCTAAAAACGAAAATCACAGTAGAACGGTCAAAAAGAGTAGAAACGCAATAGTGTAGAAGCTCTTCGATATTTGCACAATAATAATTCAAAAAAATAAAGCAAAAAAAACATAAGCTGCTAAGAAATTTATTGGGCAAATTAAAGATGAAACTTTTTATTAACTTTTGATCTAATAATCAGATTTTCACATATTTTCACATATTTTTCTACCACTAATACCTACTAATTTAAATATTATCTTAAAATTTAAGTTAAAGAAATTTTTTTACCTTTACGAACATTTTTTACCCTAGAACTCGTATGGTTAAAAAAACCAAGAATAAAAAAAATTCGTGTTTGTAAACTATTTACAACCAGCATGGTTTCAAAACAGTAAAAAAGAAATTATACAATGCATTGGAGCTTGGTATTTCGTTGGATAATGGGCATTGGAGTTAGGTCGGGGTTGAGTTGTGTTCTATCAAATGAACCGTGGAATGGGTTTAATTTGTATTTCTGTTCGTTTCATCTATCACAAAATATGAGAAATACTAAACTTGTTTTATTAAGCTGCTTTATGGTGTAGAAATATTGTGGTGTCAAACAAAGAGGCTGCAACCCCAGTTCTGTAGGTCACGTGATTAATAGATTACCCCTCTTGGCTATAATATTTAGCCAGCTTCAAGGAGCTAAATGACTTCATTAGGTGGGTCTATGGTTATTTGACTATTTTGTTTGAATGTGGAAGAATTAAAAATAAATAAATTGTTATTTAACCTTTTTTTGTGAGAAATTTCTAACAGTGTGCGTGGGTGTAAATTAGTGTGTAATAGTGGTTCTTATGTCTACAAATGTGCATCTCAGGGAAGTATTGTGAGATGATGTTTAACTTTATCTTAAAGAACTTTATGCTGTCCATAATTTTATCATCATTATTTAATATTTTATTGCTCTGATAATATATTAATTGCATGATAATTTATAAGCTCTTATATATACTTTGATATTTTAGTTTTTATCCTCTTTTCTTATATTCTATAAATAAAACTTTAATTTATTAATTAGTGAATAATAATCTTTTAAATATTTAAGTTTAATCTCCACGTTAATGTGAGAAGATTGTATTTATGAATAAATTATTTTCGCGCAAATTACAAGGGAATTAAAATTTTCATACACTGCACTAGTAAAATAAAATAATAAATATTCATAATCAATTTTATAAAGATATTTCCTCGAGAAAAGCTTCTAATTAGTTGCATTGGTTAATTAAGTTTCTAGAAATTCAATCACAGTTAATTTTTTGAAGAATATTAGCTTATTAACTTGAATGTTTAGGATCGAAATAATATTAAGATAAATCTAGATTGAGTAATTAACCACTTAAGTAATTTTTCAAAATTTTATCAAAAGAGAAAAATAATTACAGTCTTCAAATGTTTTTATTAAAGGAAGAGCATAATTAATAGAGAGTCGCCTTAGCTAAAAAGGTACTATTTTAAGGTATAATTAAAATCCACAGAATAGTATCTAATGTATAATCCAATTCATAATTTTACATGAGCGTGCAGGATGAAATAAATCTTGTCCCATGGCACTTAAGTTTGTAAAAACCAAGAATAATAGATTGTTTGTCTTTCTAATTTAACGCCCTCCTTAAGTAAAGAGAACATTATTAAAACTAATTATCACGAGCGAGTTAATTTTATTAGTTTATTTAATAATTAAATTGCCAATAAAAATAAGCGAAATTATTCTCCTAAACATACTTAAATCGTGTCAATTATTTCAAAGAATGGTATTAATTCCCAAGTTATGAACTTTTATTTAAGTTGTTAGATTAAGCATAGATGTGAGTTTCTGGCTTAACGTGAATTTAAAATTAGTGAAACTGAAAAATAAAATAGCGGTTTATAAAAATTGAACCAATAGCATAAAAAGGTTAAACGAGCGGCTAAAAAAGATTAAACCAACGGCATAAAAAGATTGAACTAGCGGCACAAAAATATTGAACCAGATTGCATCGTTACAATTCACCTATTATTTAAAAATAATACTAATTTAAAAATAATTTTAAAAACATTTCTACTTAATTTGAATTTTTTGGAAATTGTAGAGACATACACGGAGAAAAAAAACTTTTAAAATTACCGTACTGGTGACATTAATGACATTATTTCTGGTTTAAGAAAAAGCCAAAACTTTGGTAATAAAAACTAAAATATATGGTATTTAAACAATTCATTTGGTAATTTTTCCGTTCATATGGTAACGGCTTGCAGATATTATGGTTTTCAAAATCATAGCTCTTATTGGCACACATTTAGTAAAAAATACAAATTAAAAAAGTAACCGTATCATAATCTTACTTTTTCTTAGTGAAATAATCTTCATTTTTGCTGCAAACTTAATATAGTACCAAAGCGGTTCATATTAATGTAGCTCTAGTTCTTAAAACTTATTGTACGATGCTGTAGTTCAATAAGGACGATAATCTCTTGTTCAATTTAACACCTTATTAAGGTTGTGCTAAATTTGAACTATATTATGGTCTAATGTACCAAAATTAAAGTTTGTTGTTGAACCCATTTTTATAAGAGTGAACAATGGATTTTATTAAGAAATAACCAATGATAATTTATTTCACCAGTCAATGCAAGACAATTAAGATTATTCCACAAAGTATTAACTAACAAGTTAAGCTTAATTTAAAAATTTTTATTTAAATTTTAATATAAAAAAATTCTTATGATAAAAAAACATATAAGGGTGATTCTCACGAAATATGACAATTCACTGCTCCTTGCTCTAAGATCTAATACTATAATTCCAAAAGAACTTATTAAAAAAAATTACTAAATTGCATTGCTGTTAGCATTTTAAAATGACTTTGCACTATCATTGACTGTTTTGTATAATTAAAAAATTTAATTGTCATTTGTCAAATTGTCATTTTCCTGGCATGTCCCAAACAATGTTTCCATTAATAACAAGCTTCAAAACTTCCCATAAATTTTTCAATATCTAATTTTTTTTATCTCAACCGGTGTAAGCATTTCTAGAATATACGCAGAGGGTATTATATACAAAAACTTCACTTAAAATAATTTTTTCTGTCAATAATTTCTTTGTCCCAAGAAAATCTGTCATTTTCCTGGCTACTTTTATTTAGTGGTCTATAGCCAAAATAGATAGAGCAAGCAATCAATATCTTATGTTAATAGATTGATTAGATACCCTCCTATATGAACATGTCTTGTTGCATGAATAAAGAACCAATTTTCTGGTTCAAAATCTATTTCAAAAAATTTTTCAAGATTAGTAGGTTTTTGTGTTGTTATTTTCCTGGCTTCTTGAAATTATTAATAACATAAACTACATAGATTTATCTGAGTTATTTTAAGAAATCCTGATGTTTTCTGCGGAATGTAAACGTCTTAGGACAAAATATTAAATTAAAGTAAAGTTATATGCTATAAAATGACGAATTTGTCATTATCCTGGTTGTCATTTTCCTGGCTTATGAATTCCAGGACATTGAATTGTTACCAAAATTTTTTTTAACTGCTAATACTGTAAGGAGGAAAAGCAAATATTAACCTAATAATAAGTTTATGTATGATTGTAATATGGTTGGATGTAATCAAAGTTATTTATTTATTTAATGATTGATTATTATACACAATTTTATTCTGTACATATCAGCAACAAAAAAAATTTGATTCTTTCTACAATGGATACTAAGAATTAATGTAAGCAATTGATGGTCCATCTAACATAGAGGCTTAAGTTGAGTTACTTACTATTAACCTAAAATTATTGTTTTTCAAACTTCTAAGCTAATATGTCATTTTTCTGGCATTCAAGATTTGGTGAATTTCTATTTTATTATTTTTTTTCTGGAGTAAATGTCAATAAACTACACTGCTGTCTGTTAGATATTAATAAATGTAACTAAAGAAGTATACAAAAAAAATTTTGGATTATTTTGAAGACTTTAAATTTGATGAAATTTTTTGGTCCGAATTGTCATGTTTAAAAAGAATCACTCATAAGAGCTTCTCATAAGCTGTACAATTACCCCTCACTGATCAACAAAGCTTTAAAAATAATTCTGAGGAGGGCTTTTAAAAATACAAAATGTTGGTAATTAATAAAAAGTATCTATTGTAATTTAGTGACATTTTTGTGGTTTTGGGAGCATTTATTTGATGCTAGTGGACATTTCTACAATCCAGAGAAGTAGAATTAAATAGAAATGCTTTCGTACTTTTATTTTTTTTCTAGAAATGCGCAAATGTGACATTCCAGTTGCAATTTCAGAATTGCTTGTGTTGTGTGGATGACTGGTTGTTTATTTCAAATTGTTTTGTAAAAGTATGCATGAAATCTGCCAATGAAATACATGGATAGATTTTTTCATTCTAAAATTATAGTTAAATAATAGGCAGCAGTCTGCCCATCCAAAGAACCTGTACGGTAAAGAACATATTTTACCTTTACGGTTTTAAATCCGTTTACAACTAGTATGGTCAAAAAACCATGAATACAAAACTACACGTTTTTTAACCACTTACCATTAGCATTGTTTCAAAACCATTAAAAAGAAATTTTATTGGACATAGTTTAGCAGCTTTATGGTTTTGCCATCTATGTGTGAATGAGAGAATGGTATTCTAATAGTCAAGAGTAACCACAGGGTAGGGGTTATATTGTAGTGAGAGTGGGATTTGAACCCCCATTATGTCGTCCATGAGTTAGACAGGGGTTTCCAACTTACATGAGGCCAGGGGCCACAATTAAAAACATAAAGAAAATGGCGAGCAGCAACTTCATCAAAATTTTATGTAGGACTTTATGTTTGAAGGAGCATTAAATATTACTGTCCGATTTTTAACAAGTTGTACAAAACAAAAGTATTGAATTACAAATCAAAATAAGAAGTAGATTTTTAAAAAATATTTAATTGCATATTAAAAAATTCGGGCTATAATAACTTTAATGTGCACTCATGTATTAAGCAATTAATGTGCAACAGATATCTAATTGTAAAGATATCTATGCAAAATTTAATACCAACTTTAAAAGGTTGGTATTAAAACTTGCATAGTAGCACACAAAATGTTCAGTGGCAAAATTGAGGTTTGTCTGCTGCTACCACCAGATAATAGATATTTGCATTTTAAATTTAAAATTTACAAATGTGTGTGTAAATATTTTCGTCCAAAATGAGTGGTTTCAAAAAGTTAAATCGGAGAATTTCTTCGAGAAAATTTCTGATACACGCATGCTAAATATTCACAAAATACAAAAAAATTAAATTCAAAAGAGCAACATACACGACTATTTTCGTATTTGAATAAATATTTTCTTGGATGCAAAACCTGGGAAATAATTTTTTTGCACCGTTGGTGCGATACATCTCACAGAAACGAAGAAAGTAGGATTTTATTAACGAGAAAAGTATTTTAAACCCATATAGATTTTTTACGAAAATTGTCCACAAGAGAATGACAGCTAATATATTTTAGTTCGCGGGCCACAAAAAGGCTTCGTGGACTGGTTGCGGCCCCGGGCCTCCTGTTGGAAACCACTGAGTTAGACAGATTAGCCCTCACGGCTATTATAAGTACCCATCTGAGAGAAACTTAGTGACTTTATTTGGTGGGCCTAGTTGGTGTGATGAAATTCTGGTTGCTTGCCCATATTATGGGGAAGCTGTTAATAAACGGTTTTCTTCACAGTTAACAGTTTGAATACCATATTAGTTATGGTTATTTGACTGTTTTGTTTGAATATGGTACAATAACAATGAAATAAATTTCTATTTAGCCAATTTTTCTGAGAAATTTTAAATAGTGTAATTTACAAAAATATACGCAGCAGTTTTTATACTTTAATACATAAAAAACCTTAAAGAGTGAAAAATATATTTCAAACATTCTCAAATAATATTACTATGAATTCTAATATAACACTGTACTTTTCCTGGATCGTTTTATTTTTTAAACTTAAGATAATTAATTTGATACACATGAATAAATAAACATATCAAAAATTATCTCTTATTTCATAACTTTCACGTAGCATGCACACTGAAAAAAGGTATGACCAAAACTACCAGAATATTGTAAAGATTATCGAAATTTCTAGCCTCTATGGGAATACCAAAAAGAAAAGTAACTTATACCTAAGCGCTGTGGTAATGATTTTGGGAAAATTAACAAATTAACAGCAAAATTAAGTTTTATAAATAGTGATAAAATTTGGTAAATGTGCTAAAATTTGATAATTTTGTCTTGCTACCTTAAAGAAGGTTATAACCATTTATTCGCTTAAACTAATTTTTCTACCATATAAACGGAAACATTATCAAATGGAAGGTTTAAATACCGTATATTCTGATTTTTATTACCAAAATTATTGTTTCTTTTTACCAGAAATGTCCTTACCATACAGTAAGTTTATTCAACCAGATTTTTTTCTCTGCATACACTTTTAACAGTTATTTTTCTGTGGTTTTCAAACAATTACCTAATAGCTTGATACTTGAAACATTTCTAGAAAAACTCAATTGTAACTGTGTTTAAGGATAAATCGAAATGTCAAGTAAAGCCGACAGCACTGAAGTAACATTATTTTTTCTGTTAGAAATATTTTCGAATTTCGCATTGTTTCTAGTTTTAAAACTGTTATCTTTTGTCAATCAAAAGGATACTAAGATGCTTTAGGGTTTATGTTGGGTTGAAATTCTAAAAAATGAAAAGACCTACTCAAAATAAAAACTGCAACTCAAACATAAAATTCTCAATACTTTTCCTGAAAATTATCTGTTCCCATTCCTGAAAATCTTTTATTATTAAATAAAATCCGTACAGTAGTTATAAAATGAAGAGGCATAACTGAATTTAAATAGATTTTTTTTGTTAAATACGAGAAATTCGATATTTCTCCGAGGTCATTTTAAAATTACTGAGACATTTATGTGTTGTAAAACTCAAGTAAATTTCCGAAAACCATAGATTAAGGAAAATATTTTTCATTCCTTATTTCTCTACTTTGCCAAATTATTTTGTTTATAACTCAGTAATGAACCTTTAGTCTATTGGTTTAAGTTAATGTAAATATAGTTAAGCAGATTTTAACTAAGTTTGCAGCATTTGGTTGGAACATCGTTTTTCAATGCGAGTTTGACTAATTTGATTTAGTTTAACAAAGTTTAACAATATTGATGAAAAAATATATGAAGCAGAAAGTGTCTGATTTCGCGGCTTATAATCAGAAAATCTGTTATAATTTGTATAGAAATTAATTCATTAATTTAAAAGCCATCCCCAAACCATCCTGATTAATTTTTTTTACTTAATCAGGACTAATCTTGCCATTAGGACAAAAGTTTTCAGATATTCAGTTTTTTTTAATCTTTATTTTATTTTTAGCACTGTATACAATTCACACTGTGATGAATCATTGTGCAGGTTGATTCATTTAAGACGCATTAACAAACTTACATGTAAATATCATCATTGATAATCTAATTTTTTAAAAAAAATTTAGCATAATTTTTATAAAAGTTTCTTAGTTAATGAATATAAAAAAACGAATTCAAGAAATGAATTAAAAACAAATAAATATCATTTTATTGAGTAAATGAATATATAAAGGCAGATGTTTTTAAGTAGTCTTATTCCCTTTTTAGAACTATCTGAAAATAGCATTTTTAGAATGAGATATACCATTAAATGCAAGAGAAACTATAGAACCTCACGGAATCTGCATTTGTTTGGATTCGCTTCTCAAATTTTTGCTTGTGTATGGCGGCATAACAATATTGAATAGGTCA
Source organism: Parasteatoda tepidariorum (assembly GCF_043381705.1). Taxonomy (NCBI): domain Eukaryota; kingdom Metazoa; phylum Arthropoda; class Arachnida; order Araneae; family Theridiidae; genus Parasteatoda; species Parasteatoda tepidariorum. Next base: position 45,128,325 of record NC_092205.1, on the reverse strand, counting down.
GAAATGAATTCTCAGTATACAGAATGAGGGAATGAATTCAATGCGAGAATCCTGACTAGTTATAAAAATACAAATAATACCATAGAATAATATTATTGAACATATTATTTGCTGCAAAAGTACCGGAAATTAAGGCATACAAATAATAAAAATATCCGAGTCTTTGAAGCACAATAAACTAGCACTTGTTAAGAGCATGTTTACAAAAATAGTTCATTCTGTATTAGACATCTCTAAAAGCACATAAATTTTTTGAAATTTGTTCAATTTTTATCATTTTATTTAGCATATTTTTAAGAACAAATGGCCATTTTTGCTTTAATTTCATTCACTAATTTTTAGGCAGAAAACATTCCTCCTTCAGTATTTATTTCTGTAAAAATGTTACAGTTGTTTATTTGAAATGCTAAAAAAAATATATGGAAAAATTTATGAAAAAAGTAAAGAAAAGAATTATAATTTGTTTATATTTTACTTATTTAATATAAATTTTTTTATAATATTAATATTTTATTAATAATATATTTTTTCATAAATTTGTCAGTCTGATTTGCTTTACGTAATAAATTAAGCAAAACACGTTTTTAGTAGCTCATCCCATCAAGATAAAGATTAACTGCATCCATTTGGCATAATGATGTTGCTCGAGATCAAGTCAAAATTTTTCAACAATCAAGTAATTTTCTCCAATACATGCACCGAGAAAGAAAGCATTGCCAAAGCTATCAAAATATGGCGAAATTTATTGCGTTTCTGGCTCAATAGGAATACCAAAACGCTCGGTAATTTTTAAAGAAGCACTTCTTTAATGATTTTCGTAAAATTAACAATAAAATATAGTTTTAAAATAAGTGATAATTTTAATTAATATGGTAAAATGTAGTAATTTTATCATAATATCTTAGAGCATTGCTTTAAAATATTGGGTGTACAAATAAATTCCAGCCGTTCATCACGAGATGGCAATACAAGAAGGTTATGTAGAAATTGACTGATATTGTAAGTTTGTAACCGTGTTATTGTAAGTTTGTTTATCTAGTAACAACATAAATTTAAAATATCAGTGATTTCGTATTAGCATTACATAATTGTTTTCGTGCAAAAATGTCAAGTTTTGTGCCAAATAAGCATAATTTGCTGGAACTTTAGATTTACTTCCTAAATTTGAAGAAATCTGCAGCTGAGGCACAACGATTGTTAGGAGAAGTCTATGGTGAGGTTGCTTTAAGTGAGAGAAGTTGGCGTGTATGGTTTCAGAAGTTTAAAAGCGGTGAGCAAGGAACGCAGTGGAAGNTGGAAGACAAAGAACGCAGTGGAAGGCCGAAATTGTACGAAGACAAGGAATTCGCAGAATTATTGGAAGAAAATTCATCCCAAGCGCAAAACGAACTTACTCTTTCATTACAAGTGACTCAGCAAGCAATTTCATACATACTCTTACACACTTTTCAGTTTTTGTATTTTAAACTAAATGTGTGGTAATAAAAAGTATAAATAAAGCCAGAATATTAAATAAACCGTTACCATATGAACGAAAAAATTACCAAACGAAGTGTTTAAATACTGTACACTTTGATTTTATATATATGTTACGGTGAAACACCGAAATCTGAAGAATGTCGACATTCACCGGTGATTGTCAACATTCACTTAGTCGCTTGGTGTATGTCCGAAATATTTGCTAAATACCCTTATTTCTGACTCTCACCGGTGAATGTCAACAATCACATAGTCGCTTTGGTGAATGTCCGAAATATTTGTTATATCCAATTTTATATTAATTTATTCGTTAATATTATTATATTTATTTGATATATTTATATTTATTCTATATTTTAATACTTACTGACGATAGATTAGAAGAAACATCAGTGTTTGGAGTATCGGGCAAATATATACCGGGCAATGGCACTTGACCTTAAAAAAACATCAGTGTAGGGTATACCGGGCAAATGTATACCGGGCAGTGGCACTTAACCTTAAAAAAACATCAGTGTATGGTATACCGGGCTGTGGCACTTAACCTTAAAAAAACATCAGTGTACGGCTAAAATATAGAATAAATGTAATTATATCCACGAATAAATTCATATCAAATCGAATGTAATAAATATTTCGGACATTCACCAAAGCATATCTGTGATTGTCGACATGCACCGGTGAGGGTCCGAATGTAAGAGAATGTAATGAAATATTCGATCTTTCACCGACGTATTTGGTGTTTGTCGACATTCACCGGTGAAAGTCAACAACCACCGATTTCGGTCTTTCGCTTTGACATATATACCAGAAATGCCTTTACAGTACGGTAATTTTACCAGAGTTTCTCCGTGTATGTGTCTCTGTTAGGCATTCTAATATGTAAGTCATGCTTTTAGATGTTTTATAAAGTGCCTTTACTAATGAATAAAATTTTTTTTCCAGGTAAATAAGAGAAGAACATTAAAAAAATGAATTATAATCAGAGATATTTTTATTTGCACTTTGTGTTTGTGAGCTCTTCATCATCATTGAAAAAGAACTGAAAAATAAAAGATGAAAGGGAATATTCCTAGTCATCGTCAAACAGCGATCATTTTGTTTTTTCCAAGTGCATTCTTTTAAATTATAAATGCTGGTTATGGCACACCATCATTTTCAATTATTAATAACAATGGAATATGTATTTTGAAAGTTTAGCATGTAACTTATATATTATAGATGTTATGTAGTTCTTATGGTTAATAAATATTAATTTAAAAAATATTGCGTATTTTTTTACATTTTAGTATTTTATTTTGTATTTGTATTAGATAAGTACAAATATGGGTGTTTTAAGTTTGATATTTTTTAACTTTTCTTTCGTGTTCACTCAATATCATTACTTTGATTCTCTTATAACTCCAGAACTGTTGGCTTTAAGGTTCTGAAATTTAAATATCGACTACGAAGAGTAATTTTTGCTCTCCACCTGAAAAACCGTTGAAAAATCTTAATCATACCTCTTGGAAATGTTTGAAAAATGATTTTTTCTGCATGAGTTAAACATCTGCCATTGTTACAAATAGAATTGTTAATAAATCTGTTTAAGATTTTATCACACGTTCTTCTATGTTTTTACAAGCTCAGTTATTAATGTGAATGTGTGGATCTATGCAATTTAGAATTTCTTTAGTTATCTGAAACCAATGTTCATTTTGTTTATAGTTATGTTTTTAAAACGTGTCTTTGAGGGAAAAAAGTAAGGGGCAGTTTTTTCAAAGATCAAATGAATCCTAAAAATAAATAACAGCAATTGAAAAACAACAATTCTTCTATGGGTTTGCATGAAAAAATAAGAAGTAAAAGGCAGCATGTAACATATGAAAATTGAGTTTATATAATCTTGCTAGTAAGCTAGTTTTCCTGGTATTAATTTCATTTTATATAAAGTTTATCTTAAAATATGTTGCAAAAATTTGTTTTAATTTTTCTTAAGAAAGCAGGTGAAAAGTAGGTGGTTTTCAAATAACAATAATACATCCAAATAAACCATTGTTTTTTCACCTGTTTTCGTTAAATTTTACTTTCGTAAGCATTTATATTTGCCTTTGCCACGATTATCAGTGGGTACATGTATGATGATACGTATTCCATGAGACTCTCTAAAACGCATTTTCGGCCTAAAAGATAAAAATAATTTTCTATTCACTCTGAATAAATGGTGTTCTAAGTAAAATCTGATGCGAAAAAAGAAAAGCCAAAAAGAAAAAAATTAAGTGCAACAACAGCTAATAATAAACGATTCGGAAAATATTAAAGAAAATGCTAATACATAAAAAATAACTTTTTGATTTTGTTAATAAGAATTTTTTTTCATATAAATTAATGAGTTCTTTAGTATACGAACTCGAAAGCGAGATGTTTATGTGGTTGTCGCCAGATATCACCACATGATATTCTATGGTGGAGGCATCTAGTGATAAAATAATCATTTAGTTGGATGGAAGCGAAACAATCTGCAATTGTGCATGTGTTAAGTCATGTGTTGTGCTTAGGCCTTTTGGATGGCTGGAATCTAACATGTTTGCGCGTTCAAAACACCGTGTATTGTCACATTTTACACTTTTATGATGAATGGTAATGCTATAGATTGTGACAGACGCATAGGTATTCAATAGGTTACACATTTACTCCCCATTTATCTGAAAAACCTCAAAATGTGAAATTTTTAGTCTATCAGAATAAATATGGGTGGGAACTATGGATTCGCATTGAATATTATTTAGTAAAAATGGTTTTACCCGGTGACAACGAGAGAGAAAAAATATCATTTAGAAACGAAAATTCAAGTAACTCGCGAAATGAAAGTAGTATGTTGCTCCGTAACTGTTGAAGATCGAGTTACAAAGTGATCATCTAGTTCAATTTTAATCACTTATTCTACCGGTTGGATATAAATGACAAAATAATTGGATAAGTTTTTGATACTTAAATGGGTATAAAACTGGATACCTGCAAGTGACGTCATCCTGGTTAAATAGTGGCATTTCCCACTAAGGTTCGACACACATGGCTTGACGTCGCTTACAGGTATCTAATTAAGTCTGATTTAAGTCACATGGTTAATCACTATCGCTTCACTTCTTATTGAGTTGTAAGTACCAAAATTTTATCATTTTCTTTCATTCGAATAACAATCAATTAAAATGTAGACGATTAAAATATGCTCTTATTGCATGCAATATTTATTTCAAAATCTATCTATTCGACATTTGAGTTAAAAAAAAAAAAAAAAAATCAATACAAAATATTGTCCTTTCCATTTTAGAATGTGAAACTTCAAAATCAACGAGAAGAAATTATATAAATGAGTTTGATCAATGAAGTAGTAAGTGCTAATGAGTAAAATAAGTAGCAAGCGTGATATTATTTGTAAGTGAGATTAGATTTCTGGATTTAATTTTTTTTCCTTATGACTACGGCTTTTTTTTAAATTACTATACTGGGAAGCTCCATCTCCTCGTTTCTTTGCTTGCTCAAATTTTTCAAGTAAAAAATATTAAATTATTAAAAGATAATTTGTGTGTAAAGTAAAATTAAGAATTTTGATTGAATTGTTATGCTTAAAATTGAATTGTAGTGATTAAAAAATATTACAATTGGTAAAGTATTACTAAATCGCAAAAATTTTGAAATAAAGCAAAAATAATTACAAAATGCTTACTGAAAAATCTTAGTAATGGTACACGGGGAAAACCTTCTGCCAAAATTACCGTACTGTATAGTAATGACATTTCTGATTAAAAAATATAATTTTGTTAATAAAAACCAAAAGATACGGTAATTTTTCCGTTTATATGATAACGTTTACCAAAAATTCTGATATTCGAAATTATAGTTCTTATTACCACACATTTAGTAAGAAATAAAAAAGTGTTATATTTAACCAAAATTATATTTAAACAAATAAAGGATTAAATAAATAAAGGAAATAAAGGATTTTCTAAGATTCTCTAAGCTATCATGATAGAATTACCAAATTTTACCGCATTTATTAAATTTTATAACACATAATGACACTAAATTTTGTTATACCATATTTCATGGAAAATTTAATCAAAATTATTACTAGAGCCCTTCAGTAAGAATTACCGAACTTATTGGTGTTTCCATATAGCTAGAAGCACGGTAAATTTTACCATATTCTGCAAGCTTCGACCATATTTTTTCTCAGAGTAATATGTACACAAATGGAAAATTTCTAAAATTTATTTAATTTTAAATTTCTTATAACTAGTTTAAGAGTTTTATAATACATTTTCCGTAATTGGTTAAAATTTCAGTATTTTCCGTAGTAAACTATTATAGTACACGTTTCTTTCAAATTTTGTCTTAAGAATAGTTTTTTTTGTGTCAAAATCAAAAATATGTAGTATTTTATGTACGGTTATAAATATTTTATCAATTTTTATCAGTATTAAAAAATTAATAACATTAAATTATTTTTAAGTTACAAGAGACAAAGAGGCTCGATGAGAATTGAAATAGCATTTCTATACACAATAAAAATGCAAAAATACAATGAAGTATTTAAATTGCACAGTAACAGTTAAATTATATTTTAGATTCAATTTTAAATTGTTAAAAAAACGGGAAGAAAATAATAATTATAAGCACTATATAACATTTTCTTTCAAAATTCATCACAATTGTTTAAGTCACATGTCACAAGTTCATTCGGAAATAAATTCATAATCCTCAAATAAATTATTCTACAAAATTCCACACAATAATATCTTTTGTCCTCAATATTTAGATTACAGTTTATACAAAAGTGTTATTTAGCTCAGAACATCGTCGAAACTTTTCTGCTTTATCGAAGAACCATAGTTGTATTTGACACTTAAGCTGGTTTTGGTACACACTAAATGCAAATTCGAGCATTGTGTGTTTCCCCACGAGCATTCTAGTTTTATTAAAAGGAAAGAGAAGACCTTGTTGCTTTCATAAAATTAAATATTTCGAAAGCTTTATGTAATTTGATCGTAGAGGAATTAATACGTGAAATTATTATTCCTTTAGAGCAACTCTGGAGCTGTTTATTTTAAATCAAATTTTGGTAAATACTTAGCTAAACCATCAGCTAAGAAACGTTTACATTAGCTCTGCGACTTTTCTTATTTGTAGTTTAAAAAGTATTATGCTATGTCGCTTAATACTTTTTACAAAAACATAGAAGTATTTGTAGCTGTTTTCATTTTATAAAACCGAAGTTATTATACATTGTAAAAAAAAAAATCTTGATTAATTTATTACCGTAAAAAATATTGGCAACTCTGGTGCCATATCAGTAAAATTCATTTTACCGTAAGATCCATTTTTATTACAAAATGTTAAACCGCAATTTTTACAGTGTATGTAATTACAATGATTCTTACAGTGTATGTAATTACAATTCAATGAACACCTGCCTATCCCGACTGGCCAGTGGACACCTGAAAAGTCTCACATTTTCTGCAAATCAAAAGATCTTTCCTCTTTGCCCTAAATGCCAACAAAACCAGGCATCACCTGAGCACATCTTGATCTGTTTAGGGCTGGACTGGAACGATATTCATTCCTCTCCCATTCTGGTTTCGGATTTTCTCAATGTAAACGGATTCATTGATCTGGTCTGACCCCGTCAGACCAGATGGGAATTAGCAACAACAGCAACAATGATTCTGATTTTATGGTGAATATTGGTGTTAAAATTACGGTATATCAGATTTTTTGTTCTGTAAAAGCTTACGGCAAAAATGGATTTCATGATAAAAAGCACCGGCACAAAAAATACTGGTATTATTTACTGTAACTTGATGCGGAAAGCAGTTTAAATTGGCAATTTACGCTTTTTAGCAAAATTTGTTTCTTGCCAGAGTAATTGGCAGAATCGCTAACAATATGATTTTTTTTTATTAATTCTGATTGAAAAATTAAATATAAATTGTTATGTCGAAATTAAAATTTAGAAAAAACTTAAACTTAATAAGTTTCTGCCATAAGTTTTAATATTAGTTCGCCAACCATCGCATTTTTTATGTCGTATAAGTTTTTTCGATTCGTTTTACTAAGGCAACCCTAAAGAAAATTTAAAAAAAAAAAAATTCACGCTATTAAACTTGGTGACCTAAAGCGCATTCGATTTCCTTTTCAAGTTCACATAAATTTCAAGATTAAAAAAAGAATCCCCGAAAACGTGCTGCTTATACACCGTTTTCGAAGTACTGAAATTGGACGACGATTCGAAAATTTTAAGCTAAAGAAAATAGAAAGATTTAAAAATTTACGATTTGATGCGTTCAGTTGAAAACTAGAGAACTAAAGTTTCTATACAGTAAAAACATTCGTCAACATATGTCTCTGAAAAGTAAACGAAACAAAAACCTATCAGATTAAAGTTTTCAAGCTAACTACTACTTTTAACAACAATGTGTTTCAATCGGTGGAAAAAAATAATAGATACCCCGCATATGTTTCTGTAAGAAGGACCTGATATGCAACAGACAAATAGAATATTAGTAGCACAATCTGGGGACGATATTAAAATTCAACTTTCAAATTTCATATTTTATTTTAAATTCGGTGTTGAACAGCCGGTTCAATTCTGTGTTTACGACTCTCAATGTTTAACTCCGTAGCCTTGTAATTTTGAGCTCAACCTAGAAGACAATGTAACTCCTTGATCAAGCATTGGGATGAACTAGCCATTGTGGAGGACATTTTGATGGAACTAACCAACACTTGCGTTACATAGTAAGGAAAATCTTAAAAACCTCCCACAAAAGCGCGATGGCTTGAAGATTCTAATCTTTCATGTGTCTACCACTGAGGATATTTTACGTCAGTATGGTGGTCGGTGGATACAGAATTCGCACCAACGATAGGTACAACTGGGAATCGAACTCAGGTAATCTCACTGGGAGGCGAACGTTCTATCCCCATAGCCCCCATTGGGATTAACTAGCCATTGTGGAGGACATTTTGATGGAACTAACCAACATTTGCGTTACATCGGAAGAAAAATCTTGAAAACCTCCCACAAAAGCGCGATGGCTTGAAGATTCTAACCTTTCATGTGTCTACCGCTGAGGATATTTTGCGTCAGTATGGTGGTCGGTGGATACAGAATTCGTACCAATGATAGGTACAACTGGGAATCGAACTCAGGTAATCTCACTGGGAGGCGAACGTTCTATCCCCATAGCCCCCATTGGGATTAACTAGCCATTGTGGAGGACATTTTGATGGAACTAACCAACATTTGCGTTACATGGGAAGAAAAATCTTGAAAACCTCCCACAAAAGCGCGATGGCTTGAAGATTCTAACCTTTCATGTGTCTACCGCTGAGGATATTTTGTGCCAGTATGCTGGTCGGTGGATACAGAATTCGTACCAACGATAGGTACAACTGGGAATCGAACTCGGGTAATCTCACTGGGAGGCGAACGTTCTATCCCCATAGCCATCGTGGCTATCAAATTGAAATTTGGTGAGAACATCTAGTTTCTTAAGCAGAACACTGCGTACTGTATTTTTCTATTTCCCTCCCTTTTTAAATTTTTTTTTTTTGAAGAGTCATATCTCACCCAAATCCTATGGTTACTTCTCTTTCATCATCGTTCATTTTGTTTTTCTCCTAAAAATCTATCTTTTTCCAAATAAGTGAATAAAGATTATTTCCCTTAGAAAATTTGTAATTTTTATAAATTTATGTAAGAGCATTTTGTTAATACGTTAATTTTAACGAAATAAAAAATTACCTAGATTTAAAAAATAATAAATTGTATTTGAAAAAAAGTATTTTAACTTAGGAATATGGAATGTATTACACAATAAGAAGAAAATAATAAGAATTAGATTTATTTGCTAAAATTATGCAACGATAACATAGGCTGATAGATAACAACGATAAAATCGTACAAATTGGAAACAGTTTTTTATTTTTGAGTCTTTTACATTTTTACAAATTTTGGTATAAACGATAAAATTTGTTTCTGACGACATCTAATCTCTCTTTTATTATTTTTTCTAATTGCATTCATTTTTTTATTACTTCTGATAACAAGTCAAGCTCGAATTTATAAAATGGAGATCTTACAGTAATTTTTTTTAACACTATGGAACAATGGATAAACATTTTTTTTCTAAAAGAGAGGGAGGTGTGAGAAATTTTGAGAAAAAAGCACTCAAAATGCAATAACTATTAAACAAATCAGAAAGCAGTTAATCATATTTAGATAATTTCATTATTTCTCAGTTAATAATTTTCGAACAATTAATCGAATGTTAATTTTTTTAATTCTATCGTACTTCTGTAGGTTAATTTCAAGTTTCGAATGCTAGTAGTCTTTGCACGCCAAAACAAAATGTAACGTAAGATTGAACTCCTAAAACAACTGCAGCTCTTAAAATTTAATTAATTAATTAATTTATTTTTTGTATATTGTATTACTTTGCATTTGTTACACTAGAAAAACTTGCAGTTTCGTGTACTGCTATCTCTTAACTTTTGGCTATACAGTGTAATTTTGCATGGTTTAAATTTTGCTTTAAAAATTGAATAATATACTATTATGAATTTGATGAATAGGTTAACCATTTTTTATTTATAAATTTGTTCAGTGTTTGAAGTTCAAAAAAGTAATATTCTAGAAATACTAAAATTGTTTTTTCCTTTCACCATTATGTGTATTTGAACAAAAATAAAGACGCAAAAAAATAAAATTACTGATAGTTAGCATAGTTGGCTTATAAATGGCCTAAATTAATAGCTTGAATAAATGGCTGGAATATTTGAAATTAGCATTGGAAAACTGATGAAACTGAGATTTAATTTTGATGCAAATGAGAATTTTTAAATGAAAATGAGATTTAATTTTGATGAGAAGGAGAATTTTTAAATGAAAAGGAGATTTATATTAAAATTGATTGAGAGAGATAAAAAATGGTTTCATAAGTCTTTAAATCAAAGGCTGCCATTTTTGACATAATTATTGTTTATAAGAATCACATTTTAAAAGAGTACCACTTACTTTGGAATTGAGTTTATATTAGTCTAAAAATGTGACTTAATTATTTGAGACAATTTAAAAATTAGTTTTTAAAATCATAACAAACCCTACATTTAGTAAAAACAAAATCTTTTTTAACCCGAGTCATTATTTCAAAGCTTTGGAGTTAAGATATAGCTGTGAAAATGTGACTTAATTTATGTGAAAATAAATATAAACCAGTCTGGACTATACAGGCAAAAATAATTTCTCTAATTTCCATGCATTAGACATGAATATTTTTGTCAGGTAATGTAATTTAGAAAGGAGTCATTCCCTTTAGAATTGAGCTGTAACTTTTACAGAAAACCACAGTAAAAGTACTATAAGAGAAAATATTTTTTCTCTTTTAACGTTGTTAAGAATATTTTAGAAATTAATTTAACAAATTTGAACTTTCTTGTACAAATTTGTAATTAAGTACTAGCATTTGAAGATCAATATTTCCTATACAAGTCATATTAAAAGGATACCCTTTACTTAGAAGCTAAGATGTATTTTTGCCAGAAAGTGACGTATGAAATGCCAAGTCTTAAATAAAAATGGGAATTAATTTTGTCTTTTCAAATGACTGTTTAAAAATTAATTTTACACTTAGAAGTCTCAGCACCTTTCGCGCTTGCTCATTAACCTTACCGATCACTCGGGCAATAATTTTCTGTTATCGATATCACATCACTGACTTATATGAATATTACAAATTATTTAACTATGAATAATGTTCAATTTTTTATTTACTTGTGTCGTAAAGTTTAAAACTTTGCACTAAAATTACAAACAGGTTTTTATTAATATTTAAGGAAATCTTCACTCTGATCGCTTCTTTCATCAACTGCCATGATTTATTCGTTATTCGAAATACTTGTTTCTCAAAAAAAATTTCTTGCATCAAAATTAAAAATTTTTTAATTTAAAAATTTGAGTTTAATGTATTTGGTTTTATAAATAAAACTACTGATTTTGCGATGAAATTTAAGCATAATTATTTTACACGGTTGCCATCAGTCTGGGAAATGACTGTCAGAATTGCTTTACAATTTCAATTAATTTTTTTATATTTTTATTCAGAGTGAATAAGTTTTTTTGCGCACTACTCTCAAATGTAAAATAAAACACAACGACCATGCTTTAATAGAACATTTAAAATTAAAGCTCATTTTCATACTCATTCTACACTGATTCAGTCACATTATGCATCAAATCGTATTTGTTATAACATTTGCAATAAAAGTTAAAACAAAAAAGGAAAAAAATACAACAAAATCAAATTAACAAAATCAAGTATAAAATGCATCTAGTTTTCAAAACGTAATTATATATGGAAGAAAAACTCACTAGACGCAGTTAGTAATAATATTTCTAGTTTAAATAAAAATAAACATAATTCTGATTAATAAAACTAAAATGTATGGTATTTAAACTATTCATTTCGAAAATTTTTCCGTTCGCAACAGTTTAATAAAAATTCTGGTTTTCAAAATTATAGTTCTAGATCTTTCTCAGGGCTAACCCCAATAAAAATGCATTAAAACGGGAAAATAATACCGCGCATACTTCAATTTATTTATTTTCGGTCTTGTGCTTTCGTTTCATTTATTGAAAGATATAGAAAAATAAAACTGCTTTTTCACTTTAATCTGAATTTAGTGACTTTAGTTACTCTTCCAACTGGTTTCCCCATTGGTACAGATTACCACAAATTTATTTATTTCAAATGGCAGAGGTGAATTGACATGTTAAAAGGTAAAAACACAGGAACAGGACAAGAAAGTAAAAAGTATTTTCCTCATAAGGATTACATCATTTGGATTACCTCAAATTAAAAAAATAATTACAACACTTAAAAAGTAAATTTAACCATTTAAATGGTTCTCATGCAATGCTCGAAGGTATCATGATAAAATTACTAAGTATTACAATCTTTCACCTTATTTACTGCTAATCATATGGTTAAAAGCGATTTGTATGGCAAAGAAACCATATTTTAATGTTAAATTTTCCAAAGCAATTCCACAAAATCCCTAGATTTCGGTATCCTAATAGAATCAGAAACACGGCAAATTTTACTATAATTTGGTAGTTTTGACCATATTTTTTTCTCAGTGTATTACGTTTAATTCGTTTTTCTAAATTTAATACGTAACTTATTATAATTTGTATTCCTTTTGAAAATTAAAAAAATTGCAGCAGGCCACATATTTGTTTACTTTTATCTAATGATCTATATGAATGTAGGAATTCTTCTGCTGCTAAGAAAAACAAAATTCTACAGGGCCGGTACTTTAAGACTTTCTTCACATTATGAAGCGCATTTACAGTTGTAAAAAGATTAAGAAATACTAAGCCATGTAAGAAAACAATATGACAGGGATTTGGGGCATTATCTTAACACATTATTACCCACAATCCCGTTTTAGGTAAAACCAAAGATAAATGTTTTAAGGAATACATTTGAACTCACAGAAATAATTATTATTACTTGTTATATAAATTTGTCATAGCTATTTCGTTTTCTTTTAAATTCTTTCAATAATTATTGTCATAAATCATGTTTATATTCTTGATTGTTTGGGCCTCACAGAACGCAATATTTATGAGTATCCAATGACGGTCATTGACTTCTTGAGAGTGTATGACATCATGGATCTAGCCTAGCTCGGATATCTATACATGGAGTTTGCCAAGAACAAATCAAGTGTGTGAAAGATATATTAATTTTATTAACTCAGAATTTGTTTTATTGTAATAACGAGAGTACTTTTTATAATTATGTGTTAAGTAGAAAAATTTCTGTAGATGTCATTTTAAATAATTTGTATACAACAGTACAAAAATTATTAAATTATCTAATTTGTATAGAGCACTACAAAATTGATTTAATAATATAACTTGCTTACAACAATAAATTTGAAATTATTAGAAGGGAGTTTGAAATTATTAGAAGGCTTTTATTAGAATCTTACACAACCATAGACTTTTATTAATTATTTATTTATTTATTTCGTCACAGAGTCTGAAAATTTCCCACATTTTCAAACTTACATTTAAAAACTTTCAGTTGAATAATAATTTACAATTCATAAATTTCAACTGGACATTTAACATATTGGACATATTCTAACAGTTTTCATTACAGTTATGATATTAAAAAAGCAATAAATCAAAACTTTACAGCAACATTACTGGATATAACTTTCTTCATAAAATAAAAAATAGTTTGGTGTGCGTTCTGCTGCTTTGAAAATAATAAATGTTTGTCGTGCTGCCATCTATGGCAAAGCTGGACAAAAACTTATGTTTCCTAAATTAATAAAATTTTCTTTTAATTTATGAGGTTCACTCTCATATTTTCGTTTTTTTATCAGTTCTCTTTTTACTTACTTTTTTCCGACTTCGCAAGACAATATTTTCTTCAGAAACGTATTTATATTTAAGGAAAAATGTATTGATTTTATAGAGAGACCTATGTTAACTCATTGATTCTTTAAAAAGTTACAATAATTATGAACCTTTATTTTTAATAATTTGTACCGTATGCAAGCATTTTTGAGCTCTTAAGCTATAATAATAAATATAGAAATTATAAATATAAAAAATATAATAATAAAAGTAAGAAAAATGATAATAATAAAACAAAAGCTAAATGAGACAGGATGACGACAGGATTTATTTTACTATAGGATTTATTTTTTTAATAACTATTAACTGTGCTAATTTAATTAATTTTGTAACAATTAATTTAATTAAGTAGAACACAATGAATAAAGTAGACACTGAATAAACAACGGAAAACAATGTATGAACAGTGAAATGATTTTAATTTTGAAAAACTTGAAATGCAGAGTAATAAAAATCGCAGATTGTTAACAAAACAACAATTTTACAACAATCATTGGATGTCAAAAAAATTTATCTCTTATTGTTTTATATTGAATCTAATAATTTCATATTATAACGTCAATAACTTTTGTTTCACCTTATAAAGTCTAAAAATATTAAAAAAATAATTGGCTAGCAAAAGCATGAATAAAATTAAAAATATTAAAAAATAACGAGCTAGCAAAAGCATAAATAAAATAAAATAAACACATGAAGAGATAAGCAAGAAAAATTAAAGCAGACGATAAAAATTAGAAGACTTTTTGTAGAACAACAGAAAGTTGTTGGTTTTTTTAGAGATTGGGTTTGTTTTGGAATTTGAGTTTTCATATAACCCGTTACGTGTTTTTTTAGTTTTTTTAATATTATTTTAACTAACCCGTTACGGGTACTTCATATTTGTTACTGTTTGTGAACAAAAGTTTTTTACAAGAAACAGAACTGTTATTTATATAGCTTGATACGTTACAACCTAGTGTGACCGTTTTTTTAAATTTTTTACCCATGAAAAGTTACGCAGCAAGACTTTTCAGCTAGTTTCTCTCTTTAATTGTCAATAGCCATTTTCTTTAAGCAAGTGTTTTACATTAGAAATAATTTTTAGGAATAGTTGGAAAGACAAATAAGAAAAATTTTAGTCATTTCAGTAAGAAAATGTCTTTAAATTTTTCATTATTATTTTTATTTAGTTATTTATTTATTTATTTTTGATTTGATATGATTAATACAATTATGGCTTCGTAGCAAACAGAAATTAGTAGTTTATAGGAATTCTTTTTTTTAACCTAAATTACTGGCTTAAAATGACTTGTATTATTTCTCCTTCAATGAAGTTATTCAGGAAATATTTAATATCTGAGTAGTTTTTTTTTCCTTTTTAAATTAATTTCAAAAAGAATATAATTTAAATATTTGTTTCAATATAACTAAAATTAGAATTGAAAAATGGGTTTAAGAATTTTGTTTATTCTCATTCTCAGGGTAAGCTTCAAGATATTTTGAAAACATATTCCAGGATATTCCTAAGAGATGGCGCCATGATGAATATGATTTCAATGTAAAATTTTGAAAAATAATTTATGGAATAATGGAAATCTTCCAATTATAGCTAGCAACGTTTTTTAATTTATTTTTATTTATGAAATGTGAAAATTAAGTATTTTTATATACTTTACTGATACTCACAAAAAATCTGTTAATCTGTATTAAGATGCAATATGAGCTGTATTAAGATGCAATATAAAATCTGTATTAAGATGCAATATGAGCATTTAATAAATTTCTTTTACCAAATAAATAAAGAGATTTAATCTCTGGTTATAGGGCGTCGGACACCTTTTAATCCCTTTAATAACAAACAGTCTGAGGATCAGATCAGTCATAAGTAAATATGTGCTGGACACAAATTATTGTTAACTTAGTTAATTTTTTAAAATTCCTTTAAATTTTTTTAATGAATTTGCAATTAGAGTTCTTTTAAAATGACGGTTTTTTTCTTTCTGAAAAGAGAAAAGTGGTAGTACAGCAGTTCCATTATTAGGATTTTTTAATTCTTAAACCTATTATTAGAAAATACGATAGTTCTGTTTGCCGTAATAAATGTTTATATTATGATATAAAGATAAAGAACAATGCTTTTTTTAAATTGAAAATAGTAGTTGAGAGCAAGAAATATCCACTTAGAATAAACAATTACGTGCTATCACTTTTTCCGTTTAGGTGTGCTTCATTAGTTTCCTATTATAGCAGAGCATTAATGTGATAATGTCTCATCTCTTAAAGATTTGAGCATTTTTCATTCGTCGTTTCCGTTTAGTTCCCAATGAACATGAAGTAAGATATTTTGCACTGTAAATAATGGCGAGAGAAGGAAGGTGTGACTCAAAATCATAGGGGAGAGAGCTATTTTTTGTTATCAGCTGAACGAACAGAGCAGAAGAGCCTTAGAATACTACCAATAAAGAATCCCAATTAGATAAAAATCTTGTTACTTCTAAGTGTAACAAATTGCATTTGGAAAATTAGACATGAATTAATTGTTTTCTGTTCCCTGTCCACTTTTAAGTACTTCTATATCATTTTCTGGCTTCAAATTTCTTGGGTCATTTTGTTTTGTAAGTGGAAGGATGGTCCCATCCCATTTTATATCTTCACCACAATGTCTACTTCTACCTTATGCCTCTTCTAAAATGGATTCAAGAAGATGTTAAAAGTAGGCATTTTTTTTTCTTGAGATCATCAGATGGGTTACTTGTGGAAGGTTTCACATCTTGCAGCAATTGCGCAGCGGGCAAACAAATTTTTCCAAAGAATTTGCGAGGTTGTGAAGTCAATCCTGGCAGCCGATTAAACAATTGGTGTAAGTATGCAGCAAGGAAACTTTGAGAGAGGGGTAACATCTCAGGTGCTGTCCTCGCCGCGTGACGTGTATCAAAATTGTATAGCACTCTTGGCATAACCATTGAAAAGATAAAACCATTAAAAACGGTATAAAGTGCTTGGCCATGATTGATTACATAGTTGATTATTCGATGAATTGGTGATATTCAAAATTAAAATAAGTTAACATTTTGTAAATAATTTAGTAAAAAAAATTAGATTATTGTGCCACGTTGAAGGATTTAATTTGTTAAACAGAAAGCTGATAGCAAGTTGAAAGAAACAGAAATCTGTCATTATCTCTATATCACTTCGTTATTAAGTGTTTGCAATGTGTAAATCAATACTACCGTGTTAATCAATTATTAAATCAATACTAGTGAAGAAGTACTTTCCAGATTTCATACTGTGATTATATTATTCGAAAATATTTTTTGCAGTGATTTATACTTATAATAGCAAATTGATATCTCATTTATTAACATGAACCTATAATATTAAAACTATTTCCACACCCACATTTTTTATAAGAAAGCTCATTTGTTTTATAATTTTCTTTCTGTTCAGTAATACTTGTGGTGTAATACCTCTTCAAATTCGGTGTTTGAAGAACTCTAAAAACTATGTGAATGATTACTTTATTGCAAGTCAATATTGAATCGAATGCTTCTACTCACTTCTAAAGGTGTAATTAAATCTTAACACCAATGAAGCTTACAACAAACTGCAGCTCGTTGGAGAAAAAAAGTTGCGTAATTCGAATCTCCGTAAATTTGGAGAATAATTATTGTATACTGAAACTATTTAATTAAATTCTTCTATGAAATGATGGTGGGGTTTGTTTTAAACTTAAAAAGATGCTTACGGACCATTATTATAAATTTAAAGGTGTATAATTGTGCAATTTCAAGACATTGACGATAGGGAGGACAAGATGGCGGTTTGTATACATGAAGTGTAATGGTGAATGTTTTCTTGGAGGATTGAATTGACAAACTGGTCATACCAAGTAAGTTTCAATTCACTTTTCTAATCGATTAAGAATATTAAATGTGTTCGCTTTTTGCCGGGTAATTTCAATCTTGTCGAATTTATTTGACAAAAAACTCAAATAAATTGTCATAAAGTGAATGTATGCTTTCAGTTGTATTATAAAGACATTAATGTTCTTATAAGATTTACAAAATAATTTAAAATAATTTTATAACATTCAATTTCCATTCCCTTTGATTCTGTTCAAATTCATAATATTTCGTCTGCACTGTATGTTTGATTAACAAACAAATTTTATTTTAGGAAATATTGCATAATGCATCCTAAATGTATGATTCATTCCTTATATTGAATCGTAAAAGTAACTTTGCTGATTCCTAGGTGTATCATATGTTACTGTATTTATAAATTTCAGTGTTACTGAATAAGGAACGGAGTGGAGGCTACTTCACACCAAATGGTGTAAAGTAGCCTCCACTCCGGTGTAGTAGCCTCCATTCTAGGTGTTTCAGTACGCCAAGAACTACCTTTGGTTTTGGTGTAGTAAAACACTTAGTAAAATACCTTTTTGGATTAAAGTAATTGTCACAATTTTCGGTATCCAAAAAATTTTTACTTTCTGAGATCCACTGAAATGTATTTTACGTTATTCTATTTTTGTTTTTATATCTATAAATTATGTTTTCTTGATTTAATAGTTCATTAAATTGTAAAACATTACGTTTACCTTTTTTGCTGAATTAATTATGAGTTACGTAGATGAAAAATATGCATAAGGTAAATGTGGGTGCATAGAACATCAAAAAAACGCTTCTAGATCTTACGATGGCATATATAAAATACAAAAGCACTCCTTTCTTTATTTATTTACAATCAGCATTTTAGGTTTTTTATCGTTTCATTTAATTAAAAAATTTAAATTTCAAACTTTTTCCTAAGCTATGCATTCCTTCGAGAGCAAATGGAATAATTAATGTGCATAAATTATATTTCTTAAACTCATAAACTATGACACTTAAAAAATTACATTCACTAAGGTCTATAGAAAAATTTAATGGAAGTACAAGGGAATAAAAAACTATAAATAGATAATTAGTTTAAGAATTATTAGAAATTAATAAATTTTTAGAACAAAATTACCACTTTGGCCAATGCAACTGTAAAAAGTTTGTAAGTACCATTTTTGTTCGGGAACTTAACCGGACGTTTTCTTTTTAAAATCTAATTCATTCGAAAGTTTTTTCATTTTTTAAACTTTCATTTTTAGTCTTTAGCACTTATTTTTTTATTAAATATGTTTATTACATAGCTTTATTATTTTTAAAACAGTAATAATTTTTATATACGTCTCTCATTCTTATATACCTCTCTCAAATATTGATCCAACAAACTATTTTATTAAATTAAATTCGACTTCATCCATGAAATATTTTTCTGTTAAAAATACAATTCTAATCGACTGCAATGTCTTTGAAACAGTTGTTTTTACATAGTTAATATCTAATTTTGTATAGTCTACTTCACATGGATCATAGTTTGTAAACTACAAAATTTCATCAAAATATAGTTAAAATTTTTGTTTTTGCAACAGTGACATTTCTGAAAAATGTAATTAAGCATAAAAATGTAATTAAGAAAACATAAAACCACACTTCATAAAGAAATGAAATCTCCATATCTTCGCAAAAATAAGCCCTGAACGTCATTATATAATTAAAACTCTTTCTTATATCCATGTACTAAATAACATGTTAAAATGCTAGTAATGTTACTCTGTTTGTTAGTTTACTGTGTTAGTTACATTAAAGTCAGTTTGAATTAAAACCCTCAAGTAAGAGTTTCAAAAATTACTTTTTTCTTAAAAATAACGCGAAAACTTTTCAAACCTTACTTATCAGAATGAATAACTTACTCCAAATAGAAAGCGACATTTTTTACCAAAAAGTTTACCTCAAGACCAACTTTAATTTCCATTAAGCTCTTCGCACTTGTTCGACAAAAAGTAATTACACTACATAGAATATATTTTTTTTCTTTTCTTAATATCTCCTTTTTTGCAACTCTAAGACGTTGAACTTTAAGACAATGAAGCTCATCACGTTATCTTCCTTTTTTTCCATCAGAATTGTTCGTGTAGTTTTAATTGCTTTTAAAAAAACCATCACGTCACGAAGAAACTTTAATTTATTCGGGAACAAATCTAAAAAAGAGTTTGAAATGAATTTTGCTTTTAATAGAGGGTAAATTCGTTAAATACTCACTCTTCGTTTTTTTTTAATTTCTTAATATATTAAAAAGTATATACTGAAATAATAAGACTTTTAAAGCTAATAATAAATTTAAATCTACATTCACTGAAAACCTATTTTGGAAATTTAGACATTCTATAAAATATTAAAAATAATAAATAATTTCGTTCTTCTTAAAAAGTACATCCAATTAAAAAGGAACAGAAAGTTTTCGCATTTCAATGGTACTGTGCATCCAAGCAAATACTACAGTGAGTCCAAACAAATTAGTTTTTTAAAAAAGTAAATATTAATAAATTAAATATTTTCTTAATTCATTGAAAATAATAAATATTATCTTTATTCACCAAAAATTTCATAAAAATTTAGAAATTCCAAAAAATATTAAGAATAATGTATAATTTTCTTCTTAAACAATACGTCCACTATTTATAGTGTATTATTTATACTACAAGGTGTCCCAAAACAATAAGTTTTAAATATTTAATTTATAAATTTAATATTATCTCAAAAATATGAATTGGAACTTTGGAAGTTTAGAAATTTTAAAAAATGATACTAAAAACATAAGTTTATTTTTTCTTAAAAAGTGCATCGAATGAAAAATGCACTATAAAATTCTTGATCAAACTATGGTACAAAGTACTTTGGGAGCACCATTGCATCATCTGTAAAATTCCTTTCACCGTAAAATATTATACCATAATTTTTACAGTAATAGGTACTTATTTAATTACAGTGATTCAGTGATTTTACGGTAATTATTACTGTAAAAAATGGATTCTACTGTTAAAATACCTGCACTCTCCGAGTACCGGTATTTTATACTGTAATTTGATTCTAATTTTTTACAGTGTGACTTGAATTTTTTTTAGAGTGCAAAAATTATTCAACAGGGATGCCCAAAAGTCCTACAGAAATACTTTTTTTAAGAAAGCCGAGGGTTTTCAACTAAAAAGTCTGAATTGTTTACTTATGCAAAACGTAAATAGTATCGAATTATACAAGGAATAGCATATAAAGTTAATGGCCTCCGCTGTTTAGCTGGTTGTCTTGAACACTTTTTACTAAATTTTCAATATTAATAATTTTGCTCAAATAGTCCTAATTTTGTTTAAATAGTGCTTTCAATTTGGCTGGAATAAGCATTAAACCTGGCATTAACCTTAATAGGAAAAAAAGATTCTACAGTGTTAAAACGCATGATCTAGTCACCAAATAGTGATCTTAAAAACGGAAAATTGCATCACCAGAAAATAACTCAACAATATTTTAAATAATGCTGAACAATGTAAACGCGTTGTTCTTTCATATATCACTCCATTTTTAACAAACCTAAATTGTTTACTGTTTTTATTGAACCACGTCAAAATTAAGACATTCGCAAAATTAGGACAAGAATTTTTGGTTACCTTTTTTAAAAGTAATAAAATATTCTAAAAAACAAAACTGAAATGAAATTTACTTAGATTTGAATGATTTTTATACTATAAACGACATGTAGAAAACTTAATGTTAAGGCGCTCTAATGCTCTTGAAATGAATAAAATAACTTTAATTTATTTTGATTTAGCTTGAAATTTAAATTTAAAATAATCAAACCTACAGGTTCATACGTTTTCCTAATTTCAAAAAGTTGCTATTTCAATCAGTTTATGGTTTTGGGGAGAATAAATTAAATCCAAATCAGAAAATAGTATTTAAAGCATACATAAGTCCTTAACCAATGTTGTGTCATTCAAAAAGAAATTTGTTTTCGTTTTAATGTCAAACCAGCTTCTGCTTGTTTATTTTTGAACAAAAATTCGATGTTGAAGTAAAATTTATTACTTTTTAAGCTCGCCCATCTAATAAATGAACATCTTTCGTTGTAAAAACTTATCTTAAAGTCGTATACATTTAACTTAACTAAAAGTAAGTAATTTTACAATTTCCTTTATGTTGCTATAAATAATATTTTTTTTCTTCATGCTATTTGCTTCAATGGTTTGACATATTTTTTTTAATTAGCAATTTTTAAAATTATTCTTCTTTAATAATTTACGCATAAAGGCAATAAAAACAAGTCCTGTTTTTTTCTCCATACAAGCCTAAAACGTATTAACTGTAAATAAACTTTTTAACTAGGGCTGTTCTTAAATATTCATTTTATCCAAGAATATTCATTTTACTATTTTACATACCTGTATACTACATAAGCGTATGTCTTCTTAATTATATATACAACTCTCTTTAAGCCTAACATAGAACAAAACTTTAATCAAACCAACTGTCAACAAATACAAAACAATATCTAATGGCATTGCCAAAACAAGAAAGATAAAAAAAAAATAATTTAAGTAAAATAATCATATTAATGTCGGTTATGCAGTTGCACAACCTGCATTAATATGATTATTTTATGAACCGGAACATAACCCTAGTAACAATTTTACCTTGGCCCCTGTTGGGCTCAATATAGGTCCTGTAAGAACCTGCACCAAGGGATCAATATTGGAGCTTTTTTATTTTTTAATCTTGGCCCTAGGATGGCCTAAATCTTACCCTTATTGAACCAAGATTACTGAATATTGGTCCAATGAGAGCCCAAGTTATATTTGCTGATACGGTATTTTAAAGCATTTTAAAATTTAAAAATATTAGGTGGACTTTTTAAAAGGTTCTTTCGAGGTTGTCATAAAGTCATGCTGCTTTTATTTAAAATATTTAGTTGTTGGACAGCGAAAAGTTATGTTAATAGTTAATTTAAAGTTTTAATTTCAGAAAAAGAATATATTTCATTTTATTTAAATTTTTATATTTATTTTTGCATAATTAAAAAGCATGCACATTCTGAAACATATTTTCGTAGTAATAGCTGAAATTCACAGCTATGATCAACAAACTGACAGATGTCTCTTGAAGGGCATAGTCTCTAAAACTACCCCCCCTCCCCACATTTTATCATTTCAGGCAAATAATTTTTTTAAAAAAACATTACATTCCGAATCTTTAAATAAAAAATAGTTACTAATCTCTTACAGACATTTAGAAGATGGAAGGAAATTGTTTAGATTTTTTTTGTGAGTTAATTTGAGTGAATTACTATAACTTTGTATTTTAAAATTGGATCATTATTGTATTTTACATGAATACCTGCAATGTGCACGAATCTTTGCAATTTTTTGAACCGCATCTCTCAAAATAAAATAAGTGTTCATAAATTTCAATTTTCCTTTAGATTAATTTCCGTATTGAAATGATGCATATCTTTAATTTGGTCTTGCTGCATAGAAAATTTAAATTTTATTAATTAATTAATAAGCCCTGAATTTTAGGATGTCATCTTATTAAGTATTAATATTAATTTTTGCTACAAAAATTTACTTGAAATAAAATTTTATTATTAATATATGTGCAATTAAAAATTTAAATAAATGGAATAATATGACTCATACATTAATTTTTTGGTAATTCAAAAATGTTTGCCACTATAGAATATACTTCAAGCAAAACTTGGAAAGAAATTTTTGAAAAATTTATTTTTTATAACTTTGGATTTTCTTTATTAACTAAATCATAACCCTGATTTCGTGAAGCATTATTTATTGGCTGTTCTAGTTGTTTAAGTAAAGTATAATTTTTGAAGAAAAAATCTAAATATAATGGAAATTGCACTATTGATATTCATGCTACTAAAATTTAATTAAATAGAAAATTTTCTTTTTTGAAAGAAAAAGCCTATAAATCCTTTTTTGTTGTAAAAACTACTTAAAATAATATTTTTTGATCTATGCTAAACTTAAACTAATTTTTAAAACGCTTTTTTTGCAATGTAATTCAATTATATAATTTTTTTATAACCAAAAGTCCCCATCGTTTACAGATCAGCGGGATTTGGCGCAAAATTTTGCGTTAAAATAGCAGTTTAAGACAACTGACAACTTTAAAATTAACAATTATTTTGAAATAAATAAGGAAAAATTGGCTGATATTTACTGACATTGAAATCTACTTTAAATATAAAATTTACGATTGAAAGCTAAAACTGTATCATGTATTACAAATAATATTCAATGCATAATGGACTTTCGTTTTATTATCTCAGAACTTTAACCAACTTAAAAATGGCAATAGTCAATGCAATTTTGGTCGTAAACTTGATAAAATCTTGTAATTTTTCTAAAATCAATTTTGCTAAAGTGTATAGGTAAAACTAAAATTTATATTGAAATTTATAATTTTGTAACCTAAATGAAATAACCAATTGCTTTACATATACTGAGATTAAAAGTATGGTCAAATGTACGAGAATATGGTTAAATTTACCGTGTTTCTGGCTCCATGTATAAACCAAAAGACACAGCAATTTTCACCGAAACACTTTGATAAGGATTTAAATTCAATTAACCATAAAACATAATGCTGTAATATGTGATAAACCAGTAAATGTGGTGAAAGTTTTTGATTATATCATGATTTTTAAGAACATGGCATAAAAACCATTTATTGGGTTACATGTGCTTCTTCAATTTTGAATTTCTTATTAAATGTTTGGTAATAAAGAGTACAATTTCGAATACCAAAATTATCAGTTAACCACTGCCATATGAATGGAAAAATTACCAAATAAATGGCTTATAAAAAAAAGTACATTTATTACCAGAATAATGTTGTTTT
The DNA here is from genome assembly GCF_043381705.1 of Parasteatoda tepidariorum. Classification (NCBI taxonomy): domain Eukaryota; kingdom Metazoa; phylum Arthropoda; class Arachnida; order Araneae; family Theridiidae; genus Parasteatoda; species Parasteatoda tepidariorum. The sequence continues at coordinate 45,103,611 of NC_092205.1, read as the reverse complement.
TTCTAAACATTGCAGTTTAAATTGAAATTTTTACTCAGAGAAATTTCTCTTTTCTACTTTCATTTAAAGTTATATTTAAGAGAATGACTAACGTATGAAAAAACTAAAATATTCAAATCTTTGAAAGAATGCTTTTATTTATTGTTTAAATCCATTTGTTAAAAATCACTTTTTGCATGAAAATGGTTAATTCTACAGGAAAATTTTACATTCTTAGCTGACAATTTTTAAAAACTTTTTGTGAGTATTTAATACCTTAAAAGCCACACTACTTTATTCTAATTCCCAAGTTTAATAAAAGTAAAGAAGTTTAAAAAACAATTATATTGATCATTCTACGCCGAAACGCTCAAATAACATCAGAAATTTAAAGACCTTAATTGCAAATGTACTAAAACGAAATGATTTAATGCAATATTTCTACTAAAAAAATAATGTCTGAAAATGACTTTTTTTCTGTTTTTAAGCTACAAATATATCATTAGTGCATAGAGCCGAAATATTTTTCGGAAAATGTGTTCTGGGAATTTTTCTTTTGATTAGCATAATAAGTTCTGTCATAGAGAGACTTTGTTCGCTTTTTGGGTTGCTAATTCCTTTTAATTGGCTGTAATCCCTAGGAGATTTACTCGAAAACCGGAGCTTTTGTTTTCTGTTTTAGTTATGAATGCATTTTTGCAAAGTCTTATGCATAGGGTAGAAAAAGTTATTCAAACTTTCACAGAACGAGAAACCTTTAATCTGCACACTTTTACTGTTTGTAAGCATGTGAATAATAGAGTTTTTTGCCGTTTATTTTAAAACCATATAAATATGTTTATATATAAATCCAAGCTGGTAGGTTATTTGTTTTATAACAAGAAAGTATCTAGTTACCTAATATCCAGTCTAAACTAAAATTAAAAAAAATTAAAAATTAAATTATAGTAACTGCACGAGTTTACTGCAAGTAATAATTTATAGAAGTTTATTTAAATGATTTAACAACATTCGAAATTTTTTAATAATGTAAAATAATTGATTTTAAATTTCCGCTATGTTTGTTTTTGAGAAAACTATCAATATTATGTAAGAAATTGTTATAAAATTATAAGTATTTCATACGTTTACAACATAATTATTTTCAAGGTTTAAAAAATTTATACTTAGTATTTATAGACAGTAAAAAATGAATTTTAATTATTTAAATAATTAATTTTTTTTTAATTTTCTGTATTTATCTTATATTCTATAAATATCTAGCTTAATATTATTTTGTTCAAACCACAATAGAATGAATTTTAAAATATTAAATTATTGTTACTCTAAATTTAATGCGAGCAATAACTTACATAAGTTTCCTTTAAACTTTTGAACAAAAATGATAAAAATAATTACTTTTTAGTTCCCACATTTTTTTGAAGAAATTATTAACATTAGTATAAATTTATTTGTATTACGCAAGCAACATAATTATTTTAACATATTATAATATTTTATACTTAATATTTATAAATAGTGAAGGAAGAAATTTAATTACTTAGAAAGATAAAATTTTTTAAATTTTCCGTATTTATTTTTTATTTTATAAGATATTCAATGCTCAATATTTAATGTTTTACATATCTGCGTAATTATTCAGAAACATATGCTAAAAATATGTTAATATAAATAAATTTAATAATTAATTAAAAATATATGATAAGTTTAAAATACTAAACACATTCAATGTAAGAGTATATTCAGTATTATAAGAGTATATTCAGTTTAGTATAATTCAATGTAACAGTATTACTACTTGTATTTAGAGATTATACCGTGCAAGCATTTCCAGAACTGATACTGGCCTTTTTGCGCTATTTTTTTAACAAATTGTTTAGTTACGTATCAAAATGAAATTTTTGACTACTTTTATTACTTTCGCAATTGGAATCAGTTTCAAGAGTAATTTTACATCTAGTTATTAATAAACTTAATCTTTTTGTCGAGTCATGGATTCAGAGCAAGTTTTTTTTGTAAAACCTTTTCTCATGATTTCAGTTTAGCCAGTTACTAAAACTAAATAAACATTATTATAATTTCAACGGAAAAAAATGTAGAATTATCAAAATAAAGTTATATTTTGACTGTTTCATTTACTTATTATGAAGGTAAAACTTAATTACATATTTAATAGTTATGAAATGCATCTAAATTATCTAAAATTGTAGCTACATGGTACGTATGCAAAATTTAAATCAAATGTTCATCCCCATATGTTCCTGTTTATCCATCTAATTTCGTCTGCTCAGCTTATCAAGCTCAATTCAGGTGTATGCGATTAGTCCCCCCATTCCTTCTGATAGAAATGGAATAAAGGGGAGTAGATTTAAGCTCTTCATTTAATTCTATTTTACCAAAGTTGGGGGACGTATATCCCAAATATTATGTCACCCAACGAAAAAAAATCAGAACCATTTGAACATAAGGGACTTTACACTATTTAAATTCTTTTTAAATAATTAATTTAAAATAATAAAATATGTCATTAAAATTATTGCAATATTAAATATAATAATTAAATTTAAATTTCTCATTAAAATGAATAAATTAATGTATGTTTCATTATAAATTTAATATTAGGTAGTTTCAAAAAAGTAAACCAATTTAGCAAGTCTCATCCTTACTAAATTTCTTCAAGCTTTAATTTACATTTCCAGAGTTGATTTTACATGTTCTTCAATTTTTAAATAATACTAATTCAATCATAAAATTTATTCTCATTATGGAACATAATATTAAATTTTTTCAAGAATTACTTCCTTCATGTTAACTGAAAAAACAATATAGTAAAATTCCCATAAATTTTGTTATGCCTAACGAGTGCAATATTTAAAGAACATTAGGCATATTTTAATATTAAATTTTTTCAAGAATTACTTCCTTCATGCTAACTGAAAAAACAATATAGTAAAATTCCCATAAATTTTGTAATACCTAACGAGTGCAATATTTAAAGACTAGGCATATTTTAATATTAAATTTTTTCAAGAATTACTTCCTTCATGCTAACTGAAAAAACAATATAGTAAAATTCCCATAAATTTTGTTATACCTAACAAGTGCAATATTTAAAGAGCATTAGGCATATTTTACACACAGAAATGTTGTTACTTTTTACATATATTCCACAATAATTTATACACTATTTCACGAAGACTTATTTCATAAAGTAATGAAGTAAAAACCATGAAATTCAAAATTTTCATTCAATTTTTTGAATTTTGTTTTTGTTTAAGTTTCTGTGTACTCATAATAATTAATGAATAAGGAAAAAAAATGTGAAACTAAAGTTTATCCTTGTAATATTCTGTTGTATACAACCCATTCAAAAATATTGCAGAAATTTGAATTTCCATTAATTAGGCAAGTATTTTTTCTATTTTTATAGCTGAGAATAATTATTATATCAGATTGAATTTTCATACAATTAAGAAACTAAAGTTATTATTATTCAGTTCCACTTCTTTTGTAATTTCAGAGATTATACTATAACACAAAAATATTACCATAAAAATTATTTAAATCTTAGAATGGCTAATTGGCCCGATCAAATTGGCACTTGAAAGCGCCAAATTAAAAATAATATTCAATTTGATTATAGATATGTAGTGCATATGTAATTAAATAATACGTTTATATTTCTCATTTCATGCTTACAATATTTGAACACATGATTTGAGTAAATACATTTTAAAAATTTTAGAAAATTTTAAAATTCTTTTAAATTGTGAAATATTTTCTCGTGTATTCACAAAAGAAAACGAAAAACAAAACTATGTAGCATGACTTCTTTTTGAAAAAAATAAGATCCTTTTTATGAAAATTCCTTTATTGAAGTAAATTAACTCTTGCAAATTTTTAAAATGTACTAAAATTTTAACAAGTTTTACTCATAACAATCGACTTTATCAATATTATCGACTTTAAATCAACAGGTTATTCACAAAAACGTTTAAATAATTTTTTTATTCAAATTTTATTTCACAATTTAATTTTATTCCAAATTAAGATAGTTGCAATGAATATTATATGCTGATTATACAAGACCGTATAAGCCTTAATTTTATTTTATGTAAATTAGAAAAATAATCGAAAAACTTATTCGGTAGATAGTTAAATAAAGTAAAATAAGTTACCTAATTTGTTTTTATTTTATAATTCAAAAGATTCTAATGATTCTGTTAAAAGAAACCAAAACTATAAAAAAGTCACGTTTTCATCTTCTATAAGTGGTAGCCACTAAACAACAATTTACTCTGAATAACTTCGAAACTTTTTACAGCACCTCTTTGCTTTTACTAGATCATAAGTTCAAAATTGTCACAAAATTTGCTCACGTAAGAATATTTACGAAGTTTTGATGGAGAAAACTGTCTCACCAGGACGTAAAAAAGAATGGCATAAAGCGTAATATAGAGATGGTCCAAGCTAGAAGCTCAGCTAAGTGGCTGGAAGGCATGTCGAAAGGGGGGGAGAAGAGTGTAAACGGTAACAACAAAGTGGCGGAGTTAAATCCCTTTAAAAAGGAGGGTTATAAGTTGTGCAAAACTTTAACAAAGAACTAAAGCTTAAATTTGAATGTATAGATTTTTTTTTGCTCTATTCTTTTTGACAGTATATATATATAAATCATTTCAGTTTTGAAAATTATAACTATATGAAGAACAAAATTTTTTATTATCATAAATGGCTTGCTTTCCATGCATTTGGTTATTTTCGCTGTCATATGGTAATAGCTAACAGGCAATTCTGATTTTTAAAATTATAAAATTATTAATAAAAATTGCAAAACTGAAAAATAAATTTAATCGAATAAATAGTTTTATGTCCTGTTTCAAGGTTCATGTTGAATTACCACATTTTTCAACATTTACCTAGTTTTATCAAAAATTAAAAAATTATATTTTGATAATTTTACCAAATTTATTAAAAATGCGCTTCGGTAAAAATTACTGAACTTTATGGTGCTTTTGTATAGCCGGAAACACGGTTAATTTTACCATATTCTGTTAGTTTTAAACATACTTTTTTACTCCAGTGTGTATAAAGCAACAAAAAAACCCCCATCTACAAAGCATTTAAGTTCTGTTTTTAAGCAGAAAAGCTATTTAGGTATGTAACGTTTAGAAAAAAGTAAATCCACTCAGTTTCGATTAAAATAATAGGAAATGATTTTTGAACAAGCTTATCTCATGATCTATGAAATAATTTTAAATCGCTGTATATAAATAATTTTCAAATTATTTTGAATTTCGTCATACTAAAAAATCTTTTAAATTTTTAAGGAAATAAGATGTTTTAATTTTATGTAGAAAATTAACATAACTATATGAGGAACCAAAGTTCTATTATCGTAAATGATGCGCGAAAAAGGTGCATCGAAAATGGCTTAAAATAAATAAATAAAATAATTAAAAAATAATAATAAAATAATAATAAAATTAAAATATGTTTTTTTTTCATTTGTAAAAAATTTTTTATTGTTTTTAATATGCTGATTTTTAAAAGCAATAAATTTTTTAACTGAGTTATTTACATTGAATTTACATGTGAATTGTTCAGAGGGAGAAAAAAATTCTAGTAAAATCATCGGAGTGTTAGGTAATGACAGATTTGGTAAAAATAAATAAAATAAAAATAATATTGGAAAATATATACGGTATTTAAACCATTCATGTGGTAATGTTTTCGTTCATATGGTAACAGTTTAGCGTCAATTCTGATTTTTCAAATAACAGGTCTCATTACTCCACATTTTAAATAAAAAAATACAAAACTTCAAAGTAACTTTAAGGTATGAATTTGCTCTAAGATATCATGATAAAATTACCAAATTTTACTCATTTTTCAAATTTTATCATATCTTATAAATCCACAATGGAAATTGCACTATTGATATTCATGCTACTAAAATTTAATCAAATAGAAACATTTTCTTTTAAAAATAAAATAGCCTATCAATTTTTTGTGTGGTAAAAACTGCTTAAAATAATAGTTTTTGATCTATGCTACATTGAAACTAATTTTTAAAGCTTTTATTTTTGCGATGCACTTCAACATAAATTTAAAAACTAAAAAAAAAAAAAAAAAAAAAAAAAAAAAAAAAAAAAAAAAAAAAAAAAAAAAAAAAAAAAAAANAAAAAAAAAAAAAAGAAATATACATAATAAATATTTTATTGCTACGTTTACTGAAATCATTACCAAAGCGATCGGGCAAAAACAACCGAGTTCTCATAGAGCCAAAAATGCTGTAAATTTTACCATATTCTGGTGGTTTTGAATACACAATGTTTCTCAATGTAAACTAAGCAAGAAACTACTTATTAATCATTTAAATTTCGTTTTTAGGCAGAAAAGCTATATAGGTAGGGGAGAGTGGGGTCAATTGTAACATTTTTTACTTAACTATTTTTAACTAACAAAAAATCCGGTATATTATTAGTAGTAATTGACAGACGAGTAAAGTAGACTACTAGAAAAAATATAAATACCTTATTTTAAATGTTATCATATTAAATATTAACAATTTTTGACAGTCGTGCACTTGTTACAATTGTCCCCACTTACTGGGTCAATTGTAACAGTTCATAAATTCAACTAAAACATAGTTAAATATACACATTATCATAGTTGTGATATATTTTTTTATTGATCAAAATAGTAATGATATTTTAGGAATAAAAATAATAATGAGCAGAGACCTAAAGGGTTAAACTTTTAACTTTGAGGGGTAAAAAATTTTAATTTATGCTGTGAAAGGTGACAAATAAAATAATGCACATGCAACATAATATAAATGATATAGGAAACTATTGGTGGTTCTTAAACAGCTAAGTAATGGTTTGTAAACATAAGATTATTTATTTTCAGCTGTTACAATCATCCCTTTACTTATTGTTACAATCGTCCCCAAGACGCCATTTCAGCTTCATTTGTTAAAAACTATGATAGTTAATTAACAAATCTAATCTCATTTTTTTTAAATGTTAATTAAGGTGTCCACTTACATATTCGGTTAATAATTTTTATTTGTTTAAACAAAATTACTTTGTAACAATATATTATAATACCAAAGAAAGTACTTACGTAGCGTGAAAATATCTTTTGTGATGTAACTCTTTCAAAATTACATAAAAATGGTTGCCAGCAAGGGTACACATGTAGATTTATTAAATACACCTTGTGCGCCACCTAGGAACCAAATCTAGAACCCGACACTCGAAATTTTTGCTCTGTTACAATCGGACCCTGTTACAATTGACCGCACTCTCCCCTACAACATAACGTTTAGGGCAAAATAAATTCTATGATAATAATAAAAATTGATTTTGGGGCACGTTTATCTTATTAACAATATTTTACGAATATTATATTCAAATTGTTTTCAAATTATTTAAAATTTCGTAATACGCAGGAAGCTCTTAAATTATTAAAGGATTAAGAAGCTTTAATTTTATGTAGAAAATTAATATTTCTTCTTTTTTATCTTTGAAAATAAATACTACGTTGAAACATAAATCTTTGAAGATATAAAAATAATGACTTAGGAGTTAGAAATAACTTGCTTTCTCAATATCAATATTTTAGCCTAATTCATGACAGGAATTTAAAAAAGCCATTTTTGACGTTTTAAAAACTCTCAGTCTGCTTACAGATTTTTAGTAATTACTTCGAAAAATAATATTAGTTATTCAATACTTTTGGACAGAAAATACTTTATTTTTCTAAATTACATATTTTGTTTTTCTCAAGTTGTTTCAAACAATTTTGATAATGTGTATAGTTTGTCTTGACAGGAATAACTTTTTGGCAGCGCATCTTATGAAATACAAAAATCAGAAAGAAAATTTACATACTTCGAGAAACTAATATGGTGTTCAATACTTATTTTCATACAATTTAATAATGAAGAGAAACTAAACAAAAAATTAAGCATAAAAATACCATTTTCATTAAGCATCAATGATATGTAAGAATATCATTTAGTTTTCAATTTACTATTTCAACAACGTAGGTTTTTACTATTTTAACGAAAGTTATTACATGTTAAACTTTCCAATATATATAGATAAATATTATATTTTTTCATTTCATTGAAAATTGAGCTAATCATGCATACTAACATATCTGAAGCTGATTTAGGCAAAAATGGCCAGTTCTTTTTCGCGTTAGCGATAAAAAAAAACTGAAATATCAAGCGTGTAAGCTGTTATAAACATGAAAGCGTAAACGTATATGCTTATAAATTTCTGAATGAAAATCGTCTCTCGCATAAACAACGTAAGGATGAAACAAAACTAAGTTGGGGGAATAAAACTTTTTTAAGCTAAGTAAGGGGAACTAAACGTTTCTTTTTTGTATTTTTTAAGCTACATCCAATAATTTGTTTCATTGCATTCAATCATAATCGTCTATTTACTATAAATGCAGCACATTATAAAAATTTTTTTTTGCATATTATTTAAGTTTTCCAGTTTCAAATAAAATGCAAATATCTTAGCATTTAGAGTAGAAATAACACATAACTGGATTCTTTGAGCTTGCTAGTACGCATATTTACTTAAACTTTATGTTGATTAATATTCATAGTTATAGTTTCATTAGTTATAATTCTATTATAAAATTTTTTTATTAACTTAAAGTTTGTAAATATCATTTACGGGAATGTTTGTCTGCCTCTAGAAACTCAAAAGGACTCCTAATTAATTAGGAAGGAATTAATTGAAGGAATAAATGAAATTAATAAGGAAACTCCTAATTAATTTCGATTACGCAACGAAAAATTCTTTTTGAAACCCAAAATATGAGAAAAATTATTCTACTTTAAAATAAATCATTATTAAAATTTTTTGTAGGAAATTAATCACTCAGAGCTAAATCTTTAAATTTTATAAACGACAAAAATTCTTATTGAATCTAACATCATAAAATATTCTTAGGCTGAAACAAATTGAAAATATTATTTTATTTTTGAATGCATTGTTGCATTATTAAGAGTATACTGTTACTATTAAAGATATTGTTGCATTACTAAAATTGATCCTTATTTATTAAAAACATTTTTCATGAAATTTTTTTTTAAATTACACAATTCTAATAGTTATTAAAAATAGAGTATCACAAACACACAATAATTAAAGATTTGTTTTCTCAAATTTGAATTATAAAACGCTTTGAAAACTTTTTTCTTCAGGTTACGGTTACTTAAGGTTAAAAGGGGTAAAAATAGGCTATTTCGATTCAAATTTCGAATTTTTCTTTTCCTATCTATATTTAAATTTCAGTTCATTAGCTTTCCAAAACCTTTTAAAATGTTAGATTTAATTTTTAGAAAAGGAGTTGCAGTTTGTTTTTGGACGCCGATAGACGAAACAGGAACTGTTAGTAAATTCACAGAAACGAAACAAAAGGTTTTTTTTCTTTGCTTCGAGTAATGAAAGCTTATTTATTTGAATGAATTAAATTTTAAAGACAAATAACATTTCCTTTTAGAAATTGATTTTCGAATTAATAATTTTTGAGTGTCAGAATTTTCTTACATTTCAGAATTATTTTGCATCTGTAATGCATATTTCGATGAACGCTGATTTTGAAAAAATTTCTTTACACTAACACACATTACAAGAAAAAACAAGCTTGTAATAGAATTCTTTGAAGTTTTAAATGTAGATTTTGTTTAATGTCTGCTTTGTTTTGAGCTAAAAGCTAAGGTCTAAGTGTGAATTGGAATTCATAACTGTCGCAATTTTAAGAAATGTAATAAAAGCTAATTATTAATGTTTTTATTTAATAAAAAAATGTAGTATAAATAATGAGCTAATGCTTTAGATTTGTTTACATTATGATCAATATTATTAATAATAACCGAAAAAAACTTTATTTCAAAGACAATAGCCGAAATTCCTTTAAAAATGTAAGTAACTTAACAAAAGTTCATTTAAACATACCAATAAAGTATTTCTTAGGTTTTGTTTTGCCCTAATCGCATCATGCTTTACTTTATTTTTTGGAAAATTTATTTATGCAGCTAAATTTCATGTGTCTAACATTATCTTTCTTCCGAGAATAAATTATTTGTTTGCTAACTCACCGACTCTATGGGGAAATAATTATCATAGTAAATCCATTCGAATTCTTCAACAAACTTTCTTTTTTCTAAAAATGAGATACTTCGGAGACTTGTTATTCAGAGCTAAGTGCTTCCAAAACAATGCAAGATATAAGGACTTCTGATGAAGAAAAACATGCACATTTAAAGAATACTGCTATTGAAAATAAAGCAATGAAAAATGGCAAGATTACACACAATTTAAATGTAATCTTGAATTTAAAGAGAATCTTATTTAATTTGGCTGTTAACTTTCATGAAATGTGTTTTAAAATATTTTTACTCGAAGTATTACTTGAAATCTCCATAAATTCAGGCATTGCTTTATGTTTATCAGAAATATTTATATCAATGATATAACAGAATGAGTATATACTTAGTGAAACTAACTATTCAATCAATTTTTTATAAGAAGTAAATATAACCCGTGGGCTCAACCCCTTGAAAAGTGCTATGCTATCTTATATGGTTTTCATTGCAAACAATGGTCTCTTTGATCACTACTAAGTTAAACCCATTTGAAATGTGTTCCATCGTTAAATATTACTTTAAATCAATTATTAAAATCCATGAGAAAAATTTACATTTCTAGTCAATAATAAAATATTGAAGTACAAAAATTTGAATGGAAATAAATAATATGTAACAGAAAAAACATGCAAGAAAACAATAATTATGCTTTTAAAAAACGACATGTATGATGGCATGGTTCTTACGCATCTTTACAATGTTACGTTTTCAAAACTGTCATCAATGCTTTCTACTGCTCTTCACGCATTCATATTTTTAGTTATACTTAAGAAGCGATTAAGAGCATGATTAATACCCAATTTTCTTTCAATAACAATAAACAAAATTATTATAAGTATAATTTAAAAAATAATATCGAGTTCTTTGTTGATATAAATTATTCGCTTTTAACCTTTTGATTCTTCCCATCTTATAGCTCTGTTTGTTTCAGCTTTTGGTTGTCCAAGCGAAAAAAAGAATTCTTTCAGAAATTTGTAAGTATGTGCGTTTATTTTTTTATGCTTATGACAGTTCACACGTTTGATATTTCAATTCTTTATTGTCAACACGAAAAAGAAATGAGGACTTTCTTTGTCCCTATGTAAGAGAAATATGTATATATGTATTCTCAAAAACAAAGAAATTTATATCTTTTTTCAAAATGGAGTTACTATTTTCCAAAATCAGAAATTAATATACTTCAAAAAATGATGATACTTTTTTTTGAAAAAAACTGTTATATTTTTTTTAAAAAAAAGCTGTTTTTTTTTCAACGAAAGAAATTAGTATTCACCCCCCCCCCCCCCAAAAAAAAAAACCTTGTTNCCCCCCCCCCAAAAAAAAAAAAATTTGTGTCTAACATATTTTCAAAAAACTACTTTTAAATATATTTTAAATTCATTCTAGGAAATGGTTTTGCACAAACAGCCATACAAAAGTTAATGCAGTTTGCTGAAAATGCATCTCACAATCAACAGGGTATAGCAAAAAGGAAAAAAAATGTAATGTTTATCCAGCTAAAAAAAATTTTACTCCTGAATAACTATTTAATCCTAAAAAATTTCTGAACTTTCCTTTTACTAAAAATAATTTGATAATGATTCTATATTATATGTGTGGTAGAGAATTTTTTAATCTATAATCCAAGTTAAAATTGAAAAAAAAAATGAAGCATATTCCATTTTCATCGAAATAACGCATAGAAAACGCAATAAAATCCTTTAAAAAAATTATACGTTTAACTCATCTTAACACTCGTTCATTTGATCAAAAAAGAAAGGAAAAATAACTTGAAATTCAGCGAAATGCAAATATATTTCAAAATCGAACATTAAAATGATTTATAGAAAACCGGTGCAGTTGCATATCAAAATTCTAAACGTGATTATTCTATACCCTTTCAAAGCGATGAGTCAACGACAACTAAGGAAGCTGCATGATTTAAATAAATCTCCTGAAAAGAACTCATACTGAGAAATGAAAATCAAAAAAAGTGAGATAATAATATTGAAAAGCGGTCGAGATCAAAGGAACCGGTCCGGTACAATTTTAATCCGGTTGGCACCTACAACTCCCTCTGGTGAGTCACTGGTATAACCCTCCTTCTTATATTTTCTGCCATCTTTAACCTTATGATCAAGATGAAAGCGATGCGAGAAGAGAATTATAATTATTTTATTACTTATTTATCTGATTTAATATTGAAAATTAAGTGTAATTAATGCTTATTCTTTATATGTAGTAAAAGATGCATGATATATATTGTATTTCCAATATTTCTTAGAAATTTTTGTTTTATGAAATATGTGCATTAAAAGGTATTTGTATCCAAAATTAACTTACTCAAATTACTGATACAGTCACATGTTCAAGCATAGCATTTGTTATTATTATTTTTATCATCCATTCCTATTACTGAAAGCATGAATATTTACCAGATAGGATATCAGTGTATTTTTGAGCAATTAGGTATAATATGAAAAAAGCGCAACTACTTCCACTTACTAGGAATAGCATTTACCTTTTAGTTTAATTAATAAACTGAGTTTTAAATATGCTTACTAAATTCATAAACTTCGGTAAAACAACAATATAAATTATTTCCAAAGGAACTAGACTAATACAATTCCAACCTGGCGAGTAGCGACTTATAACAAGACACTTCGTTTGATGCTTTTACTTATTGCTAGAAATCAGGTTCGCAGAAAATGCTGTTTACTAGTTAAACTTAGTAGGAATAACACGATCTGTGACGTAGGCTATAGTATACCCAATTGTCGAAATTTTTAATTTGTAATTTATGAAAAAAATAACATACTCAGATTCATGTAACTGAACATTGATTCTCAAATTTATATAAAATTTTTTTCACTCAAGCCAATAAGAACTGAAACTGATTAACTCAAGAAAATTTTAAAATGAATTAATCGTTTGATTTCTATTTCATATAAGGATATTTAACGCCCCAAACGATGTTTTTAAGTATTTTTAACGCAAACGATAAACGTATAATTCCTTATATTTTTCTTCCTATGTACTCAAACACGGGTCGTTTTGATTTGGTTATGGGGGAAAATACGGATAATTAGTTCACGGCTATATTTCCTAAATTTCATTAAAAAATATCCATTTTAAAATAGAATTTTTGATTCAAAAAAATAAAAAAATTTTTTCAGTTATAGTATCTTTTTTTATCTAAAACCTTATAAATAAATCATTTAATAAATAAATTGCTTAAATTTATTAACATCCATATAGCTTGTTATTGTTTTGTGATAGTGGCTCTTATTTTAATTTTATAATAAACTCAAAGTATCGTTTGCTACTTTAAATTTATTTGTTTATGGAAAATAAAATCAAACGATCATTAGTTTTAAAGTTCGACACATTACTTGCAATATCGATTAGAATGAAAAATATGTTTATAAAATGGAAGCTATAAAACTGTTTTAGGAATCTGATAAGATTTCATTTTAAATATTAGTGTATTTTTTATGTAATTTAACAAATGATTAAAAACGTGGCTAATATCTCCAACTAGCAATTATGTATGTTCCTTAATTATTTTTATTTATTGTTCTTGCAAACGTAATGCTTAAAGCTTTTATTCAAAAAAATAAAATAGTCAAATTCCATTAAAAACTAATTGCTTTCCAGCAATCAAACAATTTAATTCATAAAACATGCTATCACAATCTTTATCTTTTAGTTCTTTTCATAACAAAAACTCTCAAATTTGTGAATCTAATTTTACTAGTAAATTTTTAATTATTATGTATCTTGATAAGATAAGCGCTTGAGTTGAGTAAACATTCCATTTTAAGCTATTGTCAGTATTTTGTTTTTAAACCATTACGTGTGATAATTAGTGAAAATTGTTTCTCGTATTATTAAATTTAGAACTGCCTAAATTATTGAAATGTTCATACAATTTTATATACGTTCTTTTCCCTCCTTCTTTTTTAAACATCGCCAAACATCTACTTATTGTATTCATTATACTGCATCGTATTTCCGAATTTAGGAATAACAATTTTTTACATTAATAACAGTTCTTTACTTATTTTTATCGTTACGTTCTGTGTAATTTAAATTGAAAAATATCTCAGGGTGAAATTGCATGCTTTCATTCCTGGAAAATTTTACTTTTGAAATTCCTAAATTAACAGAAGTCTCTTCTTTTTTCTCTGAAAGAGATTTCAACGAAAGAACTCATTCAGGAAATTCATAATAGTTTTGAAAGTTTTTCGTTGAAAGTTTTTTTGCTGCTGTTGTTGCTATTTTCTCAGAAAAACCATATTTACTTTAGGATAAATCTCTCTTTCGTTGACAATTTTAATAAAGTAACAGTATATCTTAATACAAAAAATTTATTTTGAGTAAATAATTAACTAATTGTAGATTTTATTTGCAATATTTTTGCTAATAAATCCTGTTCCTTATAATTTTGAGAGTAAAACAACATACTTAATATAAAAATAAAATAAATAATATGAGTACCATAATTTTTAAAATAAATCTGAAAATTGAGTCCTACAGTTATTATAATTCATCTAGTACTAGTTTTCTGCAAAAGCAAACTATTCTCTTACACCATTTAAGCNATATTTTTGCTAATAAATCCTTTTCTTTATAATTTTGAGAGTAAAACAAAACACTTTAAAATATATAAAAATAAAATTATAAAATAGTATAAAAAAATTATAAAATAATATATAAAATTATATAAAAATAAAATAAATAATATGAGTACCATAATTTTTAAAATAAATCTGAAAATTGAGTCCTACAGTTATTATAATTCATCTAGTACTAGTTTTCTGCAAAAGCAAACTATTCTCTTACACCATTTAAGCTAAACTCAGTGGCGCGACAGCCCATACAGGGCCAAGGCCTACTGTGGCCTACTGTGCTCATCTCAGTTTTCTTGACCTTGGGCTCTGGTGTGCAGGAGCAGACGATCCAGTTAGGTGGTCAGCCATACACGGAACCCTCAGTGTTTAGTTCCCAAGCGTGCTTGGTACTCATCTATCGCCCCACTGAACGGATGAAAGGCTGAGTCAACCTTGCCCGGCCCGAGGATCGAACCCAGGACCAGTGGCATGGGAGCGCGAAGCGCTACTACTCAGCCACCGGGCGTCATCTTACACCATTTACAGAAGCAAAAACTGAACACAATGCTATTTAACTTTGACATTACATTAACAGTAGAATAATCATTTCTTTAAGAAACTTTTTTTCACAATTTAAATATTGGAATCAAAATTTCAGAGAGATATTTATAAACAAGAAGCAAATATGGCCACTTTTTGATGCAAATTTATTTATTCCAAATAACATTATCAATAAAAACCGCAATTAACTCCAAAAGCGAAGCAATTATTACAACATACGTAATTTGCTGAGACTAATAGCGAATCAGCACTCGGAATTGCGACCTGAAACTGTTAAAATCCATCTTGTACTGCTTTTCTGCAAAAGCGAACTATTCTTTTAACACCATTTGTGAAACGAAGTTTTCTGTACAAGTCTAACGGGACCACTTGAACCCCACTTTGCAGATTACTTTAGTATTCCAGGAGCTAAAACTATGAGCTGAAAGCTAGTTAATTTCTCAATAAAGATCTTTAAAACCGGACATCTCAGCACTTCAATTTCTTTCTTTTTTTCGTATGTATTGAATGATTTTTTAAACTGCCAGAATAACTTCTTTTAGTATAGTGCTTTGAAGACATTATTTAAAAATGCAATAAATATACTTCTTGAAAACTTTGTCTGGATTTAATAAAAATCTGCGATGCGTTGATAATAAATTGGTTCAATATTTTAGTTTGGATGTAGTCATAAAGTTAATTGTTGTTAAAAATTTCGATTGAGACATTACATATTAACAAATTTCTACATACTTACTAAGGAAGAACGTAAATAGTTTATCTATCGTGAGTATAATTTCCATTCCACACAGTAAAAAATTCCGAATTAAATTAGGGTATAAAATACCGGTACTTTGAATTCATTATACCTAAAATTCAATTTTACCGTCAAACTCACTTTTTCCGTAAAATATCATACCGTAATGTTTACAGTAATATTTATTTAATTTGAGGAATTCAGTGATTTTGCGATAATTATTACTATAAAATTTACCGTATATCAGATTTGTTTTGTTTCGTAACATGTTCCGGTAAAAGTATTGGACTTTACAGTAAAAAATACTGGCACCCTGAAGGCCAGTGGTAATTTTTTACAGAGCACTTCATACAAAAATTTTTAGATTTGTACTAGATATAAGCTATTTTTAAAAGGAACTTTATAACCTTTATATACTTTGCTTAAAGAATTTGAAATACCTAAAAAAGTAAAAAAATTTTAGCAAATAATTTTAGATTAATTTTCGCAATCGTTTTCTTATTCTCAATTAAAATAGACTTTTAGTATTTTAATAAATATGAGACTAAACTTGGTGTTTCAAATGTTGAGTATTGCATGTCTCTCTACTTAACAAATTACTATTTTTACTGTCTATAACAGAACACGGACGGTTCCATATGCTTAGATAGATTTTTGATTGCGAATACTTGAAGAACTGATAACATGTTTTTAACTATCTAAAATAGTGTTTCATATGGTGGTTTCACAGTGTAATTTTTCTAATATTTAAAATATATATATGGTTTTGGGAAGATGAAAAGTTAGCATGTAATAAACAGTTAGATAAACAGTTATCATGCAATATTAGAAAAATAAATTAGCCGATATAAAAAATAAGTTGTTTTTCCTCTAACCTTGAATTCTAAGCTCTGAGGATAAGTTATTGCTCAGCAAAAAAAAAACACTTTTTATAAAACTATATTTCCGTAATATTTTCTCACTAACAATGAGACAATTTATTAATAAATTATCGCAATTATCAATAAATTATCATAATTATCTAAAATTAAATATCTCTAAATTTTAAAAATTTGAGTTCTGTCGAAATAGTACAACAATAAAAAATGCTCAACTGATTATTGATTACATTTATCAAAGACTAAAAAATTCTAAAATTATTAATAAATATAACTTTGCTTTCAAAGAATTAAATAAAATTTGGTTTAATAATTTATAAATATATTTCCATATTGTTTAGAAATCCTGAACCAGGGCACTTCGTGTGTAAAATTCCCCTTTTTTGACATGTGGATTATATTCGACACCTATATGTACATGGAAACAAAATCGGAAATTTTTAAGATCATCTTCTTTCATTTTTATGTAGGATTCTATAAATTATGCGGAATTTTTTTTTGAAATTATCAAACAAAGATGCAGCAATTTATCAATAAATTATCTCATTGTTAGTGAGTATTAACAGTTATTAAATTAACTATAAGACCATTTTAATGTGGTTAAAGAATCAGCATGTTTAGCAGGGTTTGAAAAGAATACAATGCAATTAAATATTTAAAAAAAAATAAAAAAATAATATATATCATATATATATATATATATATATAACTTTTAACCGGATGNTTTACATATATATATATATGTAAATTAATTACTGCTTAATCATAAGCACCCCTCAAAAAGGATTCGTCAAAAAGATTATTTAGAAAATAATTAATATTTTCTAAATAAGCACGATATTTAATCATTAATATTTTTAAATTTATTAATTATTAATTATCGTATATTGATTAGTTATAATAATTAATATTATATATAATAATATTAATTAATCTATAATTAAAACGAAAGTTGAATTTTCGGTTGTAATGTGAAAGTAATTGCGAGATCGCATCATTTTCATAACATTGTGTTAAAGTAGCAATATGCAGAGCATGCACTCACCGATAATAATTCTTGATAGTTTTGATAATAATGAAACTTAGCAAATAATATTGGTTGGCATTCACTCCATCAATATATCCGCCTTTAATACTTTTATAATAATAATAGTTAATTTGTTAATGAAACTTATATTTTCTGATTTACTTATAGTTAAAAAAAATTTTTGATGTATATATAATGTTATCAATGTCATTTTTTGATAGATTAATATTCTGCACATTTCCATGTTTTCATTAACATAAATTTGAAAAAATATTTGATCGATCAAAAGTTTTATTTTGGCATCTATTTCGTTAGCTATAATGCCTGACAGGGGGTGAAAAAATTTTGAGATTTTTAAGTTATGGTTTTATAAGACTGGATGTTGATAAAAATTAATAAAGTGTTTAAACTACTATTTGACATTTTTCTTAATGTCTAGCATAATTCAAAATGAAAAAAAAAGGAACGAGAAGCAATGTAACCATTTAAGTAACGTAAATTATACGAATAAAACCCAAATGTAAATAGTAAAAATAAATAAACACCATTAACGTTCCATGAAACAGGCAGTCGCAGCAAATGATGATAGCTTCCCATATTACTGAAAGAAAAGCAAATATATAGAAATAGCACATGCACCACTTAAATTCATTTTAAATAAGCAAAATTTGCTTAAAGTAAAGCCTTAAAAATAAAGTGTAAAAAATATATGGTACAAAAAAAGCAATTTATTTTAAAAACTGTTTTAAATATTAATTATTGCGTGTTTTTATAAAAAGAAATATTTTCTTCAAGTAAATTAGATTTTTAAATAAAAACGTAGAGATAAATGAAAATATGTACCTAAGAACTAATTAAAAACAGATCTTTGATAAATAAGTTTTATTTATTTCTTTATATTCTACAAAGATTTTCTTTTAGAAAATTCCGAAATCTTGAAAAAATATTTAAGACTAATATTTTAACTCTTAAAAAATATTTACTTTTATTCGTGAATTAATAGGAAAAAATTCAATAAAATTTTAATCTTCAAGATACTTTTTATAAGCTTTAAAAATTAAAAATAAATTTGATGAATCACTTAAGAATAATTTTATTAACTTTAATTGATATTAGTTTATTAATTTAAAATACATAGCCGCAAGCTGTAATAGCAAAGTTAAAAAAAAATTAGATAAGCCTTAGACATTTTCGACATCAAAGATTGTAAAACTTGAAATAAAAACCCATAAAGGCTTAAAGATGCTGTTCTAAGCCTAAAAAAAACAAAGTGAAACAAAAAGAGACACAAATACACTTATTTGATAACATTTCAAGGAACAGAGAGTTTTTTGAAAGCATCTATTTTTCATTGATTTCTTTCGTCTGGTGTAGAATAAAAACTTATGAATTAAGCAAGTTTTTATAACTTCAAAAATATTTTACCGTTGAGTATAAAATATACTTTAAATAAGAAGAAAATTAAGTTAGTGAATGTATATATTATTTTCTTTGAATCAAAATTGCACAATTGCTCATAACTGCATAAATATAATTTTTTTATATAATATTTTTCATTGAATGAAAAAATGGAATAAAACAATTTTATTGAACAAAAAAATATTATGAAATAAAAATGAAAGTTATTAACATTTTCAACAACTATTCCTTTTCTGTTAAAAGAATGCATGAATTTTTAATATGCGGTAATTTTTTTAACGGCATACTTTTAAATAAAATTGATAAGTATTAAATCGCTCGCTTTCATTTCATTTGTTTTGTTTTTCTGATGATTTTAACACAAACAATTCGGCTAATTTTCAATGTTTGAAACCTTCACTCATACAGGTTTCGTGACAGTATCCTTTTCATGACTCTATGGGAGCACCAAAAAAGCACCAAAAAAGTGCTTTCATAATGACTTTCGTAAAGTTAACAATGAAATATGATTTTTTTAGTGCACTATCAGCGATTTTAAAATTTGAACTGAATATACCTACACAGTTACTACATACCTTATTATAGTTTGTTGCCCTGTCCGGACACTTCACTAAGAGATACATGCTTTTAAAAGTTCAGATAATAATGAAATCTATATCTAGTTAATAAATTCAACGAAATTTAATTAAAGTTTAACTAACCCAGTATATGGTTGTTATTCGGCCCCGAAAATGATGCTAATGATAGCTACAAACTCATAATAGTCAAAACTTCTCACACTCAAACATTTTTCTAAGGAAGAGGCACTTTACTATGTAGTTTAATATTTTTTAATTACAGCTGATTTTCGATTATTTTGTTTTCACATATCAAAAGCGCACATGTAAATAAAATAAACAGGGTAATGCAGTGATGTATCGTTCATATGCCATTTAAGTTTTTTTTTTAAATGAACTTACCTTAGATAGAGAATAATATAGTTTTAATTATTAAAAAACATGAAATATATACTCAGTATAATTCATTTTTGATCAAATAAAATTTTAAGCTAACAAACATTGTTGTTATATCCTAAATTAATGGGGTTAAAAAACAGAAACGTCTGCAATTTAATTAAAAGCAATATTTAGTCGTTTACCTACGAGAAAAATCCTCTCTCTCTCTCTTTCTCTCTCTAGAGCATGCTAAATGATTTTTTTTAACTATTTAAAGTTTCGAGAATTAAAATTAGTCCTTACAACTTCAATTCAAAAACATAACAAAGGGATCTAGAGTTATAAATGACACACATGTAAAATAATGGAAGTCCTATCTTTTATCATAATTAATATTTTAAGAAAAATGCAAATTGTACCTAAGTTCATAATGATATTACATTATACAGCTTCCTTCATCACCACTTATTTTCTTCACTTATATGTAAAGTTTATAATTTTACAAAGTGATTTTTGCCTATATGAATTTTAAAAAAAACATTACACATTTTAGTTTTAAATAATTTCTTCAGAAAATTAAGTTTAGGAACATATTTTTAACTCGATGGTGTTTTAGTAAATTAAGGTTTAAGATATAGAAGAAATAAAATGCATATGCAATACATATTTTTTAACTGTAGCTCCCTGCAAGTAAACTTATTTAAATTATGATCTTCTAATATTAGCATAGGTGAACAGGAAGTTATCTCTCCATATTCTATCAAAAATGCTACTTAACCAAAAAAGGAAGGATCTGGTAATAAGAACATATAATAAAATAGAATATTATATGTGTCATATATGCATACAATTTATTTATTAATAGAGTTAATAAATAGAGGTAGTCACCTCATTCTGAAAAAGGAAGAAGAGAAATGTACCAGTATTGTTTTCTTTCCGGATAAGTAGCAGCGCCGTTCTAGTATTGTGATCATCTCTAAATACTCATGTAATCACCTCACCATTTCCATTATCGTTATCAAGATCTGAGTAGTTCTAAAACCCTCTTTAATATTGTCACACTGTAGTTTTGTATCATTAGGTATACATTTAAGATTATATAGTTCCCAGCAAGACCTAAGACACTACAAATCTATTAATATTATTCAATATAATTAAACTTTAATATTGTTCCAAAACTATTACAAACTATAATTATGTTTAGTTTTTAATATTACATTCAGAAATATTTTTATTTGACTAAGAGCGATTCCATAAATTTTTATACTAATTCTGGAATGCACAGTGCGCAAAAGAAACGGAACACCCTGAATAGCTTTTCATCTAATGATGAGATTTTCACGCTCTAGGACTCAGTCTTAATGGCTCAAGGGGGTGCTCTCAAATATGCTAATTAGTACAAACTGCATTTTAAGTAACGAAATCAGATGCATACTTTCTCTGAAAAAACGTACTCTCTCTTTATCAATATGCTTTTTTCAACGGATTCGGATTTCTTAGGGGGACCAAACTTTAAATCGCTCTCCTGACCAAACTATGGGGATCATATTTCCCGGATTGTAGCTACCTCCTAAATTTTGAGGGTCAGAAATCTGAATCTTTCGAGAAAAAGGTATGTTTGTTCAGAGAAAGTACGTTTTTATGTCTGATTTCGTAGCCTAAAATATCGTCTGCATGTATAATTAGCATATTTGAAGTCATCCTCTCGGACCATTAATAATGAGTCCCAGAACGTGAAGATCCAATCATTAGATCAAAAGTTATTCAGGTTGGTCCTTTTTTTTTGGCACATGGTATATTATGATGTATTATTAAGTAGGTTAAGTATGTTTGTATGTTAAGTATATTTAATAATTAATTTTGAATTCGTATGAAACGAAATATTGTTTTTGGCTGCAAAATTCTTCTCAAATTCGAAGCATAAGAATTAGAATTGAAATTGCCTGTACCTTAAAGGAATCAGATTAGCGTTTTGGACAAAATTTTAAAATTAAGTTCATTGTAAATTTAGAATCCATGTACTCTTAGTGTTTTAATAATATTTCACTTTTGTTTGTACTCCAATTATTACCAAGGTTATAGCAGTTTTTGTGCAAAGTGATAACAGTCTAATGATTGTAAGTTATTAAATGCGTTTATCTCAAAATTAGATTTTTTTTATAATTTATACTACCTTAAACACGATATCTCATGTTGTTTTTAAAATAACTGTCTACAATTTTTCATAAGTACTTCTGATTATAGCACGCATGTTTTGAACTAAAGACTATGAGAAAAAATGGAAAATGACTTTCTAGCCTTCTAAATACAATCCTCAATGAATTTTTGTTTTAGGCGATAGAAATTTTATATACAGCGATAGACATTTTGCGATAGCAAAAAAAAGCATTATTTTTACCTACAAATGACTATTTAAAAAATTGACAATAATAAAATAATATTATTTTCCCAGTTTTATAAGTTTTTACTCATAAAAAAGCAAATAAACTAGTTTTTTAAAATTTTATATTAATGTTAAAATAAAACTAAAAAACTTGTAGAAACTAATCGGACAACTTAAGCATATTTAAAATGTATTGAAATGGCTTCACTTATCACCCAACCATAAGTAAGCACCTTTTTATCTTCTAACAGCCAAGGTAGTAATGCATGTAATTCTGACAAATATGACAGATTTAATGAGCACCTTACTTTGTATGCGAGCCTGTTATTTAGTTGGCTGTTGAATCGAACTCAAGACCCCTAGCTTAATCGACTGCACTACCGAAAAGCTTACAAAACATCTCATTGAAAATACATCAAAATGTTTCCATTTCGAAATAAGCAAAACATGTTTATGCCTTGTTGCTTCCTGATGACAAATTTAGTCAAGCTCATATTCTTGAAATGAATTATTCCAATTATAAAAACTGCAATAAAAAATGTATCCGAAGAAAAATTATTTTAAAGAAGTAATGCACATTTTTCATTTTTAATTGTATTTATACACCACTGTGTAAGAAAGTGTGGTCAAACTAAAAGAATATGGTAAAATACTATGGGTGCACCACAAAGTTCGGTAATGTTTACCAAAACACTTTGGTAAGGATTTTGGTAAAATTAACCATAAAATATGGTTTATACTATGCGATAAAATTTCATAATTTTATTATGATACTTTAGAACCACAATTCGTTTAAATTTATTTTTCAGTTTCGTAATTTTTACTAAAAGTGTGGTAATAAGAACTATAATTTTGATAACTAGATTTTTCAGTAAGCCGTTACCATATGAATAGAAAAATTACCAAATAAATGGTTTAACTACCCTATATTTTGGGTTAATTTACCAGAATTATGCTGGATTTTTTCTTTGTTTTTTTTTTTTTACCAAAAATGACATCACCAAACAATTTGGTAATTTCACCGGAGTTTTTTCTCCGTTTACTTTACCAAGCAATGTTGTTTTTGTTGTGTCCAAGTAGTACAGAGGAATCACATACCACAGAAGGCGTTCCAAATAAATCTGGCAATGTCAAATATCCTTGGCGAATAGTGCAGTTGATAGTCTATGAGGTTTGGGTCTATGTTGTAAAGTGCCAGTGTAGAAGGACAATTAAAAATGTCACCTAGAGACAGCTGGATTTCAGGACAGTGAGAACAAGTATTTTGATTCCTTTGAAGTCTCGTGTGCGTAATCTGACACTGGCTATGATAGCTGAAATTACACGATTGCAATTAAATTCAGGAATAGAACTCTTCGTAGGTGATTAGGAGGGAAGTTTATGTCTGGCTATTGCATCAGCATCAGTAAGGGTTATTACAAAACAATAATACAATAATTTTGTAAGGCAAACATAAATGTTTTTATTTAATTATTTATCTTTTTGCAAAATTTTTAAAACTAAGAATGGCTCCTTATTATAAGTTGCATTCATTTACTTCTATCATAGCTTTTTTTTAGTTTTCTTAATGATTGTTCAGTAAAACTATGTTTACCAAATCATAATCGAGTTCAATAACTTCTCCATCGTTCCGTTAATGGCTTTCAATCAGTACTTGACATTATAAGTAGCAACTAAACATGAAAATCGTATTTCAATTAAGGACAAAACGAATATATTACGGATAATATGCATTTAAAAAGAATGCTAATTTCTTTCGTTTTAGGGGGATATAAATCTATTATATATAATTCTCTTACGTGGCTCCCAAATTTTGGCTGTATTTCTTTTCCGCCGGTGGCAACGTTTGCTTTGTTTTGAAAACACCAAAGCATTCTGCCTTTTAATGATGTGTTTCTGATCTAATATATATAATTCTCTTACGT
>NC_092205.1:45023674-45078358 GCF_043381705.1 Parasteatoda tepidariorum | reverse complement strand
GTGGGAAAGACTTTAAAACAAAACTTACAACAGTTACTTTTCTCAACAACTGAAATTTAGAATAGTGTGATTAAGAAAAATATGTGAACTGTTTGCAATTTCAAATTAATATTGAAATGTACAGGTTTAGAATTTTCTACAGTGAAAAGTTTTTGGAACTTCAGCATTCAAAAAAGTATACAAAAACTAGACGTTAAGAACGTATCCAATGAGCGAGCAAAGCGAGCATTGGATTGCGAAGCAATCAGAAATGAACTGCGAAAGCTGTTCCGGGGGTTGGTGAGCGCCAGCGAGCAGGGAGCGAAGCCTCCCCGTTATTAAAAAAGTACTATTCCTTGAAACCTTATAAAAAATACTGTCTCTTGATAACCCTATGAAAAAAATACTATTTCTTGAAACCTTATTAAAAATACTATTACTTGAAGTCTTATAAAAAATACTATTATTCGAAACCTTATTAAAAAAAAAATACTCTTTCTTGCAACTTAATAAAAAAATGCTGTAACTTGAAACATTATTAAAAAAATAATACTATTTCTTGAAACCTTACAAAAAATACTATTACTTGAAACCTTATAAAAAATACCATTTTTTGAAACCTTTTAAAAGATGCTATTACTTGAAACCTTATTAAGAAAATACGATATCTTGTCCTTTTTTAATTCTATTTTGCTTACGTATAAATTGTAGATTTATCATTAATAACTCAAAAAAGAATTCATATTAAAACGATTACTTACAATTGAATTTCAAAATCATCACATATAAAATTATAGAAATAGTACAAACTTTTAATTTTGATAATAAATTGTAATGTACACTTAATATTTGAGTTTTCTCAAACAAACACTGTTTATTCATTCAAACGAAACTGAACACAGGATTTAACAAACGTAAAGAATGTGATAAAATCTTAGTTATAATACTTACATTTAATTTAATTATCAAAAAGCTAAATTGTACACATTTGAGAAATAAAAAATTTTCTAATATTAACACGGCATATTATTATATCAAACATTAAACCATTTCAGAATAATTTATATGTTACTTATAATTCGATATTTAAAATCTGTAGAGTTATACAGAGATAAGTAAATTCTGGTAAAATTACCTCAATGTATAGCATAGACATTTCAAGGATAAAAAAGCAACATAATTCCGGTTAATAAAATCTAAATATACGGAACAAATAATTTATTTGATATTTTTTCCATTCATACCGTTTCATACCAAAACGGCTTACCAGAAATTCTAGCTTTCAAAATTTGAATTTATATTTAATTTTTATTCTCATTTTGTTTTATCTTCTTTATAATTAAACTAATATCTATTTAGAGCAATGTATTATTGAGCAATAATTCATTTCGCTTAATTTACTATATTTTTTTAAAGAAAAATAATATATTTTTTATGTCATCAGAAGGACAATCTCTCTAGAAAAATCCTGGATGCATGAAAAACAAACTAAAAAACAACAATGATAGATAATATTAATAGCAGAAAATTAGAATTTCAATGCCAGTTAAACTTAAAATAAATGCTTTTTCTTTAAATAAGAAAGGAGCTTAAGGCTACAATAGACCCTTGATAAGTTTTTTCCTAAATAATGTTGCATTGCTTTAACTTGCAGGGGTTGTTTATATTTAGAGAGAAAACATTGAAAAAAACTAATTTGAAACATAATTCATGCTATGACATGAAATTTTTTCAAAAAAATTGTCGATTTATTTTGAAGTTTGAATAAGCTCCTTGCGCTAAATTTTTCCTTAAATTTAAAGATTATTTGTTAATTTCAAATCTATTCACATTTCTTTTCAAATTGTAGGAAAAAAATTTACGCATTTTTCTACTAATTTCCATACAGAGTAGAAAAAGCAAATTTCGGTAAAGAAGACATGAAAATCGTTCCTCTATGAACGTTTTGGAATATTGAAATGCCTATGAAATGTGTTGTGGCAACTTATATTTTGAAATTTTTTCTCTACAAGTTTTTTTATTGATCTATTCTAGCGAGTGTGTCAAAAGAGTTTCTTGGAATAGTCATCAAAATTACAGCGCATTCATTTCATTCATTCGATTTCAATTTCCAGTTCGATGCAAAATATTTGTTTTGAGAATCACTACTCAAAACACTCACAAAAACACGTTTTATTAATAAAAAAGCAAATTAACACTAATATTATCAAATGTTTTACCAATTCTTTTGATTTTAATAATTAATATGCTTTTTAATATCATTTAATTAATATAAAATGGTCAAAATTAGAAATTCGATTTTTCGAGTGATTTTCACGATTTCGGGAGTCCACTGTAGCCTTAACGTTGTGTTGTTTAGATGCAATACCGATAACGATAATCACGTTTATAATAAACTCACAAAACTTAAAAAATTACCATCATTTGGCTGAATTAAAAAAAAACACTTAAATATCTTCTTATGTTACTCAAAATAAAAAAAGTTTCCTTTTGATAAAAAATTGCGAAAAAAAAGCTTCTACGATCCTTGAAAATCAAATTATGATGATTCATGCGCATAAAATATATAAGAATTCACGATCTTTATCTTGCATAAAAAAGTTGAACTTTAAAATATTGTCACCTTGGGATAAGGGTTACGCCCTAAGAAAATATAGATAGACTGTCCACTTGACTTCAAATTCAGAATCCAAAACACTCCTACGTCCATTTACAACTTTACCGATTGAATTTTCTCTCCTCGTATTTTCCTCTCAATTTTCCTAAACTGGATTTTGAATTGAATTTTCTATCTATTCAAGAAGCATCGCCGAAAAAGTCCGCTGACAACGTCTTAGGATAAGGTTGAATTCAATGGAATACCATGCTTTGGGAAGATCATTGAAAATGAATAGCCTAGGAAAAAAGAATCGTATTATATATCGTGAAACTTCAATTTTCTTATAAATATTGACCAATGAAAGAGTTTGAAAGCTCATGTTTTATTTTAGCACGCTTTTTTATTAGTTTTTTAATGTATCATTTTATATATTTAAAAATAAAAGCTTTTTTCGAGTAGACTTGGGCATTGATTTTAGAAATATATTGTTTTTGTTATTTTATTTCGTATTTTTAGTCAATTTCATCATTTTCTACATTAATAGTCATATTCATGTAAAAATAACAGTATGATCAATAAGATAATATTATGACTTATAAGATAACAAAATTACAGAAACATATAATATGATTTTAAAGTAATATCATGAACCAGAAAATATTGTTATGATGAAAATGAAATTATATAATTATTATAATATTATCCCCAATAAAGTAGTTTTAAGAATGCGTTAAAGCCCTTTTCATAATACCATGAGTTTTTAGAGGCTGAAAGTATGAAATAGTTAAAAATCTAATATTTTGTGGAAGAATTTTCAGTAATTATTCTATATTTACCTTAAATATTTTATTAGAAAAAAATATTCTTTAAGGAAATCACTGTTAATATTAAACAAATACGTTACTTTTGTAATTTAAATTTGTTCTTTTTATGACCTTCTTAAATTACTCGATTAGTATCTTATTTCGCGTAAAAATAATAATTAATAAGATAATATTGTAATCGAAAAGATAATATCATATTTGATAACATTAATATAGTACATAAATATAGTACTATGATCAATAAAATAATATTATGATCAATAAAAAAATATTATGATCAATAATAAAACATTAAGTTAAGTAAGATATTATTAGGATTAAAAAAAAGCAATGTCATGAAATACGATTTTAATATCATAATAGCATTTTCTAATAATATCAAGAACTATTTATTGATTAAAAGGCATGTGCATAGCAATAATAGTTAAGGAGAATATTCTTTTGATTTGATTTTTCATTCTTAGTAAAATGTTAGTAAAGTAATTCAATCGGAATCGGCTTTTTTAAAAATAAAAATATATAATTTAATTTTTTTACTGTATTTTTTACATTTTATATAATACAAATAACGTAAAGATTCCATGAAATAAACAGAAGTCTATACTTTATACTCAATTACGCGTAATTAAATATAAATTAAAAAGTAAAGTAGTCATAATGTTCAAATATATCGTAGTTTATAAGAGTTATTGTGTCCGTTACACTGAATGGGCATAACTTTAGACATAAATTTTAAAATATATTTATAATATTAAAAATGTCATCAAGTTAAAATATTGCATTAAATTTTAATGCTTAACTTGCAAAATCATATAACCTATAAATAAAGTTTGGCCCTAATTTTTATGTTGCATTTTTTTCTAAAAGCGTTGTACACGAATTTAAAACTGTTGCCAAACATTTTCAAGGATAACAAAAAAAAAGTTTTTAAAGCCACGTCTTTGCTTAATTTATATTTAAATATTAAAACATGCAATCTTATTGGTCAAACTTTGTTCAAGAAAACAATTGTGTTCATTACACTTAATAGATATAACTTAAATAAAATTAGAATTAGAGTTAAAAAATTTTAAATCTTTTTTTCGAAATATTTAAAAATATTATTAAATTAGAATATTGCATCCAATTTTAATATTCATCTTCCAAAAACACATAACCTACACATAAAATGTGACCCTTATTTGCCTGTTGCATTTTTTTAAAATTATTGCACAAGAATTTCGAGCTTTTGCCAAACATTTTAAAGGAGAAAAAAGGAAAAAAAGTATAAAAGAAACATGGCTTTCCTTAATTTACATTTGAATATTAAAACACGAAGTTCTTTATCTCTTCTTTTTAACATGTCTCATGTGGTCTTTAACAAAAAAACTTTTTTTAAAAATAGGTCCTTAAACAATATACATAATCATGAAACTTTCAGCTTCATTAAAGAAGCACTCAAATGAAAAGAAAACTCTTTAAACTTTTTAGAGCTTTGACCAAAACATAGATTGTCGTTTAAACTATAAAAACTGTTCTTATAAACGAAAAAGTTCAAACAATAAATTGAAGCAACAAACATTTCTTTTCATCCATCAAAAATTAATCCTTACTCGTTTATCAAAATCATGTTCCCAGCGTTATAATAACCACCTCAAACCACTCTTCAAGTGCTGAAATAATTGTTTTTCATTCAATTCTCTTCTATTAACTGATAAATCCCTTTTCTATTACTTTAGTTGACTGACCCTCCTTTTATCCGCTACTTCAAATCAGTACCATTTCCATTTACGCATAGTTTTTGCAACCCCCTTGTTCGATTAGCAACAAAAAAAATGGGAGAATTTTATTGTGGTGTTCCTTTTATTACTTCTCACGCTTTCCCCTTCTTTTACCAGCAAAAAGTCCTTCTCTATTTGCTTCACCCCACGTAATGGTCTTTTTGGAAAGAAATTCGAACAAAGAGACTGCACCATTCAGGTATATTTCTCTTTGAACGAATCTTGTTTTCGATTCAGATTCTTTTTTTTCTTTCAGGGGTACAAATTTACTAAAAGAGATGTGATATAAATTATTCTTGAAGTTTCGGTTCTTCACTATTAGATTATGCATGTACATAAATGAATCGTACTTAAATATTTTGTTCTAGCAAATTAGATTGACGAATTCTACGAATCATTCAGCATTGAGCACACTGAGTCAGATTTGCAATATACATTAAAATATTAAAATATTTTATAATATTATAATATTATTATAATATTTTAAATGTGGAAACGCGGATATGAACTTACGTAATCATCATTCAAACTTTTTTTACGAGTAGTATGTCATGATATCATACATTATTATTTTTTTTTTCTGATATAGCGAGTGAATAAAGGATGAAAAGAATGTGGTAAGAAGAAAAACAAATCATATAATCAGTTAGTCGGGAGTTGAGAAAATTAATGACTAGAACTGGTAACTAAATAAAAGTGTTTATTTAGTTACCGTTAGTTAAATTAAAAAAATCTATAATTTGAGGAACTGCAATCAATCAATCAATTTATATGCTTGTACACTTTAGTAGGCTATTTTTTTACAATAAAATCACTTTCGAAGAAGGAAATGATTAAAATTTATACTGAGTTTTGGTTTTGTACCTATGCTTATGACATATTTGAAGCATAAATAATGAAAAATTTATATTTAATGTTTTCACGTTGTAAATCTATGACTTCGGATTTTATGGGCATTAAACTAGCATAGTTCTTTTATAAACACGATTTACTGTGAAAATACTAACATTTCTGTGTGGTTCATTATAAAAAAAATTCATACAAAAATTACCATACGATGAACGTTTTTCTTTGATATTTATGCTTTGACCAAGACAGAAATTNTTTTTAATCAATGAGCCAAGTTCTTCAAGAAGCAGTTGTAGAAGTAGCTGGATGGAAGTTTTTTTTTATTTAAAACTTTTCATAGAATTTCTTTAAAAACACAATTGTTAATCTGGGCATTTGGCGATACAACACTTATAGAATTGAAGGTTTTGTTACGTCAAGCGCTCAGGTATCACAATTTTGATCTAGTTACGCTCCTATGTCATTTTGATTTATGTTGCTAAGTTAACTTTCAAAAATGTCCATGGCTGGCAACAGCATTTTTATTTCTCAAGTTGTTTATTTTTATTTCTTTTGAAATTCGTTCTTTTTTTAGAGAATTGTTTTTTAACCTAACAGAATTCTTTGCCGACTGTTCTCTGTATATATGAAGAAAATAAAGTAAATATTTAAGTGTTGTGAAAAGAATCTTATTTAGTACCTCTCAAAGTACCTCTTTAAAAATGAAAACTGTTGCCACCGGCGGTTAAGAAATGCAGCCAAAATTTGGGAGCCACGTAAGAGAATTATATATATTAGATTATAATAATATTTCAATGATGGAAACGCGGATATGGATTTACGCAATCATCATTAAAAGTTTTTTTACGAATAGCATGTCATGATATCATACATTATTATTTTTCCTGATATAGCGAGTGAATAAAGGATGAAAAGAATGAGGTAAGAAGAAAAACGAATCATATAATCAGTTAGTGAGAGGTTGAGTGAATTCATGACTAGAACTGGTAACTAAATAAAAGTGTTTATTTAGTTACCGTTAGATAAATTTAAAAAAATCTATAATTTGGGGAACTGCAATCAATCAATCAATTTATGTGTTTGTACACTTTTGTAAGCTATTTTTTTAATAAAATCACTTTCGAAGAAAAAAATGATTAAAATTTATATTGAGTTTTGGTTTTGTACCTTAGTTTCTGACATGCTTGAAGCATAAATAATGAAAAATTTATGCTTAATGTTTTCACACTGGAAACCTATGATTTTGGATTTTATAGGTATTAAACTAGCATTGTACTTTTATAAACATGATTTACTGTGAAAATGCTAACATTTCTGTGTGGTTTATTATAAAATAATTCATACAAAAATTTATATATGAGGAACTTTTTTCTTTGATATTTATGCTTTGAACAAGACAGAATGCAAAAGCATGCAAAATTAAAACTTTTTGAACTGCAGAAGTGTTTTCCTAAGCAATATAAATAATATAGTGGAAAACTAAACTTTTTTTTCATTTAAATAAAAATGTATTAGATATAAATTGAGATGTTGAAAAATCCCGTTCTAAAAATAAAATTTCAGATAGTGAATCTATCTATGCCTGTTTTGAAATAATAATGTCACATATTTTTAAAAGTGAAATAAGATTGTTTCCAGCATTTGCGAAACTGTGACTGTGAAACATTTCATGATATATTTTAAAATAAAGTTTAAATAGGCTTTTTAAATTTATATAAATTTTCTATCTAAATTTAGCTGAAATATTTTTACTCGAAAGGCTTTATTGGTGGATGTCCGATTTTTCCAGATCTCGTTTAAAAAGAAGCAAATGAAAAGAATATAGTTTACCAATGGATTTGAAAATTTGAAACTTAGGTATTAAATTATTATTTTATTAATTATAATGCATTACAGATCATGAAAATAACATAAAAAATATATAACTAAAATTCTCAAACTTGCAATCAACGTTTTATTTTGACTTAATAAATATTTTCCTTTAATTGCTAAAATTAGAAAATTTTAATTAATAAAATTTACTAATTTTTTCATGTAAAATTCGAAAGAGATTAAAAAAACTATATGCACCTTCAAAGAATATCTCACACAATATTTAAGTATTTTTTTTTTTAATGATCTTTGTTCAAGAGTTCTTTTTCTTTAGCTAAAACATGTGGATACGGAGGGGTTGCAGTTAATTTACTAAAACACAAGGATTTTAAATACGGTCTTTCAAAAGTTTTTCAGGTGAAAACTTTTTAGTTAAGTGTCATGCACATTGAAACCGCACACGTTGATACCATTAAATCAGATTACAGTTTCATGTACATTGAAACTGCTATCTAACTTTAAAAAAAAAAAAAAAAAAAACAAGATTAAATTTAATTGACTCTTTTTGATAATACTTGAGATTGTAAACTACAGTTTACTATATACTTTCTAGGCCATATACTTGCTTAAAAATTTAAACTAATAGATATTATATAATCAAAAAAAAATCTTAATGATTTTAAGAGATTGCGAAAAATAAAATTATTTTCTGTTTGTCGTGTGTATATGAATTTATTTTTTTCATTTTTGAAAACTTGGGAAATATATGAATATAATAACCTAACCGACTCAATATTAAGATTTTAATTTTCGATAATTTTTAAACTGTAACAATTTATTGTTTATGCAAATATTTGTATACCGATGCAACAAAATAAATTATATACTTGAAAATTAGTAAGCAATATAAATTATGTATCTGAAAATTTTTATTCCTAGCATAAAATTTAATTGTTGCTTTTAAATTACTATCATATCCATATTTTTAAAACAGAAATTAATGGAATACGAAAATTGCTTTGATATTCTTTAAAAATCAAAATTAATTATCATTACTATACTTTATTATTGACAACGGTGCATAAAAGAAAATAATCTTGAGAATTTTGACTAGTTTATTCTTGACAAAAACAACTACAAGTTTTTAATCTGTTCATTTTTTCTGAAATAACGATAAAAGGTTACCGATGTTTGATTCATTATCTTTAACAAATTGCAAAATCTCAAAATATAATTGCTTTACGCTATTACTTATCAAAACTGAAGCGCGAAATTAATTTTAATTCTAGATTGGCGCTGTTGGCGATCAGATTTAAAGTCGCCAAACCGCCGACGGATTGGATAAGAGAAGTTGACACGGGAAGCGCTTCTTCAATGGACGAGTACGAGTCGGTCGAATAGGATTAAAAAATGAAATATGTGAGATTACGGAATTTTATTCAACACGTGTTGTTCCAAACATGGAAATTTCGGGAAAACATGTTAAATTTGCTTCCATAAATACCTATGTTAACTTTCAAAAACAATTAGGATTTAAATCGCGAATTGATTTTGAATAAGTTATTATAAGAAATTAAGATTATAAATTTTAAAAGTAAAATTAACACGCCAGGAAAATTTAATAAGTGTCAAGAAATATGTATATACATTTAAATGTTAATAAGTGTCAGTTTAAAATTTTTACATAAAGGATTATCATTGTGGAAAAAATTTGCAGGTATGACTTTTAACATGTTTAAATTTTGGTCTAATTAATCAGAGAAATTTAAAAAATATTTTTCAATATTTTAAATATAGTTCTTTTCTTAAAACAAACCATAAAAAATTCTTTCAGATATATTTTTTCACTATTTATTTTTAAAACTATCAAAGATCATTGATATAATTATAAAATAAAAACTTTACATTCATATCACAACTAAAATGTATTCTTTTTTTTTAAATGAAATAAAAATAACAGATGGTCATATTTTAATTTAATGGACTTCATAAATATTAAATTATTATAAAGTATTGAAAATTACCATATTTATTTACATAAATTTTTTTGATATCTTAGATATATGGTAGATCATCTATTAACTTCTTTCATTTCTTATAAATATATAGTGTTAAACATTTTAAGCTTTCAAAACTTATGAAGATTTACATTCGCGTAGAAACAATCACTTAAATAAGTTTATCTTTTGGAGACACTAATTGTTTATTAAGCTTAACTCACTTAAAAGTTCGCGAGACCTATTATCACCTGCACTAAAAATGTAATTAGAGAATTATAGAGACAAAAATTTTTACCCGATTGAATGAAGGCAAAATCTAATCTTCTCTTGAAAACTCATTAATGAAAGATCGTTAGCGAAGGTTTGTTAGATTCTGCAGAAATTCTAATGCCTCATAATTGCTCATTAACGCCTAAACCGACTTATTTCGTTTTAATGACAACTCGGCGCGCCACTAATCCTGTTTCATTGTGGCCCGCAATTATCCAAAATTAGCAATCTCAAAGTGAAATTGTTTTCTTACGAGATTGAGCTGCTTCGTTAATAGGGGATTAAGCGTTGTTCTACGAAACTTTTTCCCCAGTTTCAGAAGATAATTGATTGGGTATTTGTTTTAGGTTGAATTTATTTTTTAATTAGTTTTAAATCTTTTTCTAAGAAGCTCGCTTCCGATTAATGCATGCAAACTGTTCTTATTAAGTAAAACTGCGTAAAATTTTTATTAATCTAACTGTGTATATTGTTTAAAATTTATAAAAGGAATCCTTAAAGGATAAAGAAGATTATAACATAGGAAAAAAAAGAAGAAGAAATAAAAAAAGATTATAAAACAAAAAAAAAATTAAGACTTTGAAGAGTTTAGCTTAAGTTTTATTTCTTATTGATTTGAACCGAAAACGAACTAACTACCTGAAATAAAATTATTTTATTTTATTTTAACTTAGTAGGTAAAGGTATTTGTATCAGATTTAGACTACCAGAAACATAGAATCTTTAAAGTCATTTATCTACCAAAAACAAATAATAAATAAAAAAAAATTTAATATCAATGATAGCTTAAAACTGATATTTAGAGGTTATGTCTGTTGACAATCATCAGGACTTGCAAGTTTGTTGTAAATATTTTCCCCACTCATAATAAGAACAATTAGTTTCTAAACATGTATAGAGAAATTCTAGAATATTTCCAACTAGAACAAACTCATACTCGTTCTAGTGACTACGTTCTTCTTCGACAACCACTCTGGTATTCCTTTTCGAAGGAAATTGTCGAACATAAGCACTATGTCAACGCCGAACGTTGGGAGACATCTTGGACTGTGGTCGTAATGTGGACACTCTTATCTCTTCTAGTCACTTTCACTTGCACAACAGGATTTGTCGAAACAGAGTGGTTCGTACGAGAGAACAGCACTTCCAATGAACAGACTATACTGTCCTACGACCGATCTTCTCTTGTATACACACTGAGTATGTTCAATGTCTGCTACAGAGACAAAATGCAGGCAAGTTTTCATTGTCATCGATTCGAGATCACCAGATTTCCATCGACAGCATGGCAGGGAACGTGTCTGTTGTACGGCATGGGCTGTGTGCTGCAAGGCTTTGGAACTATTTTGCTGATTATTTGTCTTGTGAATAAAAGTGGTGCGATTAGAAGAGCTGGTGCACTCTTGTCTTCATATGCACATGTTGCGGCTGGTAAGTATGGCGTCTTGATACTTTTTTATCATTTAAAAAATTATCAGATTTTTAAAAGTAGCGTGAAAATAACTTTTGGGGGTGACACAAAGAGTTTTTTTTCGACTGCCGTTTATGTAATTTAATTTAGACCGTACAACAATGCATTTTGATGTGTACCATAGTCAGTGAGATATTGTGGAACGATAGAAAGTTTCAATTTTTATGCTTCTACATTCTTAGTTATAAGAAAGGCTGTGGTATTGCCTTTTTAAAAATAAGCTATTGTGAATAAAAAATATGTCATTTCTAATTTTAAGGGATGCATATAAATAAATTTAAAAATTTATATACTTTAAACTACTACGATTTATTATTTACAAAGGAAATCCCCTATTTATTTTTCCTATTTTGCATTGGCAGCAACGAATTGAAATATCAAGCGTATGAGCTATCACATTCATGAAAGCGTGTAAACGTACTTGTTTATAAATTTCAGAATGAAGTAATTTTCTCACGTGGACAACGAAAGCATGAAACAAACTGAGCAATAGGTTAGGAAGAATTGAAAGGTTGAAAGTGATCTAACAAATGGTATCAACTAACAAAGTGACCTTAACATGTTTAATTATGCTAATGCTGACTAAGCAATTTTTATTTTATTAATTGTTATTGTTGTTCATTTAAAAATTAGTATTTGTCGTGCTGTTTTATTCCTTAAAAGCATAATAATGCTGCATGCCATTTATTTCAATTTAAGTTTTTTATTTTAATAACTTACGATTGACTAAAAATGATTTTTTTGAGAGAAATTAAATTAAAAGATAATTGATTTAATATCTTAAGAATTAACGCTAGAACGCATTTTAAATAAGTTTTAATAAGTAGCAAGCAAAGCGAGCATGGTTTGCAGGGCAAAATCATGGTTGTGATCTTATATGGTTACATATCAAACCATATAAAATAGGATAGCTATCCTCCGGGCAGATCGAGGAATGTCAGCAAACATTGCGAGCAGCTCATTAGTATGTATATAAATCATGAAATTATTTTAGGAAATTATGTATAAACCAACGGAAATCCGTAAATTTTAGAATAAAAAATAGTATTTTTGTAGTTTAAGGACATTAGATAGAAAAATTATGCATTATTAGAACTATTGAGAGAAACGTGCACTTAGTGTCTCCTTCAATGCTTCGCCTAACCTCACTTATTGAAATACATTTTTGTAAATTTTTAACAATTTCTTATAGTATTTCCATTACATTTACTGAGTAGTTTGTTACTTTTGCATGTTTAAAACAGGATATTTTATGTCAATAAGTTGCATTTCATTTTCTTTTGTTAAAAGTGAAGAAAATGCAAACTCTTAGTGAAAGTTATGAAATTATCCAATTTTTGAAAGTGTTCTTTTAATTTTTGATATTCAACTGATAATTAACTCAAAAATTTTCGAAAACATTTACTTAGATAAGAAAAATCTTTCTGAATCGAGATTCCGAGATCCGATATTTCTTAATTTTTATTTTTTTATGCACCAAAATAAAATGAAAAAAACTATTAAATTATTTTTCAGCATTATTTTCTGAGACATTAAAACAGATAAGGTTCTTTTATTTTTTGTTTAAAATTTTCTCTTATAAATGCTGAAATGTTGATTGGTTTAGTCATCCGGCTTTGTTTTATATAAAAATTTAGAAACAATATTTAAAAAATTGAAATAGATTTGCTCAATTTTCTATTTAAAATAGAATTTCTTTAATTTGACGAAAATTAAATATTTAAAAAAGTCTTTTAGCTTTTAAAAATTAAAAATACTTTTTTAAATAATTTATTGCATTTAGTATTTTATTATATACATTTTTAACATAAAAGTGTCTAGAATATATATTAAAAAAATAATTTCAAGATTTAAATGGCTTGAAAAGAAATGCATTTTTTGTATTTGAAATTTTATCATTTTTTATCTATGCAAACATATATTCAATAGCACTTATAAGGATATAAAACTTGAAAGCTATTCAAGTAATATTTTTTATAAACCTTATTCTACTGAGAAAGAATTATATCAAAAGGAACATTTTAATCAGATGTAAATAAAGCCGTACTTTAAAAAATAAGTTTTTTTCGAATAAGCCGTTTTTTTCGAATTCTTTTTGAAACTTAGTAAATTAGATGCTTAGTAAATGCATAACTGACCAACAAATATTAATTTCCTTAAAAGAAAATCATTTTAAAAGTTTAACTTTTCAGTCAAATAAAAAAGTTTTAAGTGCAATAAAATATTTAAGATAACTAATTTCAAATTTTAATTTTATATTTAAACAAAGAAAGCCACTTTAAAAGGAATTATATGATTTTTGTTACGACATTTAATGAAATGTGTATTATTAAGTTAGTTTCGAGAGCACATTTATTTTTTAAATAGAAATTAGTCTTAGCAAAACGTTCACTTTTCTAATTGAACGAAATTATCTTGAAAGACAGGATTTATCAATTAAATAATTACAGACTACTACTGCAATCAAAACAACAACAAGCGCATATACAATGAAAACTTCATTAATAGTTAATATAGTGTGAGTTTTTAATCAAATTGAATGAAAATAAAAATAAAATCAATTTCGGGAATACAAAGAATGTTGCTTTGCGAAATACATACTTAAAATTTGAGTAAATCTAATTTTTTCCGTATGTACATAAATACCGAAAACACTTCTTATTTTTCATTTATACAAAGAAGATACATATTGATCATGCGATTGTAAAACTGACATTGTGCAACATAAAATAAGGCAATAACAATTACATATAAATATCATATGTTTATTATTAGAAATAAAACCAAAATGATTTAAAGAAGTAATATTTTTGAAGTTGAAAGAGTTATACGATGAAAAAAATATAATCAAATATTATAATTGCCATACAAAAATTCTTATTGCTTACAAACTCTTAATTCTATAGACTTAATTTTGATTTTATTGACTTAGCGTAATACAGTATATATGATGAAAAATGCATCGCATGTTGCCTGACGGGGGAATAAGTTTAAATCTAAATTGCATTTTGCTTACATGAAACCTTTTTTATACTAATAAATTCTAAATTAAGATTTTGATTAAATTCTACTCAGTGTAAGAAAATATATGGGAATCAATACGTCACTTGCTTAGGTAGCTATGTCATACAAGTAATTTAGTATTGGTACAGATTTGTACTCTTAATACTTTTAAGCTTTTTAACATTCAAACTTTTTAATACTCAAAACTTTTAACGTTCAAACTTTTTAACATTCAAACTTACAATCCTATTTACTTTGTTTCGGGTTTTTTTCTCTAATTCAGTGCAAAAAAAATACAAACGAAGCACTGCCTCATTAGTTTGATAGCACTGTCAGAAATTTAAGATATCATTTTATACAAGCTATTAGGTAATTAGATATAAGTTTATGACTGTACTTTTACCAAAATATCTAAATTATTTGTTTTAACAACTTGAAATTAGTTTCAATTGATTCGTAAAAAGAGCATCGGAAACAATCCCTCATTTGTCTAGATCGCAATAATGAAGCCTATATCTCTATTAGCTCTTCTCATCTCTCAAGTTTCCCTTAGAGAATGAATATACAGGATTTAATTGTTACATAATATAGAATATTTAATTTGTTACAGAAATATTGTAAAGGCAGTATTTTCAAAATAAGTTTTTTTTTATCTAAATTATATATGCTTCGTTACATTTTTAAAACTTAATCATTAAAAAAGTATGTGGGATATCATAATATATTAATAAAAAATTATTTTGAACTGTTTTCTGGGTCTTAAAATAACCCAACCTAAAACCTCGGGTGAATTACAAAGCTATATTTGACTATGTTAGTAGAAATTTTTTTAAAAATGTACATTTTATTGTGGAGTAAAAAAGCGTTCATGATATTGTTGAGGGAATTAATGAAACCATATGACTATAATGTCTTATATTTTTATTCTATACTCTGCTCAATCCTAACGAAACTGTATTTTCCAATTCAAAAATTAACAATCAGAAAACCAATGATATATATTTTTCATAATTTTCCAACCAAATAAGTAATCGCATGGTGTTTAAACAAATAATTTGCATACTATGTCAAAAAGTATCAGCACCATTTTCATGTTATTTTTAACGCATGTATGTAGTCAAAACTAACCGCTGCATAGATCAAAATGAATAATACGAGACACTTAAAAAAGAAAGAAATGTAAATTATTTTTTGTCATTATTAATTATTTTATTATCTTTGTTAATAAATATTATTTAAAATAATGGTAGTATAATAAAGTAATTATGCTATTTATTCTATATATCGTTAACAAAGTGCACTATTTATTCTATATATCGCTAACAAAGTGAACTATTTATTCTATGTATCGTTAACAAACTGCACTATTCTATGTATCGCTAACAAGTGCACTATTTATTTTATATGTCGTTATCATACACTTTTTACGTCTGCGTCAAAGCCAATTACAATAACTAAGACTTTTTTTAAATGAAAAAAAGTTATATTATGGGCTTAGAAAGAACTCAATAATGCCGAGGGGATATGCAATCTTTAAACTTATATGATTATTACGCAACTGGTATGTATTTTTCTAAATTTTATTTTTTTGTCAAGATTGTAATGAATAAAGAAAATAATGGCTTTTAATTCATAGTTCTTAAAATACTTCATAATGCTAATTTTTGTAATCATAAAGAGAGTTAAATGTAAAATAATGGTAAATAGAAACACTTAATGGTAATCGAAAATACATACACTTTATTCACTTTTAATTTTACTAAAACTGTTAGGAAAGAAAGTGGTTTTGAATACCACCCTTCTAATAACATATATTACTCCTAATCCAGATTATATCTGAAATTGCGATACCGACTTAATTGAAAATTTGTAAACCAACCATAATAAGTTTTAAAATTATCAAGATTGGACAAAGGATCTAATTAAGTTTACAGGAAACTTCAAAGAGTTTAAAGGCAACACAGCTTAAATAAAATCTAAAGTTTCATATCGATGAATCTATTGATAACTAATCACCATTTAATATCTTTTCATTATTTAAAGTGAAGTTTATTGACTGAAATTGATGCAACGCGTGCTACAAAATTCACCTTTTAGAAAATTCTGTATTATTTTAAAATTCTTAAAATGCATCACAAAATTATTGTAATGATCTAATAAACTTTATTAATAAACTACTAACTTAAGTAATTAAATTGTTAATAATTTATTGATTTCTATAGCTAAATGTAAAATGTATGCAATGAGAAAAAAACGTGTGGTAAAAACTATCAGAATATGGTAAAATTAACCGTTTTTCTGACTCTATGGGAACACCAAAGAGCTCGGTAATTTTTGCCAAAGAGCTTTGGTAATGATTTTTGTAAAATTAATTTTATAATGTGCGATAAAATTTGGTAAATGTGGTAAAATTTGGTAATTTTATCGTGGTACTCTGCTTAACTGGTACCATATGAAAGGAAAATTTACCAAATGAATGATTTAAATACATTTTATATATATTTTGGTTTTATTTCTTAAAATCATTTTTTTTACAATAAGTTTCATTACCATTTTCCCAGAATTTTTTTCTTCGTGTTTAAAAACTTATTGAAAAATATTTGCTTCTCATTAAAGAAATTACTGTTTTTACTGTTTTTAAAATGTTTACTGTTTTTACTGTTTTTAAAATGTATTCTAATAATCAAATATACTACTATTTCTGTTTCCCGTAGTACTGATAAAAAACATTAAGAACATGGTAGGAGAATATGATTGGTCAAAGTTTCTTGTGTACTTTTAATTGTGAGCAAAAATACCTTTTTGAAAAATGATAATTTTAAAAGAAAAACTTTCTTGTGAAGAAATAATAAATAAATATATAATATAATAATAAACATAAATATAATGATAAATATAATTATAAATATAAATATGATAATAAATATAATATTTATTATTATTTATAAATATAATAATAAAGATACTTTAAAAAAAAAATTTTTAGATGGACTAAAAATGAGAAAACAATTTTGCTCTTACTTGTGTAACTTGAAACGAAAAGCATCGAGCGCATCATTTTCAAGAAATGTAGGATAAGGAGGATTTTGGATGCTGATAAAAATTTATTATAAAAGTGACGCACCCAACGTTTTTTGTTTTAGGTTTGGCAAAAGTAAGTGTATTATTTGAAAAGAACGTATTTTTTTCTTTCTGGGTTTATTTAAAAAATGCAGTTTTCTTTAAAAAAAATTTATTTCGCATTTTCTTTCTTGTTAAATTCTGAGTCCATTCGTTTGTTTACTTTAGAAAATGGTCAATAATTCATTTAGCCATATATTCCATTTGACACTTTAAAACATATTTGCATGATTTTGTGTGAGGGCTATGAAAGGATGTGATTTAAATTCATATTGTCATTCAGTTCAAATGTGAACAACACACTAGCTGATCGAACAGTGATCAAAATAGTGATTGCACATCGGCAATAAAAAGACAGTAAACTCTATTTTCAAAAATATAGTTGGCAATAATCGTATTTTGGGATCAGGCACAGAGCTTCAGCTGAAATTTGAGCTCTATAAAAAGTTGAAAAGTTAGTTTTAGAATAGCATAACGATAAATTACGCTTGCAGAGACTGTAAGTGATTAAAATTTGAATTTTTATCTACTTCTGATTTCTAATCAATATTTGAGTGCTCTAGCTAGTCAGAAAGAGGTAGAAATTTCTACTGAAAAATTGCACTCTCAGTGATATTAAAGCAAATTAATAAAAATATGCAGTAAAAAGCAGCGGAAATTTAGTAGCATTTAATATTTCATTATTCCTACACATTCAATATTATTTAAGAGCTACTTGATAACATGGACAACAAGTGCGTTCAAATGCGTTAACAATGAGATTTAACAAATGCGTTAAAATTTTAAGTGCGTTTTATAATTAAATGCCATTACAATCACAATTCAAAATACGAATGAAAAAGAACGGACATTTAAGAAGAGAATAAAACTCAGTGAAATTTCATTAACAAAACGCTTTTAACAATTGCATTCTAAATATATTTTAGCTCTAAATAAAAAAAACAATGTTGAAGACTTTGGTTGTGTGAGGATTTTTTTTTTTCAAGTCCTGAGAAAATCTTCGTCTGTAATCTTCAGAGATGTTCTTAGCAAGGCCCTGGAGAGAACCGGTCAAGCAGATGGACATTCCCACAAAGATGGTTATTTCTTTAGATTAATAGAAAAAGAAATAAGACAATACATTAGATGAAAGATTCTTATTAGACCAGATCGAAATGGTAGTTTCACTCATCTGTGATTCTGATATGGATAGATTGTATTGGAAATGAAGATGGTTTCTTTCATCGCTAAGGTTATTATTGTGGTACCCGAAAAATTCAATCATAATTGTCAATATATTTTATCGAGATTAAATAATTTGAAATTTCATGTTAAAAAGCAGTAGCAAAGAGACTTATTTAGTTGTTTATTGTAAAAAAATCCTCTTAACTAGCTTTAAATGAATTTTTTCATGGTTTCTTTTAGGTTAACACTTTTTCGGAATCTTTCATAACTACTTACCTTTTTAAAAAACAACAATTTTAATTATTTAAAACTCTTGCGCCTGTACTTTATGTATTCACTATGCATATGAACACCAAAAAAGGTGGCAACTACTTTGTACGAAAGTGATGTTCTAATA
Organism: Parasteatoda tepidariorum; assembly: GCF_043381705.1. NCBI lineage: Eukaryota > Metazoa > Arthropoda > Arachnida > Araneae > Theridiidae > Parasteatoda > Parasteatoda tepidariorum. The sequence continues at coordinate 45,059,110 of NC_092205.1, read as the reverse complement.
CACCAAAAACCAGGGATAGTTCCTGGTGCTGCGAAACACCTAGAACGTTCTTTTGCACTTCTTAAAACAAATCAAACATACGAGTAGCAGAGAGAATATTAAAGCAAATTTGAACTGGGCTTAACAGAGCAGGAGTGGATAGAAATTACATATTATAAAATTATTTAATTCAATTTAATCAGACTTGAAAATTAAAATTTAAACAGTCGAATTACATATTTTATTTTATGTTATACACGATGAACAGTCCGCCCAATTAATACTACTAATGTTCAACTCCGTAGCCTTGTAATTTTAAACCAAATCCAGAAGACAAGAGAACTCCTGAATCAAGTATTAGGTGAGCTTTGCCTTCATGGAAGACTTTTTGGTAGAACTAACCCGCATTTGCGTTACATGGAGAGGAAAACCACGAAAACCTCCCACGGTTATCCTGACAGCAATGGGACTCTAACCCATGATCCATCTAGCACCGAGGATATTTCAGGTCAGCACTGTGGTCTGTGCAAGCCGGGTGCGGAATTCGTATCGACCAGTCACTGCTGGGATTCGAATCCGGTTCACCTCATTGGAAGGCGAACTCTCTATCCCCTGAGTCATCACGACTCCTCTGTATTACATAACTGAAAACGCACATACATATTTTTAACCGTGAAATTAAGCTTCTGCAGAGGAAAAGCTATATAGAAGACAGACGGAAACAATCGCCAACTCGTTTTCGATTGCAAACAATTACAGACGAAATCAAAACTCGCCAACATTGAAGTTTTCAGAAGTAAAAATATTGAACGAATGGTGTAGAAGCGAGTAAATGCATTTTTTGGTGTTTAGAGCACCCGTTGAATTCTATATGGAAACTCGATTTGTTGTTAATTTGAAAAACGTTTTCCTTCATATTTATTCAAACGTACATAAATTGTAAGTCTGAGTTCACTCATTTAAGATTTAAATTAGTTAAGTCCCAACTTTTGGGTCTCAATATTAAGAAAGGAAAGATTTAATAGCAAAAATCTTTTCTCTGAGCTTAAAAAGTTAAGCAAAAATGACTGGCAAGCAAAGGTCCATTTTAATTACCAATTAAATCGTTCAAATAAATGTAAAGACTGATTACAACATTTTAAAATTGATACTCATTTTCTTGATTATGTTGTCTTTTAGTTCTTCCTAAAAGTTACTAATTACTGTCATAGTTGATAATTTGGTCTATTATCCATCAAAAAAGCCACTTAGATAATTAGTATAATTGTTTTTTATTGATAACATATGTCATATGTCGAAATACTTGAAATTCTACTTATATAAAAAGTCGGATTAGCCGATAGCCGGAGGCGGTCATTGTAATATATGGGTCTTTTTCACGAAAACTGTCATTTTTCAGTTCATAAAATCCCAAAAAAGTAAAGTGAATAAAAAGCTCTGAAACTTTTTATATTAATAGAAATATGTAATGGCATTATAAAGAAAGTATATATCCTATAAATTATACTTAATATTTAAATTAATTAATTTTTTAAATAATTAATTTATAATTAATTAATTTATAATAATTAATAATTAATTAATTAATTTAATAAATAAATTAATTAATTTAATAAATTAATTTATTAATTTTTTAATTTATTTTTCAAATTAATTAATAAGTAAATTAATTATTTTCACTATTTAAAAAGTGAGGGAATGACACTAATAGTGAGGGAATGATATTTTATTTTAATACATGTTTTTATCTAAGTTACATCTACCTAAAGTTTGAAAATGATAACATACTAAGTATATCTAATATTTATTATAATTTAGTCTTATATATTTAATAGTTTTTACAGGTTTGGGAAATAAAATTGGCTGGCACGATTGAACAAAAAAAAATTTAATAATATACTCATCTTGAATCATTCCCTCACTTCAGCGTCATTCCCTCACTTTATACACTAGTGAGGGAATGACGAATTCAATAAAATTTAAAAATAACAGTTAGGCCTAATTAATTTCTGAAGTCAATCACATACAATTATATTCATACAAGAAAGCAACATATAATTATCCACTTTCTCGATGAAGTTGTATTTTATTTTACTCTAAAAAATGACATGAGGGAATGACAAATGTAAAAAATTTTACCTGGTTTGATTCATTCAAATTTATTCCACAGCAAAGCTTCTTTAAGTTGAAGATGGAAACATACTGCAATTTTGTTCTATGATGCCAGTTGTTAACTTCTGAAGTTTTTATTAAAATATTTTTATTCTAAGAAGATTGCAGGTGATAAGAACATTGTTGTGAGGGAATGACGCGAAACACTGGGGACAAAGTTTAAAATAGTGCTGTGTTAATATTTTTATCAGAAATTAAATTTAAAATTGATTTTCTGAATTCTATATTTCAATATTCTGAAATAAAAAACACGAATTTATAATTTTTTTTTTTTAAATTTCAGAAACAATTTTTTCTTTTTTTAAATCAACAGTGGGTACAAGTGAGGGAATGACATATTGGTATATTTTAATTACCTAAAATAAATAAAACATGAAAATTGATAATTTTATTTTATTAACAAACATTAAATGTACTGGGGACATGAAAATGACTGTTTTTGTGAGAATGACCCATATAAAATACCTGCTTTTTTTTACAAACAATCAGGTAAATTTATTCAAATTCATTTTATTTAATATATTAGAAGAAATAAAAAAGTATGATATGAAATATATTTATATCTAATGCTGATAGAAAAAATCGAAATAATGACTTGATGATAAGATGATGTAATATTATTTGCCTGATGATGAAGCATTATTTATATTAGGTCTACTTTTAAATTTATGATGAATCTATTTCAATAAAAATATCGGGTAAATTTAAATAAAACTGACATTAAATAAAATTAACTGTCATAATGATAAAGAATCAGGATTGTAATAACTTAAAATGGTTGGAAACATACATGGTATGGCTTTGATACACAGCAAATTAAAAAATTCAATAATTATAAAACATTTACGTCTATTGTCTTTTAGATACTAGGAGGTAAAATACCCATTACTTTTGCAAAAAATAGTTGCTCTTTTATTCTGAAAGTAAAATTTTTATTGTAAAAAAAATACCCGGTGAATATCTTTTAATTTTTATTTTTCTATTTTTTATAATTTGATATTTCTTACAATAGTCCCTTAAACCCTTGTGAGGATTGAACTCCGGCCCTTTACAATGACAAATTATCTATAACAGCTAAGCAAACAAGACACACAAAGCCTATTATGTCATTTATAAATTCCATAGCATTTGTTCCTTATTAATTGCCTATAGTACTTTTCAACACAACCTATTTTTATCATCCTAAATAGCTTAGATAAATTTGAAAAGTCGAAAAAGAAAAATTCAGACCTGGAAAACCTTAAAAAGTCAGGAAAATATTTTAATTTCTAAGTTTAGGAAATAGTATATTCCGCCGTACTTTGTTAGAAATTTTTCAGAAAAATGGTTAAATAACAGTTTATTCAATTGTTATTTTACCTACCATATTCAAATAAAATCAAATAACCACAAATACGTTGGTATTTAAACAGTTAACGGGGAGAAAAACCGTTTATTAACTGCTTTTACCTAATACGGTTAAACAACCAAAACTATGCTCACTTACTGAAGCCACTTAGTTCCTTGCAAATCCGTAGATATTATAACCGGGAGGGTTAATCTGTCAGTCTCATGGATAACAGAATCCTGTTTCGAGTCACCAAGATATTTCCACTATTCCCTTCAACAGATAAAGAGTTTTCAGTGCTCTCCACTTAACAAATTGTGTCTCGCACTCTCCAATTCCCATTACCTAAACAAAAGCCTAGAGCCAATGTCCAGCCAAATTGATTACGGGAGGAAACCATTCTAGCTGTAAATGATTAAAAAACCTATAATTTTGTATTTATGGTTTTAAAAACATACTAGCTGTTAACGGTGACGAAACTGTTAAGGAAAAATGTTCTTTACCGTAAGCTTTACGGTTAATTGGATAGACAGACTGCTGCCGGTCATTTAACTGTAATTTTAGAATGTGATCTAACAGTGAAGAAAAACGTATACTTATTTCTTTACACATTTTTAAATCTTAAATATTTTAGTAATAGGAAAAAATGCATTTCGATCTTTTGCGCAATAACTTTTATCCTTCAATTTTTTCCCTGTAGCGAAATAAATGTTTCGGATATGGCTAACTTGGTAGGTATAAAGAAAAGCACATTTAAACAAAATTATTTACCTAACATAGGAAAATAAGCGTATTTGCTAAAAATAAAGTAAAAAATTAAAAAAAGATCATTTTTGAATTATATGCTAGTAAATGTAGCCGGAAATTTTTTTTTTAAATAATAACTGTAGAAAAATGCATGTAAAATTAAGTTAAACGTTAAACTAGTTTACAACTTAACATTCGTAGTCATTAAATGCATTTCTTAATTTATTCTTAAATAGAAACGATAGGCCAGATTGCATTTCCTTAATTGTAAATACACTGGTGTTAGAAATTAAGAGAATTTGCAGACTTGGTCGATTATCTTATTACGTTTAGTCTAATTGTGTTTAAGAATGTACTCTTAAAGTTTATTTTAAATTTATGTTGTCAAATTTATATAATTTAACTACGTTTTAAATTTAAGAAAAGCTTTTGCTAATAAAGAAAATATAGAGAAATTAAGAAAATTTCAACCTAGATCTTTGCCAGACGCTCTTGACTATGCTTTTTATTGAAAGAATTGTCTATTTTTTAATATTTTTCCGTTACAATAATTTTTTTCCAATTGCATATCATTAAAAAATTGCATAAAAATGGTGATGAATTGAATTTGTTTTTATTTTTTATTGAAAGGGATAAATTTCAATCTTTTATAATAAAAATGGCGACATGTCAACAAAATTAAATATCTGCGGCATACTAGTTAAATATATTAAAATGAAGAAAGTAACGAAGCTTTCAATCAGTTTGTAACGCGACACTAAGGAATGAAAGAACAGTGCAGACAGTAATTTAAAATAGCATTACTATTTAGCTGGTAACGTAAAAGTGCATAATTACTGTAAAATTAATGAATATTTTTAAAAAAAAACATGCAAAAATTGTATACAAATCATTTCTCACACTTTGACTTACTTATTTCATAAATTTCGATTTTAATTTGTAGAAAACTAAAACAGCTGATTGCTTTCATGAAGCACACCATACCTCAAAGTGAGATTTCAAAAAAACTTGAAAAATATTCATTTGAATTAATTATTTTCGCTCGTAAGCGAAATAATTTTGTCTATTTTTTTATTTTTTATGGATTCAATAAACAAAAAAATGAAGGAAATACTTTTTCATATTTTCACTTTTAGCCTCGAATTATCTTAGTCAACATTGTAAAAATATTGGTGTGTCTGAACTCCAAAATTATTGGCACCTCCTTTACACCTAAGTTGTGTTCCACTACACTAATGTTCTTTGTGTAAAGCAGCTACACTAACATTACTTTGTGTAAAGCAGCCAACAGAATATTTGTTATTCAATATAGATAAACTTTATATTACAATATATAATAATATAATTAAAAATTTATAATTATTATTATATATTTATACTATTTGATACACATAGTAATCCGTAAAATTACATTCATGATACAATATAAAGCAAGAATCATGAATAAAGAATGCATGAATCGTGGTATCTTAGAATATAGAGCCCACGCCTCCTAATGAGGTGAACCGAGTTCGAACCCCAGCGATGGCTGGTGGATACGAATTTAGCACGAGACTCTCACAGACCACAGTGCTGACGTAAAATACATCCTCAGTGGTAGACGGATCATGGATTAGAGTCCCCTTGCCCTCAGGCTAACGTGGGAGAATTTCGAGGTTTTTCACTCTGTGTAACTCTAATGCGGGTTAATTCCATCAAAAAGTTCTCCTCGAAGGTAAATTTTTTCCAAATTTCGATCCATCTTCTGGATTGTGTTTAAAATTACTAGGATACAGAGCTGGTAGTCGAAAACCCTAAATTGACTTGGCTGTTCAACAACGGTTATAAGGTAGAATATAGGATGTACGTGTACAATATTTCTTGAAACAAAATTATTTTGTCAATCTAACTCAAAAACCACACAGAGAGAATAATAATGTACTCGAACTAGGCTTAACAAAACTGAAGGAGATGAAGGAATATTATAAATTTATACTGAAGGAATATTATAAATTTACTTAATACATTTAAAAATTAAAATATAATTATCCTCACTACTCAATGAAAAACTTACAACAAATATTAACGGCAACTTTTGTTTCAGTAGACATTGTGTAACGGCGTGGAATAAAACAACTAACTCAGTTAACTTTTACTCGTCGTAATTAAACTACTGGCGATGCACAAAATGCTCCAACGTTGGTGCTCTTAGAAGCGAAAATAATTCCTAGCATCTGATCTTTGTGTAACCTCTCTCATATATTGGAGTTTATATTTAATTTTACCCCTTAAAATATGCATAAAAGTTCAATTCGGTATTAACTTGAGATAACCCACAAATGTATACAGTTCTTCAAGATCAAAATTGAATAGGTATTATACCACAATTTTTACAGTGTATATTACTTCAGTTGTAATAAAATATTTCTGTAAACCTAAAGTTTTTGTATACTATACTATATTTTAATAAATGTTTGTCTAAATAGTTAAATATACACAAGATGTATATAGTTATACTGCATCATTTTGTGGTAACTTACTCCGCTGTCATCGTACAAAAATATATCCAGACGTAAATATTGTAAAATTGATGGTAACATAAATTTTAAAAACCGATATTCACCTAAAATGTTTTATTCTAAAAATAAATCAATACGTCTCGAATGTTTTTTTTCTTTTTCGGGACAACCTGCATCCACTTACGTCATCGTGTATCTTCTACATCAAACGTGATATTTAACAGAAAAACTATATTTTATTTTTTTTCCTCAACTTAACTACTAGAAATATGCAAGTTTCAAAAAATATTCAAGTATTTACTACTTTTCCGCTACAGGTAAAAAATATAACTCAGTTATGTCTCCAAAAACACTCAACCGTTGCTAGAAATGTTCCCGAAAATTCACTAGAAATTGTTATTTTTATCTTTATGCAACAAACCAGAAAAGCAAATAAATGCAAAATTTCTGAGAATATTTGGAAGTAGATTATAATGAAATCTTTCTCTTCCTTCTGAAAATTTATTTTGCAAAATTAAATAGTGCATTTTAAATCTCACGACAAAAAAGTATATAAATTTTTAAGTTTTATTTGTATAAATCAATAGTCTTGTGTATGATATATATGCGACTATTAAAGCTCAAAAACCGTCATAATTAACATTGTCTAACTAATCTGCAAATTAACTAGAGTGATAAGTTAAATTGCTCAATCATAACACTTCCATAAAAAGTGTGTAGTCATAACATTCTCTATTTTACGAAGATAAAGAGCACATTAACATTTCCGTATCTTTGAAATTCAAAAATGCGCTTTTCTCATTCTGTCTACATATTTGTTAATTGTTTCACAGTATTAATTAACTTGATTTTTTAGATATTGAAAAATAGATAAATTATTTTATGTTTTAGTTTCGTAATCGTTAAAATTTTTTGAGCCATTTAAATCTTTGTATCACAGATTTTAAAGTGATGGTTGATATTATTAACTGACATGCTGATTGTCTTATAGTCGCAACTTGATTTTTTACATTAGTGAAAAATAAATTAATAACATTATGCTAATTTGCTAATTTCGTCGGTGCTGTTTCAGCAAAAAACTTATTTTCACTTTAATAGTTGCCTAATTGATAATATGCAAATTATCTAGGCAGTTTGAAAGATTACCTAAATAATTATAGAAATGAAAGAAGATTGTAGCATTATAATGGAAAACTTTAGTTTTTCGCCATGTTACCTAGATAATTCTTAGAATAAATGATTTCTACAATTTAGCGGTAACATGTACAGTGCGCATAACAGAACCACCCTGAATAACTTTTGTTCTAATGATCGAATCTTTACCTTCTAGAAATGATTTGAGATGTTAATCTCATTGAGATGAGTAAGAATCTTACTGATTTGAGAGGGTGACTTCGAATATGCTAATTAATTAGTGCAGACGATATTTTAAGTTACGAAATCAGAAGCAAAATCGTGCTTTAGCTGAATAACCCTACAATTTTTTTTTCTACATATTTGGATTTCTGGCCATCAGCATGTAAGGGGTAACCTCAATGAAGGAAATATGGTCCCAATAATTTTGTCAAGAAAACGGTCTAAAGTTTGGATTCCTTAAGACTAATTTCATTTTTTACATATTTCACCATATCTCGAGAACTTTTTAAGCGGATTGAAAATTCTGGCACACAATTATGAAATTCGTTCATACAAAGACTATTCCACGCAAAAAATAACTTTTAGTAAATATTTATGATTTTAATTAATATTAGACATCTATTATATGTAACATTTATTTTCTGCTCACTGTACGTATTTAGTAATGCAGTAAGCTGAAAAAGAAACAAAAAACCTGAATAACTTTCAATCTAATGATCGGATATTTACGCTCTAGTACTCGATCTTTATGGTTCCAGGAAGTGATTCAGAATAAAGTAATTTAATATATTTGAGATATTTTAAATAACTAGAATATAATAGATATTTTAAAATTACGAAATTGGACACAAGAACGGACTTTCTTTAAATAAAAATACTCCTTTAAATTAAATACTTATTTGAATTTCTAACCCTTCAAAATAGGAAATATAGCCTCAATTCGAGAAATATAGTCACAATAGTTTGTCAGGAGAACGAGCCAAGTTTGGGCTAGACATTAAATAGACAGTTTCTTACATAACTAGTTAAATTCCCCCATACTTCAAGAGGCATGCATTTATGAAATACAATTCTTATAAATGGTCATTTCAGATGATGTAAATATTTTTAAATTTTTTGCATGTGAATTATTTAATCGAAAATTATATTTTAAAATTTTTTAAAGAAAAATCAGATAATAAGAGAAAGAAGCTGTGTTGAGTTATACTTTCATATACCAATAGTTTGTCATTTTTTAATACATTTGCTTTATTCTTCCATTATCATATAACAATTAACGTTTGAAAAATACTATGAGCTAAAAATAGCTTTTATTTTACTATGCAAATGAGCTTTAAATTTTAGATAAGAACATATTCACTTTTATGTATGCTCAGCATTCATTATTTTTCTTAGTTCGAAATTACTGCCCTTGCAAATTTTTATTGACGTTCCGTAATGATCCCCCTTAAGATTATTGCAAAACATATATTTAGAAAACTATTAGTACTTAATTAACCAAACAAACTTAAGCACGAATAAATGGTGGTGCCATCTATCAGCGAGATTCTGAACTAAGACGTACTTTCACCCTTGTGGTGCTCTCTTTCCAAACGAAGACATGCCCTAACGACTTCATTCGCAAAAAGCCAATAGCTGGAAAACTTAGCTTATCTAAGCGTTATTATAAACAACAAAAAGTAAGAGGTAAATACGTTCTTCTTTCTCTAGATGAATAAATTAGTTTTCAAGGCTTATTTAAATATCAAATTATCTAATTTTTTGCTTCATTTTTTAAAATTATTCATAAACGATCTATTTAAAATAGCCATTACCGGACTTACTGTTCATTACTCTTCTATACCTTTTCTTTCACAGTGTCTAACCTTATTCTAAATAAGAATGTATCCAAGTTTCAATTCTTTTTTTAGAAAAGCAATACATTTTTATACGACCGCAAATACCAAAAATATACCTCACTATAAAATATTTCAATAATTCCACTTAGACATTATATCGAATATAATATCAAATCTCCATAACTCTGCCTTACAGAAAGCTGAATTTCTTTCAATCGATAATCACTTGATAAAGGAACAATGTTTCGAAGGAAGAAAGCAATAACTATTTATAACTAATAAAATACGATATCTTAACTATACTTTGCCCTACATGGCAAGACGTTATCCGGAAGCAATGTTAAATAAAGAGAGGAATATGAAAAAATGACAAAAGTCATAAATCATGAGATGTTATCAAAGCATAGATCCCGCCCATGAAAGAAGCAAGATGCAAAAACAGATAGTTCGAAGATGGCATGAATGATGAAGTTAAGGATGTTCCGATAAAGCATTATCATCATAGTTTACCGATCTTTCCATTAAATGGAAGAAACCTCGGTGTATTGTAATGACAGGAATTTATCAAGATGGAACTTTAATTACCCAGAAAAGTTTTATAACCGTTAAATGATCTGAGAAATGCGATTTTTAATGTGGTAATGAATAATAATGTCCTAACCGACGTGTTTGGAAACAAATATCTAAATCTTTTGTTTTATAAATGGCACTTTTAAAAGACAAAATAATTATGGCGTGAATGGTTTGTGTTTATCTGGGTACATTATTTAATCACCTTTAAGTTTAAAAAAAAATAAGAAGAAATGTGATCAAGTAATTAAACTTTTTAATCCGCTCACTGAGATTTTTTCCTAAGATTTTGAAAAATTGCAAACTTTTTACAATGTTTTGGCTTTATATTTATACAAGAAATGTTTTAGACAAGATTTGAAACCAAAAGTTAAAAATAAAATTATGTCAACTTTTTTGCGTCTTATGCTTTAAAAAGTTTTTAATTATCTTTTGCACGAAGAAAAAAAATATATATATATATTCTTAAAAAAATTTAGAGAGGTCTTAAAACTAGATAGAAAGAGATTATATTTAGTCAATAGATTTAATCATTAATTGTTATTGGAATTTTGCTTTAGGCAACTTACTCAGACGAAACTTAAACAGATTTAGACATCTTATCTTGCCTTAATTAATTTGTCAAATGAATTTAAGTTAAGGTATGCGTGCTCTAAAAGTGGATGGTTTATGGTAAAAGTCTTTTAATTAAAAAACATTTAAAAGAATTATAGTTTTAATAATTTTTCCTCATAATGAACAAATGAATTTAATGATAACAAACAATAAAACGAAACGAAAATTCTCGCGATGAACTTGCAAAAATGCTATCAAATAAATAATGGAGTTTTTTCATAATGGAATTATATTTATCGAATATTAAAAACAATTTAGACTTGTATTCCTGATATAATCAACTTTTTGAATAAGAATAGACTTGGATACGCATTCTAAAAATAGAGAGTCTGTATTCATGATATTTCATTAAGATAAAAGAATTTGAGAAGAGCAATATTTTTATTAGTAATTCATAATAATGAACTTGAAAATTTCAACAAATGAACAAAAATTATTTTCTTCTCATAATCAACCTGCAAAAAAATAAGCAAAGAGATATTTAATTCTAATGCTAAATTTGTAAATGTAAACAAATAATCATTTCGATATTCATTTTTTAAATTGAGCAATAAACAAATATCTGCTTTTCAAGCAGTTCATTCCTTTTATTTTAATCTAAAATAAACTTATGGCATAATATGTTGCAAAAATGTTAAAAAAATATTTGTAATATGTTTTTGTCTTCTAATTATTACACTGAGAAAACAAATATGGTCAAAACTTATAAAATATGGTACCATTTACCGTGTTCCTGGCACTTAGGGAAAAAGAAAAAGGTCAGAAAATTTCATCTAAGCACTTTAGTAATGATTTTAGTAAAATTAATAATAAAGAATAAATTTATAATATGCGATAAACTTCGGTAAATATATAAGGACTTGGTAATTTTATCATGATACTTTATAGCAAGGCATGAAAACCATTTATTCGGTTAAATTTACTTTTCAATTTTGTTTTTTCTACTTAATGTGTGATAATAAGAACTATAATATTGAAGAACAGAAGTTTCAGTAAACCATTGCCATATGAACGGAAACATTATTAAATGAATGGTTTATATACCATATATTTTGGATTTTTTACCAGAATTAGGGCTCTTTTTGCCAGAAATGTCCTTACCGTACAGTAAGGTAAATTTACCAGAATTTTTTTTCGTATTTATATCTTGATCTTGTAAAATTTCTCCCAATGCTTTGTTTCTACAATAAGCACTTCTAAAAATAAATACTCGTTTCTTAAATTGTGAAGCAAGCAACCAATGATATCTCTTTTTCAAAGCATTCATTTCTTTTATAAAAATAAATTTAAGAAATCAAATTTTGCGAAAATGTTAACAAAAGTAATAGAAATTTTCTCCTCTAATTATTATTAATCTTAATAAGTAAAATGTCGCCTAATTTTCTGTTTTTACAATAAGCACTACTAACAAATATATTTTCCTTTGCATTGAGAAGCAAATAAATAATAGGAATATCTGCTTCTTAACGAGCTCATTTCTTTTATTTTAATAAAAATAAATTCAAAAGATCATACCTTGCGAATATATACAGGGTGATTCAGTTAAACGTTTCAGATCTCCTAAGAGGTGTGGAGTGCATCCTGACGACTCGAAATCATTTAGCAATGCGGGGTCGGAAATGCTTTCCAGACGCGGTAGATGGCGTTGTACGAAAGTTCCGAGCTTCCCAGTGAGTTGGCCTCCTCGGTCACCCGACCTATCATGTCTAGATTTTTATTTCTGGGGTCATATGAAAACGCTGGTTTATGACACCCCTGTTGACAATGCTGAGGAGCTGGTTGTAAGAATCGCAGTAGCTGCCGGAGAAATTCGAGATAAGCCAGGAATATTGCAGAATGTTCGGATGTCCATGCGCCAGAGATGTGAGGTGTGCATTGTAGCCGGTGGCAGAAACTTCGAACACTTACTTTGGCCCATGTACCTTATGCTTTTCTCAATGTATTATTAAAGCGATTTTTCACTTACGATCTCTTTTCTTTATGGTGCTTCTNTAATCCCACGAAACTTAAGTGCTAAGATTACTTGTTTTTTAAGAAGAAAAAACTTCATTCTCTTTAAAAAATATCTAAATTTGAAATAACAGTCGACGTGTTTCAAGCACTCAAAAATAAGCTCTAATTTTCAAGACCTGCCGGACGTGAATGAGATGAAACAAAAGTAAAAACGTAAAGTTGCCAGGGAAAAATGAAAAAATAAAGATAGGAAGCAAAACTAGAAAAACTACAGTTGCCAGCTAAAAATGAAAAAATAAAGATAAGAAGCAAAACTAGAAAAACTACAGTTGCCGACAGAGAAAAAAGAACAAAATACAGAGCAAGAAAAACCACAATGGCCGAGATGGGTAAATCAGGGCTAAATGACAAAGCGTGTGAAAAGGCATTTTATCCTTATTCACCTCTCTCAGCTACTGTGGATTTTTTCTGTTCTGTTTATCTTTTTTTCTCTTGTACTACTGTAGTTTTTCTAGTTTTGTTTCTTACCTTTATTTTTCCATCTTTCGTTGGCAACTTTACGTTTTCATTTTTGAAATCACTTTTGTTTCTTCTTATTCACTATTGGCAAATCTTGAAATTGAGCTCTTATTTTTGAGCACTTGAAACATGTCACTTCCAATTTGGATATTTTTGAAGCAAATGAAATTTTTATTTAACCAACTAATAGTGATATTTTTGAAACAAAATTAATTGATGTTGAAGCAGAAATAATTTTCAAGGAATGTTTAAATGTTATAGCAACAGTTAAGTGAAAAAATAATGGAATCTAAAATTTTAAAGAAATACATTATAATAAAAAAAAATTTCCAAATTTGTAATTAAATCAAGTTTACATTATTAGACAGTTTTAAAAATATAATTAAAATTAAAGCATCGAAAAGAAAAGAAACGTTTAAGGCGATTATAATAAATAAGTTATTTTTCCTTTTAATCTATTAAAAAGATTATAAAAAATTGAAATAGAAAATACATTAAATAAATGGAGATGAAAATTTAATCACGAAGAAATTTAAATTCAAAAACTTTCATACTTCACTTTAATATTTTATCAGTTTTTAACTATTAAAAATGTTTCAAAAGAAAGTTTTACTTACAGCTTTCAGAGTAATTTTAAAAACTAAACTATATTCTTATCTCCTTCATTTTTTAATATAGGTTGTAAAGCTATGTTACTAATGATGGGGATTTTTTTTCATTCATTTTTATTTAGTAAAAATAAGAAATTTCCTTACCTGCTTTTACGTTTTTTTCTTTCATACACAAAGATTTTTACATCGTTATAAAGATTAACAATTTTTTAAAACTTTGGTTGGAAACAATTTTCTTTTTGAATAAGCAGTTAGTTAGATGAAAATGTAGCTCGTTATTTGTCAATCGAGTATATACAATCATTCGCCTTATTTACAATTCTTATTATTTTTCGTTTTTTAATCTCTATATTAATTTTTACCTGTTTTCTTTAAGTGAAATTTTTACTTTTGACTCCCATACTTTTGGATATTAAAACTTTTATTATCTATACCAGAATTAGATTTCACTTAAGATTTAGAATATAATTAATTCAAGTAAAATTATTTAGGGTGCAGTTGCATCAGGTAAAAAATATTGTACACTAAAGTATGAATTTTTACATCGTTATGAAGATTAACAATTTTTTAAAACTTTAATTAAAAATAATTTTCTTTTTGAATAAGCAGTTAGTTAGATGAAAATTTAGCTCATTATTTGTCAATCGAGTATATACAATCATTCGCCTTATTTACAATTATTATTGTTTGTCTTTTTTTAATCTCTATTCTCAATTTTTCCTGTTTTCTTTGAGTAAAATCTTGATTTTTGACTCCCATACTTTTGGATATTAAAGCATTTTATTATCTATACCAGAATTAGATTTTACTTAAGATTTAGAACATAATTAATTCAAGTAAAATTATTTAGGGTGCAGTTGCATTAGGTAAAAAATATTTTACACAAAAATATTAATTTGACAACGAATTTTTAAAAATAAGAGATATTTTAATTATTAATTTTTTTCCAATTCTTTATAAGCTTGTTTTAAAAGCTTCTGAAACAAAAGAAGTTAAAACAATGCTATTGTTATTAGTTTCCGAACATGAGACAAATATTAGTTTTATTAACACATTGTTTACTTTCCGAAGAAATTAATTAACCGAATCTGCTTAAACCGTTTTGATTTACAAAAGCATTTTAATTCAGAAATATTTTATTTCTTAACATGCTTGTTGAGTCTTTATGCAAAGAATATATAGATAATAAAGCCTTTTCTTTGATTTAAAGAAACATGAAAGTTATTTATTAATTAGGCATAATCAAAATTTCATTGAATGAAATATTTTAAAGTAAAATTGTAAGCAGTATACATTGAGTTAAAAGCAGTTATCATACAGAATAACTTTTACTTTAATGATCGAATTTCAAATGCTAAGTGTTAAGTGCCAACTATGATGGCGCGATTGTTTGACCTCTAAGAAGATAATTAAGCAGTGCTAACTATAAATTAAATTTAGTTATAAGATACTAAAACGTACTTTCTCTGAGTTAGCATACTTATTCTTGTCGGAAGTGAATTTTTGACCATCGAAGTATGAAGGATAATCAATAATTATTGTCTAAGCATCCTGGGTAATGGTCGGAAATAGAGGACAAAGGGTCCCCTAGTGATTATTTCATTTTTGGTGCATTTTGCTATATTTCGGGAGGTTTTTATGCGAAATAAAAACTTATTTACATTCATGAAATTCATTTACATTCATAAAATTCATTTATCTTAAGATAATTCCACATGAAAAATATTTTTTAATACTTGGCTGTCACATTTTAATGTATTATTTAATAATGATCGATTAAATATTGAATTATAATTCATGCGAATTTTCATGTTCCTTTAAACCATATAGCTTAGGAAGAATTACAAATTTGAATGAAATTAATCAAATTGTGCTTGGGAAATAAAAATTTTAAATTACGCCACTTTTAAATTTTATGTCTCATAAATTATTTGATAGATTAAGTTTGATTTTTGCATTTTGACATTTCAAACTATAAAATTTAAAAAGGTGTAAAAGCTCATTATCTCATAATCTAAAACTCCTTTGAATATTATTAAACAAAATAGTAAAGAAAAAGAAACAAATATAAAATTCAAATTCATATATTTTATGTAAAATTATTTGTTATATATTATGCATTCGCACACGGAAAAAATTCTGGTAAAATTAACTTAGTGTACGGGAATAATATTTAGTAATATTGGCACCATTGTATCATAATATTGGAATCTTGAACCATAATTCGGTGCAAATTTGTTCCATTGTTAGTAATGTGTATAATTGATTCACGTTTACATTTTAATTCAACAGTAGTAACATGCAATCAAATATAAGAAGTACAATAATATTTTTCAACTAAGTTAACGTTGCAGTGAGTTTGAAAAATATTATTTTTTACCACACTCAAAAATACCAACTGAGTACAAGAACTTTAACTTGCCCAAACAATAGTGTATAAGTAGTATTTCATAACATTTTCTTTATACGAAACATTTTTTTTAATGAAGCTCTCACACGGGTTATCTTAAAATCGAATTTTACCAGAACATGAAATATTCCACAAATCTGATATGCTGTAATTTTTACAGTACCCAAAAATCACTGAATCACTGTAATTAACCTTTTACTTACAGCTGGCACAACTAATGATCCAGAACAGCAGGTGCTATCAAACGCAGCAGGCAAAAGGTTAACTAAATATTTCTGTAAAAATTACAGTGTAATATTTTACTTTAAAAGTAGATTTTACAGATGCAAGGGACGGTACTTTAAACCGTAAATTGATCCAGTATTTTTTACAATTCATTTTTAAAAGAAAAATAATAATTATTCGTAAATAAATACAATGTTTAACCGCATTATCTTCTTATTTTATATTCTCCTTTCTTTAAAAACAACCTGATTACATTTCAAAGTTGATTGGCATAATAAATGACGCCAGTTTTCTTGAATTCCCAACTTGTGTCAAGTATGAAAAGAAAACAACACCTTATTTCTTTAGTTATCTAATTTATAGAACACGAGCATTCGGTGTCACTGCCACCCCAGACGATTAATCCACCTCCGCCTCCCTTTCCTCAATCTCAACTGACGTTCCTCCTCCACAATAGAGCAACAAGCTTCGTGGATCATAGGCAGAGAGGTCAAATTACAAGGGATGAGAAATTATGCAAGTCGTCGCCACGTCTCCGTCTGAGAGGAAATTTTGCATAATTTTTAAAAGCTGGAAACGCTGTGAGATACTGGAAACCTCCGCCTCGTTAATTTCCTTCTCCTAAAACAAACCCGTTTCTCGCCAAGCCCATAAATCAAAGACCATCCACCAAGCTTCCAGAGGAAGTGGTTAATATCCAGTGTCTCCGGAATAGTGGAAAGATGTCGCGTGGAAATATAGCTTTTACTACTTCCCATATCTGCAATGTCAGGAGGCTTGGCTGATAAAATGCATTTGAGTGTGTGACCATAGGTATTTAAGTGCAGTAGACAATTTCGGAAGGCGTGATGCTCAGTTTATGGCTGATTTTCATGAACTCATAAGGGAAAGGTACGAGCGATTCGCTATCTTGCATCAGACATATAAGATTGCCCCGAATGTAGTGCCATTAAAACGTTGATATAATGTCTATAAAGACTACTATACATATTGAGAGTATTAAGATTTATGTATTATATTTTAGGAAATCGAGTAAATATATGTTTTTTTTTAATTTAGGAATTGATTAATGCATTTAAATTTTTTAAATTGTTTCGTTTCACTGTTAAGAACATTCCGTAAAATATGCTATTTTAAACAGGAAACTGGGTTCATTGTGCACAACCACACAGGACAGTTGCTTAAATTATACCTATTTTCATATTTAAATTTTTATCAACCACAATTCACTTACAATCACATTTAAAATATTTTAATGATAAAATGCAATTATTTAGCTATTTATATTATTTTTTGGTAATACTTTTTGTGCCGTTGCCAAGCTTTTTGGTGTTTCCATAAAGCCAGAAATATGGTAAATTTTACAATATCCTGTTAGTTTTAACCATACTTTTTTTTCTCAGTGTGAGAATGTAAATGTCTAAAACCTAAATTAGACTATCTAAATCAATAAAATATAAGTTTTCGGGAGTTATCAATCTCTACAGCTTGCTTAACAGATAATCATTGTTAGGTTGCATAGATTAATTTAAAGAATATAAAATTAAATCGAATATTTGAACTAAAAATTTGAAAACCTGAAATCAATTTTAAACCATGGTAGTTCATATGGTTGAATATGGTTTTCTTATCTGTAAAAAGTATGGTATCATGCATCAGATATCAGATAAACAGCAACTATTTTATATTTTAGTACGTGACAAAGAAAATGTATTATTTTTTAGAGCATAACAATTTATATCACTTACAAAATCTAATATTGTTTGAAAATAATGAATCACACAGTGAAGTAAAAATAATAGAAACAGAATCGATTCTTCTTTGAACTACTGTCTAGAACCGACTGGTATTGGATGAATAAGGTAGGCACCTACTTTGAAAAGAAATCTTTTGGGAAAATATGCAAAAGAAAATAGGCAATTTTTTGTTCAAGCGCTACCTAAATATAAAAATCACACTAAAAAATGAATCTGAAGCGAAAATAAACATAAAAAACTATTTCGAATTTTCAGACTTTTCCAGAGTTCCCAAATTTAAGGCATTGATGTCAAAACTACGATAGATGCCATCGAAGATGCCATTTTCAAACTTAGATAGTAATGTAATTTATAAATAACAAACTAATTTTAACATAAAATTATTATAAATGGAAGATATGTCCCATAACGTACAACGTTTTTCCCCAATTATTAGCTATTAGCAATATTTTTCTTAACCAGGAGTTGTCTAAATAAGATAAATTATTTCAAAGCTATTTAATAATAATCTTTGAATTTCTTTTCTTCCTAAGCATAGGTATATCTATATTTCTGCATTAATTTCAATGGTTCCAGAAATTTAAGAATAAATTAAAGATGAAGGAGAAAATTTATTTTCAAATAGTTACACAATTAAAACTACANATACTAAACTGATTTTCTCAAAAGTAAAGCGCTATATGTTGAGCTAGTTTAAATTAAATATTATCGTGTTTTTAGGGCATGAATCTGAATTGAACAGCCTGATAATGCTCACTCTGGTTATTGTTTCCGTTTTTAAAAGCGCTATATGTTGAGCCACCTCATGTGACATTTGCCATGTGACATTTTTAGAAGCAATCATTGGTCGGTTTTCTAACGTTGCCATTCGGGGAGTTGAAATGAGGCTTATTTTTGGTGCCGTGTAAGAGAAATATATATATAGATTAGCAATATTTTTCTTAACCAGGAGTTGTCTAAATAAGATAAATTATTTCAAAGCTCTTTAATAAGAATCTCTGAATTTCTTTCCTTCCTAAGCATAGGTATATCCATATTTCTGCATTAATTTCAATGGTTCCAGAAATTTAAAAAAAATTAAAGATTAAGGAGAAAATTTATTTTCAAATAGTTACATAATTAAAATTACAAAATTTGTAAACTTTTTATGAATAGAAATATAACTTTAATGGAAATATAACGTTATAGAAATATAACTAACTTTTAATCAATAAAATTAGTAAACTTTTTTTCAATTATATTTAGCGTAACATTAAACAAAGGAATCCGAAAGAATTATGAGTCGCATATAGTTGTTACAATAAAAATATATAAAACAAAAAATTAAAAAAAGTTACTTTAATAAGTTTTAAAACAATACACTTACCGAAAGGGTGAACAATAATATCAGTATGGTTCAACGAACATACTGATATTATAGTCAATACTGGTATTATAGTCCATACTGACCTTATAGTCATACTGATATTATAGTCATACTGATCTTACAGTTATACACCCGTACAAACATTGTAGTCAATAATGACATTATAAGCCACTATAATCATTGTTCAACGAAATGAAAAAGTCATAATGTGGTGAAATTTCGCACTGTTAGAATTTTAAATTCGAAAATTGCGGTAAAATAACCGGCAGCAGTCTATCCAACCGAATAACCATAAAGTTTATGGTTATGAACATTTTTTACCGTTACTGTTTTGAAACCGTTTACAACTAGTACGGTAAAAAAAACGTGAATGCAAAACTATACGGTTTTGTAACCATTTACAACTAGCATAGTTTCTAAAATAAAACTTAAACGGACATTGGAGCTTTGTGGGTGATGTGCTATTTATGCGTGAATGATAGTTTCGCATTCTAATAGTCCAGAGCCACAATTTAAAGAGTGCAGGATACTGGAAACTCATCACGTGTTGAAGGAATGAAAGAAATATTGTAGTATCAACACTGGGATTCGAACCCCTGTTCAGCCGGACATGAGATTGACTGATTAGCCCTTTTAGCTACAGAGTGTATCCTGATTCACGGAACAAAATGGCTGTATAAGGTGGGCCTAGTTGGCGTGCATAAAATTATGGATGTTTAACAGTATTAGGAAAAACCAATCAGTAAAGTTTTTTTTCACACTTAACAGTTTAAATATCATCTTTCTATTGTTATTTGTCTATTTTGGTTAAATATGGTAAAATAACAGTTAAATAAATTGCTATTTAACCATTTTACTGACTAATTTCTAACAGTGTGCTGCAACCTTAATGAGGGGCAATCATGTTTTTGTTCAAGTTTTACCGATAATATGGTACAACTATGCACCATATTAAAGATTCAGAAAATTTGAAGCATGCTTCAACACGCTTTAAAATTATCTAACAGTGTATTAAAGAATACCTTCGAAACTTAAAATTTTAAAAACACTCTCTTGAACTTGACTATTATCCTAAATTGAAATGACTTTTTCTTCCTTTAATTCCAAAAAAATTCTTATATTTTTGCAGATATCGCAAAATTAGAAGAAAGACTTTCTTACCTAAATAACTGGAAAAATTCTCTACTAGTCCCAAATTCTTTTTATTTTACTAAACAAAGTTCAGAAACGACATGTGTCTATTGATTTCTAGTAATCAGATCTTTTTTAGAAAATTCTAAGTGCTTACTCTTGACTTTTCGAAAGTCATTCGATTTGGCTTTAGGAACAAGAAGAGCTGAGTTGTTTTCAGACTTCTCCTTATGAAACTTTTTATTACCATTTCGGCAAGTGAAGAAACGCTTTCTTTTGCGTGTTTCGATCAATTCAGAAAAACTTTTCTAAGAGTTTTTCTCTTATGCTTCGAATTTAAATATTTCGTTCGATGTTTCTTTCCTACGAATCTGGAATATAAATAGTAAAGCAGGTATGAAGATTTATTTTCTGTAGACCGAATGAAATAAGAATTACCAAGACTCTTAGAATCTTCAATTCGATGGTTTTGAGTTGAATATTTTTCAGCGTCAAAATTTTAGGGCGATAGTTTATTGCATGTAAATCACAAAATTTAAATACTATTACCATAAAATGTTCAATAAATGTTATCAAATAAATGCGAAGTACTTCATATTTTGAAGTTATTTAATGCAGCGTCTTCTTTAAAGCTATCTTAAGTTTCTACCGTACGCTACATCACGTGACATATCAACCACGAAATGTCCCCAAAATATATCAGTTTATACATTTTAATGCAAGTTTAGGTAAAGCGCTTATATTTCATAAAACTTTTATTTAAATAAAATCGTTTTTAATAGATATCATGGCAGAAGGTATTTACTCGTTTTAGCTCATATTTGAGCAAATATAATTCATACATTATTTGCTTATAGTTTTAAATTTGAAGTAATGTTTTTCCACAAATAAAACATAAGTTCTTAAGCAAGCTTTAACTTTAAAAAAATGTAATCTGCAAACGATAATGATATTTCAAAGTTTAAATTAAACTGTATCTCTAAAAAGTTCTGTAAATAAGTTCAGACATAAATTACTTTATAATATTTTCCTTTAGGTTTTAAGAATTTAATAATAAAATGTTATCATAGGCTTCTTGATTTGGTTTTATATCTCTTTTTTAATATTCATTATTTGTTTTTTTAACTATTAACATGGTGTCCCGTAAAGATAGTGTCAAACTTATAAGGGAAATAGGTCACATCATAAGGATTAAGAATTATCTAGTAATGAGCGGAAATGTCATCTTACGCTGCTAGGGTATTTACCTATTATGGACATGTTGTTCGTGTCCCTTTGAAGTTGCATTTTTAATACTCTAAAATATTTTAATTTCCTGTTGATTTCATGTTATTATTATTTTATTTTATAACCGTCTTTGAACAGTCGACCCAATTTTGGGTTTACGACTACTAATGTTGGTCTTGTAATTTTGAACCAATCCAGAAGACAAAGGAGCTCCTGGATCAAGTACTGGGAGAAATTTGTCTTCGTAGAGGACTTTTATGATATAACTAACCCGCATTTGCGTTACATGGAGAGAAAACCCACGAAAATCTCCCACGGTTAGCCTAGCTGCAAGGGGACTCTAACCCATGATTCGTCTACCACTGAGGATATTTTACCTCAGCACTGTTGTCGGAGTTCGTCGGGTGCGGAATTCGTATCCATCAGCTATCGCTGGCATTCGAGCCCAGTTCATCTCATTGGAAGGCGAACGCTCTATCCCCTGAGCCGCTATAGTTATTATGTTACTATTATTTTATTTTATAACCGTCGTTGAACAGCCGACCAAATTTTTGGGTTTGTTGTTCAATGTTAGTTATTGTTGAGAGTCCGATTAAAATAGGTTTAGAAATTCTGTTTTATCGTAATTTAATGATTAGGCTAGCTTGCTCAGTTAGTCATCAAATCATTAAATTACGATAAAACTGCTAATACTGTACCTGTTTGAAAGCAGTTTTCGACAGTAATTAACAGAAAACTAAAAACTTAGATAATTTAGATAAACAAAAGTACCAGATGCTCAAAAGCAAACGATGTAACAGTTCATAATAGGAAAGGGCCCTTAGCTACATACTATAACATTTCCGGTCATGGTTTCCGAGGTAATTCTTAATCATTATGGTGTGCCCTACTTCTCCTAGAAGTTTATCGCAACATTTAAGGGACACCCTGCATATTACGAGAGCCGTGATGGCTAAGGGTAAAGGGTGCTGGCCTCCAACTGAAGGGATTGAGGTTCGAATCCCAGCGCTGGATGGTCGATGCAAATTCTGCTCCCGGCTCGCACCGACCACATTGCTGATTTAATAAATCCTCAGTGATAGACGGATCATAGGTAAAAATTGCCGGTGGGCTAACCGTGTGAGGCTTTCGTGGTTATATTCTCCATGTAACGTAAATGTGGGTTAGCTCCATCAAAAAGTACTCTTTAAAGGTTAGTTTGTCCCAGTGTTTGATTCAATAATTCGCTTGTCTTCAAGATTGGGTTCAAAATTACAAATTTACGAAGTTGAGCATTGTTGGTCGTAAAGTCAGGATTGGGTCGACTTTTTAACGCGGTTATAAAATAAAATATATGTGTTATGAAAAGTTCAGTTTTCTCAGTTTTAAATCATACTAAGGAGTAAGTTTGCTAAAACATCAAGAAAGTGTTACAATTGACCATGTTTTCATTTATTTTTAACCAATATATTATGTCAACACGCTTAAAAAGGTATATCTTTCATAATAATGTGGTTCAAATTATCGCCTTATTAAATTTTAAGCACTAATAATTGTACGGATGTATGTGTTAAAAACGAAATATTTTTATTAACTACGTTTAAAAGTTACATTATTAAATTTTGATATGAATATTTTTTCTTTGATTATTAAATTTTCATCACTAAATTTGAATGTAATTGTTTTTCTCTGAATTGTAATAAAAATTCTATTCTTATCTGCATATACATATCGCAATTTATAAGTAAGTTTTTTTTTAGACACATAAGAGTTTGTTTGAAAAGTTCATTCGCTATTGTTTGTTGTTTCGTTATTGTATATTCTTAAAATACTTCATCAATTGGTTATAGATGTTGATAGTAAATATTTATTGATTTTTTTTATTATCAAACTGATTTTTTTTTTAGAAATAGTATTTCAGAGTACCCACAAAATTTTTTCAGTTACTCTTTTATAAAATTAAACATTTTGTACAATGTTTTTATCCTACATTAATTTCAATAAAACTACATTTCTTTTTTTACAGAAAGTAAATATATTTGCGAAGAGATCAATCGTAGTCCATCTGCTTAAAATTGCAGTAATACAAGCTTCCAGAAATGAAACATTTCCAAAATTTTTAAACTTCGCAATATTTTCACCATAATTACCTCATTCGATTTCAGATTTTTTTTACATCCCAATCCTCAACAAATGAAAAAAATTTAAGAACTTATTTACATTATACATTATACTAATACTGAGTTAGAAATTGACTTANTCATTGGAAGGCATATATTTGCGAAGAGCTCAATCGTAGTCCATCTGTTTAAAATTGCAATAATACAAGCTTCCAGAAATGAAACATATCCAAAATTTTTAAACACCGCAATATTTTCACCATAATTACCTCATTCGATTTCAGATTTTTTTTACATCCCAATCCTCAACAAATGAAAAAAATTTAAGAACTTATTTCCTTTTAAACATTATACTAATACTGAGTTAGAAATTGACTTATTATGCGTCAAAACTCTCAGATAAAAATCAAAAAATAAATTCATTGAAAATACTATTTTTAGAGGTTTTGAGTAAAATACTAACAAAAAAATTACCACTTGTCTTAAAAGTTATTCTGAAAAATTTTTGAAATTAAGAAACTATTGTTTTCTATGGCTTATATTTTTTTTTCTTTTTCTTCTTTTAACATAGCGAAGTACGAAATTAAGAGGTACGTGGTCAAGTGGAGATCCGTTATTGTCCAGTGATATGTTCTCGTTATATGACCAGTGAGTAACGCGCAATAGGAAAAATATTCTCTGTTTTTGAAAAACACTACCCGGTCAAATGACTGATTGTATTTTATTTAAAAAATAATAATAAATAAGAGAAGGAAAAATTTTGAGATTAATTACAGCTGCGTTTAGGGACTTAATGTATATACCATAGTTCATTGGTTAACGTCTGTTTAAATTAAATATCGCATCTATTAGAACAAAATAACACCAATTTCAAAAATTATTACATAGATCTAACATACAGTTATTAATATATTTGAAGATCTAATTCACTGGTCGACTCGGATTTCTATTGCTTAATGCGAATTCTCTCTCACTATCTAACAGGAGAACTCGAAAATTAAATTTACAACTGAATACACTCATTAAAACAGATTTATGCATTAGTATTGGATTAAATACGTAGCCAAAACACATTTGCAACTTATTAAAATAAGGGATCTTGATTTTATTTTATTTTTATAACCGTCATTGAACAGCCGACCCAATTGTATGGGTTTACGACTACTAATGTTCAACTCCATAGCCTTGTAATTTTGAACCTAATCCAGAAGACAAGGGAGCTCCTGGATCGAGTATTGGGTGAAAAAATTGTCTTCGTGGAGGACTTTTTGATGGAGCCAACCCGCATTTCCGTTACATGGAGAGAAAGACCACGAGAACCTCCCACGGTTAGCCTGACGGCACGAAGACTCTGACCCATGATCCGTCTACCACTCAGGATGCTTCAAGTCGTCAAAACTGCGGTCGGCGCAAGCCAGATGTGGAATTCGTATCGACTGGGATTCGAACCCGGTTCTTCCTCATTGGAAGGCGAACACTCTATCCCTTGAGCCATCGTGGCTCAAGGGATCTTGATTTTGTATCCCAATCGTAAACCCAATTTTTGGGTTTACGACTGCTAATGTTGAACTCCATAGCCTAGTGATATTGAACCAATCCAGAAGACAAGGAAACTTCTGGATCAGTACCCCCAGAGGTATTGATTTGTCATGGGAACTTGATGCACTTTGCAACTCGACAGATTTGAAGTGCATCAGTCACCATTTACAACAAGGGGAGTCTTCGACTGACGGTGATCGAACCTACGAACCCTTGAACATGGGCAAAGCGCCCTACGGACCAGGCTATCCCGGCCAAGGGATCTTGATTCAAGGCATCCCTTTTTTCTCTCCATTGCTCCAGAATATCCATTGATTCACCTTGATTCAAAATATCCATTTCTTTTTAGTAACTCCATGCCACCATTTCCATACCAGCAGAACATATCTCATCTCATGATACTCTCACCAGACCCTTGCATAGTGAGAACAAAGCAAGATAAAATCTCTCCTTGCCAGCAATGGCTGCAGGTTTTTACTGATGGATCCGCCGCTCCTTCAGCTGGTAGAGCTGGAGCCGGTGCTTACTCCAAATATTTCAGCCTAGGAGACACTTGGGCAGATAATTTTGATGGAGAAATGTTTGCAACCCTTATCGCTGTTACAGCTATCGGTGAACTATCTGAACAAAACATTGTTATCTTTGTCGATTCTCAGGCTGCTATTCAGACCATTTCTGAATATAATTTATACCCCTCTGAACTTGAATTTAAGTGTAAACAACGCATCGACTCTCTTCTTTGTTCTGGAAGAGAGGTGGTCCTCCAGTGGATCCCTGACCATTGTGGCATTTACGGAAATGAACGGGCTGACATGTTGGCTAGAGAGGCTTCAGCATTGCATCCATCTTCTCATCCAGTTCCTCTTATAAATGCAAGGCGGCTTCTTAAGAGCAAATTCAAGCACAGAACAATATCTGTTCTTAGGGACTTAGCTGATGGAAAGTCCTGGGCTAGCCTTCTTGATGACCAGCAGCGCTCTCACCTTTCCCTCCTTCCCAGAGCAGAGGGAGTTGCTTGCCTTAGAA
The DNA here is from genome assembly GCF_043381705.1 of Parasteatoda tepidariorum. Taxonomy (NCBI): domain Eukaryota; kingdom Metazoa; phylum Arthropoda; class Arachnida; order Araneae; family Theridiidae; genus Parasteatoda; species Parasteatoda tepidariorum. Next base: position 45,032,364 of record NC_092205.1, on the reverse strand, counting down.
TAATTACTGGACATGACTACTTGCAGACCCATCTATTTAAAATTGACCTGGTCAATTCACCTCCTTGTGTGCTCTGTAACACTTTGCCTATGACTGGGGACCATCTATTTGATTGCCCCTCTCTTCTTGACATTCGTTCCTGTGATGACTTTTGTGCTGGAGCTACTTCAGTGTTGTATTGGACTGCAAGACGCCTTATGTCTGAGAAGACATAAGGGCGGGCGTAATTTTAAAAAAAAAAATTATAAAATCTCCCAAGTTAGTAATTCATTAACAGATTCCTTTCTCTAATCCACTTTCTAGAACTTAAATAAAACTGTCAGGAATTTGCTTCAATTTTTTTAACGCAAAGGCTTATTAATAAAGCATTATTTATATCTTGCTGTAAATAAATCTTCTGCTTGTATTCCTATATTCCTTATCTTGTATCTTTAATAAAGCAAACTAGCTTTTTAAATCGAACAGTGTCTACATTATTTTTATGCTGGAGATGTTTTTCTCTTCTTTTTCGTCTTCTTAAATTCACCATTTCGTATTCTTACCCAAGCCTAATAATGCTTATTTATTTACGTCAAATATTTTCCCGAATCTTTGTCATTCTAACTCAAGAGAAGTTCTTTGGGAAACAGTGTAAACACTTTTCTATTTTTCTGCAAAAGTAATTCCTTACGAATGTGTTCTTTTCTAATCAACCCATTTCATTTGAAGCTAACAGGGTTTCTGTTTTCATGTAATTAACTTTTCCTGTGATAAATTCCAATTTTATTCCTTTCTCTAGTTTGCTTTTATATTATTGCGCTTATTTCTCCCCTGAAACTTTTTTGTTTTAACTAAAAACATTTTAGGAATGTTTTGTTACCCTTGATAAGAATTTTTCCATTTGGCATTTCTCATTTATATCCCTTTGCTTTAAAAAGTTTCTCTTCTAAGATTAAATTAAATTTATACTGCAACTAAATTAAATTCGTTTTATTCCTGCGTCTATTTCGTTTAAGCAGGTTTAAATGGATTAGTAAAATTTTAATCCTCTATTGTTTTTTTCTTTCATCAGTAAAAAGACATTAATATAAGTACGGTAGCAGTAATGTATAGAATTTTTGATGTTGTTTAAGGTATGAGAAGTATAATATATTTTACCTTAAACACTGGGAAAAAACAAATTCTTTTTAAACAAGGTATGATAGCTTGTTTTACTTTATGTAAATCACAGAGAAAGGAATTGCACATTATTTTTCTACTTTTTTCCTTTTTCAATTACTATTACTTAATTGCGGATCTGCGAAAAATGATATTTTCTGCATTACGAAAATAAATTTTTATTTTTATGAAACACAAACTTTACTTTAAAAGGCTAATTTTGTTTTTTTATTACTGATTCTTCATTTAAATCATCAGTGAAAGGAATAACTAGCAATTTCCCTTAGACTTAAGAAAACATCAATGTACCTTTAGATCATTTACCTCGAAAATAGGGTAGAGAATACCGAGTAATGACTTTACAGGGTAGGGAATACCGGGTGATGACTGCAGTGTAGAGAATACCGGGCATCAAGCTTTACACAGACACACCTTTTGAGGTATTATCTGGTTTATCCTATTTTTAATAATTAATAAGTAGTGATTATTACAAATTTGTTCAATTCCTGCATAAAACAAACAAAATATGAATTTACTCGTTACACCAAGAAATTGATTTTATCTAGTACTAAGTTTTTGCGTGTCTCGAGCAGTTGGCATCTCTGTCAACATTCCGTTGCGAGTTATTGTAAACAGTGCAATCAAAGATCATTTCTATATCAAGAAATGATATGTTAAGAGGTTAAAGCGTTCCATGAACGGCTGTATTGGTTTTTCTAAATTAAGTGAGAGCATTGCTTCCAAGACTGAATTAATATCCTAAATGACTTATAAAATTTTTCTAAACATAACACACGATATTAATCATTAATAGACTAAAATTAATTCAATTTAATTTCAATAGGTTTCGTCGATAAATATTTTACTTTGAAATTCATATTAAAATTTAAAAAGAAAATATTACCGATACTTTTATAGATTGTGAAACCCTGAATTCAAAATGTCATTTCATTTGAGTCCACTTAAATGGATCCTAAATTATTCAAGAAAACAAAAAACGTTTTAAGATGAATATAACAGGAAAAAAAGATAGCAGCCATCGTGTGGTTTCGATTGTGCATTAAGAAAGACATACGTCTATTTTTAGCTCAAGGGATCTCCATTTCAAAAAGGATTAATAGTGTAATTTTTGTGTAAAGATTTTTCTATTACTATTTTACAGTCATTTTTCAACTCTTTATTAAATTAAATTTTTTATTTTTAATTAATTTATTTTTAATTTAATATTAAGAATGTTTTTTAAATTCCTTACCATAGCATGTACAAAAGTTATCTATTTGAAATTGAAATTAAATCTTGTAAGCAGAATCATTCACTGCAATATACATTTTTTAAAAATTCTTTACTACAGCATTTACGAAAATTATCTATTTGAAATGAAAATGAAATCTTGCACGCATTGTCATTCCCTGCAATGTACATTTTTTTAAAAATTCTTTGCTACATCATTTACGAAAATTTTCTATTTGAAATGAAAATTAAACTTCGAACAGCATTTGGGAAACTACTTCGATGATACCTACCATATACGGTTTTCTTAATAATTCATTAATATGATTCTCGTAATGTTTTCCAACGAAATCCAAAAAAAACATAAACGAAAATAACTATAAAAATACTTTGTAAATTAACTTTCTGTGTCTGCTGTTGTTGAATGACATAGTTCGATTTCCACATTCAGAAAAAGAAATACTGATCTAGAGATTACTTAGTTTCTTCTGGGATAACTTTCAATGCATTGATGCCAGTTGAGAAAAGTGTAATTAATATAAGGAATTTTCAGTTCCTTATTACAAAAGTTATGAGAGAAATTCTTATTGATTAAAATTCTCATTACCTAAAACCCATTACCTGTGCATTCTCATTACCCAGAAAGGAGAGAACCGATAGAAATAGAAGCAAAAATGCGAGACCAGAAATTCGAAAGAACGAGGTTTGAGGAAGAAAAAGGACTCTTAAACCATGAATTTCAAAAACCACTCAAACAAGAAGAAAGACAATAATAACCCTATAAAAATGATTAAAGTTTTTTTTTTTTACTTTTATGGCCTAATAATTTTTTGATGAGGTATATTTAGGACATAAAAATAAACTAAATGTTATAAGTAATAAATATTGTTTTGCGACTTTTCTTTTCCTAATTATGAGTGCGTTCAGCTTAGTTATTGACTGTACAGTGCTCAAAATAGAAAATGAATCACCCTGAATACATTGAAATTCAAAATTTTTTCTACTATTATGGAATGGCCAGTAATAAAAATAATAAATATTCACTAAAACTTATTTTTTGCATTGAATTACCTTTGGACGAACGAATTTTATTACTGTGAGCAAAAATGTTTTAATTCGCTTATAAAGTGTTTGAGATATGGGGAGATACGCAAAGAGTAAAAATAGCATCAAACTTTGGATCGCCTATATCTTGGGGGTCCGAAATCCAAATCTGTTGAGAAAAAAAAGGTATGTTTATTCAGAGAAATTACGTTTTGGTGTCTGATTTTGAACCTTAAAATATCGTCTACACTGATTAATTAGCATAGCTGAGGTCAACCTTTCGAACCATTGTGATTAAGTCCTAGAATAAGAAGATCTAATCATTAAATTAAAAGTTATACACAGTTATATCGTTTTTTTGTTTATTTCTGAAGGCGAAGAAAAGATAGTTTCGGAACCATTCAAGTGACTTCAAAATCAATAACATAATCGATAACAGGTGACTAAAATCTACGTGGAGAAGAAAATTCTAGTAAAATTACCATACTGTTCGGAAAAAGCATTTCTGGCAGAAAAAGAAGAAAAAAACATAATTCAGGTTAATAAATTGAAACATCCGACATTCAACCTAATCATTTGATATTTTTTTCCGTTTATGGGATAACGGATTACCAGAAATTCTTGCACGCACGCGCATTACAACAAATTTAGAAAAAAATACAAAATTAAAAAATGAATTTAACCAAATAAATAATTTTAATGTCATGCTCTAAGGCAGTGTTTCCCAAACTTATGACTTTTGTGTACCCTTTCTAAATTTTTTGTAACGCTGTGCACCACTAATAAAAAAAGTGAATGTACTTTATACTATAAAAAATTGCGCAGAAGTTAAAAATCACAACTGGCTGGTTAACACCACTAACTGTTAACTGTTAACTCTGCAAAAAATAGCCAATAGAAAAATAAGTAATCGTAAATCTTCATAACTAGCCTTGAAAGCTTTTTGAAATTTTCGTTCGTTTCAAGATATTTCACATAAGAACGCGTACCCCCGCTAAACTGTACCCGTACCCCTGGGGTACGCGTGCCACACTTTGGGAAACACTGCGCTAAGGTATCATTATAAAATAACAGAATTTCACCACGTTTCTTATGATATATTGCAAAACCATATTGTTAATTTCACCAAAATCATTACCAAAGCGTTTCGATACAAATTTACGAGCTATTTAAGATTCCCATAGAGCCAGAAACATGGTTAATTTTACCATATTCTGGTAGTTTTCACCGTACTTTTTTTCTCAGAGTACAGAAAAAATAAAGTTTGTTTCGATATCAAAATTTTATTTGCAATTTCCTTATAGGAATCGTAATCGAAATCAAAACTCTTAGATGCATACTAAATGAAAAAAATTGCTAATTTGACCATTAAAAGTTTCAAGTTAAGCCCAAACGAATTGTTTTAAGAGGAGTGAAAATAACTTCTGGAAGAAAAAAATTTTTCACTACCTCTAAATTCACACTACAAATTAAAATTTATTGTTTACTTGCAATATAGTTTATTAAAGTTTGTAAAAGAATCTTCCGGGTAAAAAAAAATCGATATTCCATTTAACAAGATTTTCGAAACGTAATTAGAAATCTTAAGTGTTAATTTATAGTGAACTATGCAATAAATAAATTTTTATAGTTATTCGATAAAAAATCGATAAGATTAAAAAAAAATTCAGTCAAGCCATGGTCGTAGTGATCAGAGAATCCATTGTTTCAAAATAACTTAATTTTTAATTCTAAGCTGCATCAATTAAAAAGAAGTTTTTCTATTTATATTTTATGTTGTGTATCTGCTTTAATAACGTGCAATAAATTTACATTTTATGTTCGTAGCATTACCTATTATCCAATACTCTTACTCAAAATAAAATATATCTTCCTTTGACACAAATGAAAAAAATCCATCGCATAAGAGTCAAGCCAGTTTTAACTATAACGTTTTTATATATATTATTATCTATACATAATAACAAACGCGGCTGTGTGTCTGTCTGTCTGTCTGTAATCACAATATATCGCCCCAGAAGCCTCGCCCAGGCACGAAACTCGGCACATAATTGTGTTCTGACATAATAAATGTGTATTTTTTTTTCTTTTTCGAAAATTTGGATTAGTTTTTTAGTTATCAGTCATTTTGTAAGAAAATCTATGCTTTTTCGTCTTCATAAAGCCATATTCAAAAAACTATTAAAAAATGCATATACTTTTCTCCACTCTTATAAATGTATGCTAATGCGAACCTTACAATTGAAATATTAATTTTAGACACCTTAAACCAATAATATATGAAAGAACTAATAATTTAATTGTAAGGTTCGCATTAGTTTACATCTATCAAAGTGGAGAAAAGTTTAACTTTTGTATTAAAAATGTGGCAACATATTCATTCGATACGTAAAAAGAACGCTTCGCTTTGATATATTTGTCGCTGTTCATCTGGATATGACGACAAAATTGCAGGACAGGAACATTTTAATTGTCCACTAATCTTCAGATTTCCTGCTATGTTTTAAAAAACTTTATTTGTGAAAACCTTTAGCGTGGCAGACAGCTGGCCGCCTTAGGCGGCTAGTTATACTTAAAATTTAAAAATAATTAAACAATAACATTTTCACTAAGTATAATATTTTACAAAGTTATTTACCTAATTTTCATAGTGTTACATTGAAATTTTCATTTACAAAACTATTGGCTTCAAACATTACAGAAGCGAAATAAATCGTTTGGTTTAAGAAGAATATATTACATGAATCTTTCTGTTGCTCAGTAAAACTCAATTTAATTCAAATTATGAAAATTTCTCATGGGAGAAATCTTACACGCGAACGAGTTTTATAAAACTCAAGCATAAAAATCTCCCAAGAATTGAAAACCCCAATTTTATCCCCCACCAATATTCCAAGGCATTCCTTGTTTACTTTCTAACATCGGCAGACGAACGCATCTGTGCACCTCTTCACTTCACTTCCTCGCGCATCATCGGTTGCAAACTGACGTCATCGAATTTTACGAACGAACGAGCATATTTCACCATTTTCGTAACTGGCCATCCTTTGGGTGCACGAAACAACACTCAGCTCTGCCAGATTCAAGGAATGAAACATTATTCAAATGAGTTTTTTATTCCTTCTCATCCCCTCGGTGACATAGAATGTCTTCCGATTAAGAATGAAGGGATAAAAATATGTAAAACAAAGAAAAGCGAGAAGGAATTTCGGGATTCAGGTGGTGCATTGAGGAAGGTTCATTCCTCTTGCAATACCCATGAAACTGATTTGAAAAAGAAAGACTGTTGCATTCTGGGATTGTATTCTGCTGATTTTACGATTGTTGACATGTGGTGTGAAACTTTTTTTTGTTCAAACGTGGAAGATGTTTGAATTTTGGTTCCTGATAAAGGAGATCTTATATAAAGGATATGTTATTGGCAATGTATATTATGAATAAAACTAGGGAAAAAATTTCTACTGGATGGAATTTTTCAACAGATCTTAGCTATTTTCGTATCGCTGATTTCAAATATGCAATGAATTTCTCTTTGAGAGCTACGGAATTTCTTGAATGACATTTTCAGTCCATTTTTTGTCAAAATATACATATTTAAAATATAACTGGAGATTGTGCGATAATGTTGTGACAAACTTATAGGGGAGTTAGGGCTCATCATCAGGATTGAAATTGTGTAAGAATCTATACTTGGAAGTGCAGTAACACGCGGTTAAGGGCGCTTCACGACAATAACCCGTTCAGAAGCACACGAAGAAACAGTTGATAATTGGGAAAAGCTCCTTGCGGCATGTGACGACATTTCCGATTTCAATGTAATTTAAATACTAATGACATGCCCTAACTACCCAGATGTTTGTCGCAACCTTCTATTATATATGTAACGCTTTTAAACAAGTACATTGCAACAAAAAATTTACTAAAAATGTCCTTTTTTAGAACAATAAATAAATAAATAAAGCTTCAGGGATAAAGCTATATTTAGAATTGAAATTCTCTTACCCAAATTAGGCAAGATCAAGCATTTTTATAAAAAACAAAAACTTTGCTCCCCAGTGGGATTGTTTTTTTTTAAGTGAATAATGAATTTAACCTATTCTAAGTTATGAACGCCGAATTAATTTTTAACTCATCTGCATAAATAATTTATTTCCCTCTAGCCTATTATCATTCCAAAGATGGCAAATCCTTTTTAGGGAAAATATTTCATATACTTCTAAAAAAATAACAAAGCAAGTGCTCCAATAAAAAAATCCATGAAATGTTTTCATAAACTTTATAGATTATTAATTTTTTTCAGGAATGGAAGGACATGTATTGTGGACAAGGACAAATTAATTCATTCTCTAACATTATTGCAAATTGTAATTTTTGATATTTTAAATTTATATTTAAAAATATTTTCTAAAAAACAAAATTTTATATAATCCATCATTTAATTTAAATTTCTTTTATATTACAGCAAGCATTTTTTAGGATAGTATATTTTGTAAATTGTTCAAAAATTGTTTTGTTATTGTAGTGTGCACCAAAGTTTTTAAGTAAAGCCATCAAATGAACATTAAAACAATATTATACTTAAATTGAAATCTCGAATATTTAAGATTTTTCAAATGCCATCTAATTATTCGAATTTTAAGAAATCAATACAGAACTGTTTTTATTTTCAGTTTGAATGGCACTGACACAATTCAAAAAATATTTTCTAATCAAATCATTCTCTAATGCAACGCTGCCCAAGTTCCATGACGCGTAAAATCTGATCACTTTACTTTGCATATTTCCACCTTCGCTTGTAAGTTATATATAATTTCAGCCTTCTATAAACCAACTTTGCATTTATCAAGATGATACTTACATTTTACACAGTTCAAAATTTGATATTTTAAGACGTGTTTGAGCATGCGATAAAATATTAAAAGCAAAATAGCATCAAAACTTCTTGAACTTCTAAACTTCCTGAATTACGACCTCATTTTTTATGTGGTCAATGTCCTTTTTCAAGAAAGAATTTTTAATGAATTCCCTAAACATTTTAATGAAGTAAGTCATTAAAATAGCTCAAATGCGAATTGTTTTTCTTTCATTTCCATCAAATGTATTTAAAAAGAAAACATTTTACGGAAAAGCATAATTTTATTTGAGAAGACATTTTATTTAAATATTTTATCAAATACAATTTTATTTCAACCTTTTATGATGTGATAACTATGACCCTTTTAAAAAAATTGACATTATCATTTAACAATAAACATGAAGGTATATATATATATATATAC
>NC_092205.1:44925214-45023645 GCF_043381705.1 Parasteatoda tepidariorum | reverse complement strand
TTAATATATATATATATGTATCTTTATTTGATTCAATATACATGAATCTGTTATAATGATTAACTAAAAAGTCAATTCTGAAGGACCTATTGTCTTTTTTGTACCAATAAAAAATAAATCCTCAGAAGTAATGTGTCTAATGACTCGGTAAATTAAACAAAAGAACTAAATATAAATAAATTTAATTAACAATTTCTGAAAAATGGAAAATGGTTTTTAATCTTATTGCAATGAGTAGAATTATCTTGGTTTCGTTCTTTTTTCACAACATTTTTATACGTTTTGACACAGTGTTTTGCATTATTTAAATTAAATATTACGCTTAACAAATCAACAAGTTCTTTGTACAATAGAAATTTGAGGTAGCAATTTGTATAAAATAAATGCATAATTTAAATTGGATGCTTACACATATTAAAGCTTTGAATGTGCTACGTTTTAATTTCATTATATGAAGAAAAAAAGTGAGGAGTTAAAAAATATTTCTTTATCAAAAATTATTTTTATAGCTAATGAGTACTTAAAATATTATATTAAAAATTCATTATGCTGAGATGTTTACACAAAAGAATATTTCTAAATAATGCAACATCTTTTTTAAAAAATATACTCCAAATCCTTTCTAAAAATATTTCAAAAACAATCTATATTTTTTGTTAATATTTTGGATAGGATTTATTTATTTAATAATCGTCAATTGATAGCATATTCCCGAAGATCTATATAAATGACAATAAGTATCAGATCTATGTATGTATTTCGTATCTATATAAATATTTTTGATAATCTAAAGATATTTTATTAAGGCTCAAAGGGACTGTTTAAGTAGATGATAACATTCTAAAGGAATGAGTCGAAATTGGTTTCAAATTTAATACGATTATTAAATTATTGCTGTAAGCAAATTGTTGCCCCAAAAGTGTAACTAGGCACAATTTTCAATGTACATCTCTAACCAGTGAGGTTGAACTAGATTAGTTGTCCTCTAACAATCCACAAATTGTTTGAGTCTTCTGATTGTTTATGGCAAAAACATATTTTCCCTGTTTATGGTAGTTGATATTAGCAGTCAATTGATGCCTAATTAAAAGTCAGGACATTGATGCATAATTAAGAAGTAAAATATGTTCAATTGACAATAGTTTAGATCTCTCTGTATAAAGGAAAACGTTCATTAACAAAAATTAGAAAAAGATCCCGGAAAAGTATTTACAGAATGGTTTGTGTAAAAATTGTGTTCTTACTTTTCATTTAAAATATTCGTTTTTGGAGAAATTTAAGTAGCAAAGACGCTTTTTTGGTCAATTACTTAACAGTTATAGATTTTTTGAGTTGAGCAATACTTAAAAAATTCCTTTCAATCTATTATTTATAAAAATAAAAGTTTATAAAAATGCAGGATTTTCTTACATTTGTTAACTTCTTACGAGAATGTCTTTATACTCATTGTCGCACGTTAGATGAAACTGCAATATTTTTTAAATATATCTCTGGCTCACCAAATTCTTACTTAATCGCGACAAATGTAGAAGTCCGTATAACCTGCTTACCCCCCCCCCAAACTCATTTGTTGTATAATACCCATATCTAAAAAGAATTCTACGCCACAAGCCAAAGAAAAGGTGATCTAAAAACTAAACAAACTGCTTTTTTCTTCCTGTTTCGTGCCCTATATATAGTTATAATGCAATTCGGGAGAAAAACTACTTCGAAGCTTATCCAGTAGCTTGTAACAGGCAAACAACAACAAAAATTCGAATAACAGGAAAAACGTTTCTTGCTGCATTATTCAAAAACCTTCAGAGTAAACATGCAACCTTATACTTCAGGGTTTCTTGAAATACATTATTCAGAATGTTTTTTCTGGAAGCTCACTGCAGACGAGAATTTCTCTTCTATTGCCGTGATTGAGTATTTTATGCGGAGTTGTAAATATCGAACGTGACGCCTTTAACGTATGCTCACTGATAGATCACCTCTCCTCATGAGTTATGCTCGTTCGTCCAGGACGCCAATGGTTATCTGCAAATGACATTCCTAGGTGTTTTCTTCACTGCCTACCTCTTGGCGGCATTGCGTTTTTTCTGCACTGTCTTGACAGTTGGCGCGCTTTTTATTTCTTATTAGAAAAGAATGCACACGATGTCGAACTCCGTTTCGTTTAAATTTCTGAATATGCGCGACGTGCTTATTTATTTATTTATTTATTTATTTTTATTTTTATTTTTTGCAGCAAGTAAAACAGTGGATAACTCTCGAACTAACAATTGAATTTAANTTTATTTATTTATTTATTAAAAAACTAATACGCACCTTGTCCTGCCCTATCGAAAAAGTTCTTAAGCTTATTCTGCAATTAAACAATGCTTAAATAGTCTGTAAACAGGAAATATGAAATGAAATTGTCATTATAAAGACATAATATATTTTCTACCAATGAAAAACTAAATGTCATAAGGCTAAAATTATTAAAAACTACTTTTCATTTAATCCTTTTCTCAATATATAAAAATTAAAAATATATTTCGTAATCTTTTTTTTTCAATAGCCTTGATTTGAGTTCAGAATTAATTCTATTATCAGAGATTCCCTCTACGTCTGCCTAACACATTATCATAGAATTTGAAAAACGTTACAGGGTTGCTAAATGTTTTATATTAATAAAGTTCGCGCACTTTCTTCTATGCCAATACATTTGAATGCATAAATCTTGGAAAAGGAGCCTTGGCAATAAATTAAAGCAATTAATAGCCAACGCATGAAATCCTTTACTTTTTTTGGTGAAACATATTCTAACATCTATATATGTCACTTAATTTTTTGATTTCTTGATAGACGGAGATGTCTTGTGAAACTCAGCACTGCAGCCACACCCTCCGGGTCATTTTCAAACTTATTTATTTAGTAATTTATATGTATATTAAATATAAAGAATAATTTTTATTTTGATAGAGCTCCATATTTGGAAAAATAAAAGAATTTTATTATTTATCGAATTTTATTCTTCATAATAGCAGTTTACGATTTTATATATAGATAGAATTGTTGTCTATATAGCTCTGGAATAGAAAAGTGAACAATTGAAAACTAATCATTAACATCTTCAACGAAAATTTCCCTGATAATCATTAAGGGATCCGAAATTTGAACTGCTCTCGTGACCTAACTACTGGGTGGATATTTCTCAGAATACGGCCGGACCTTATATTTTGAAAGTCAGAAATTGAAATCCGTCAAAAAAGATATGTTTATTCAAAGAAAGGTTTTGAGCCCGATTTCGTAACTTAAAACATCACCTGCACCTAATAATTAACATATTTAAGGTCACCTCCTCGAACTACCAATATGATTCTTAGTACACGATAGATTAGATCAAAAGTTATTCAATGTTTTTTTTCTTCTTTTTTTTGCGCATTGTACATGTGACTGGTATAAACCTTCTTAAAAATAAACCGACTTTATCAAACTTCGAAACACGGCAGTATGTCGAAAAGATATCTTGGAAATTTAATCCAAAATTTAGGAAAGATATCCTAGTTCGTGATGGTACCAAAATTTTATAAATACGTTAGCTCTAATTCTAATTATCTTGGATCATGTTATTCACATACAGTTCAATGATTAAAAAATTTATGATAAAAAGTGTGTAAAACGTAACGAAGTATCCATTTGTTGTAAATAATTTAAAATAATACACTTCAATGACAAACTAAAAACTTACCAAAGGAGATTTTTTCAAATACCATGCATGCCAGCAATAAAATCAATTGAAGTCTTCTTCTTCACGCGTTTTTTTTTTTTTTTTTTTTTTTTTTTTTTTTTTTTTTTTTTTTTTTTTTTTTTTTTTTTTTNTTTTTTTTTTTTTTGAAGTCTACTACCTCCTTCGGTTTTACACTGTAAAAAAATTCTGGATCAAATTACAGTAAAAAGTACCGGCACTCTGGATGCCTGTAATTTTTACCTTGAAATCCATTTTTACCGGAATACGTTACGGAACAACTAATCTGACATACCTTAATAGGTTCAGTAGTAATTCCCGTAAAATCACTGAATCATTCTGATTAAAGAAATATTTCTGTAAAAATTATATTATATTTTACAGTAAAAACTAATTTTATGGTAAAATTGATTTTACGGATGATACACCCAAAGTACCGGTACTTTATACCGTAATTTGATCCGGAATTTTTACTGTAATAATTACCATAAAATCACTGAATCACTCTAGATTAATGAATATTACTGTAAAAATCACGGTTTATATTTGATAGCAAACATTTATTTTACTGTAAAATGGATTTCATGGATGATGCCGGTACTTTATTTAATTTGATCTGGTATTTCTTACAGCGCAATAAAGATTTCGCATGTTAGGGAATTATTGCATATTAGGCATCTTTCCTCTACTTCAAAATGAGATTATTAAATCGGAAGATTGTTAGGTGTTACATTTTTTATTTTTCTCACTGCAAACCATTAAATAGAATCCTTTCCTTTTTTTAGGACTTCTCCAAACACTTGGACTTCTGCTATATCCTCTAATACTGGATACATATGTTGGAAGACTTCATTGTGGTAACAAAGCACATGCATACGGATTAGACTTTTGCCGAATCGGCTGGGCCTATGTAGCATCCGCAGCTGGGACTCTTCTCACTTTCTACTGTCCTTTCTTGGCTTACTTCAGTTTCTACAAAGTGTACAAAAGCTACAACTCCATACACTCGGAGCCAGATGAAGCACATCTCAATCCAAACTTTATGTTTTAATGTGTCTAAAGACTTTCCTCTTTTTGTGGGACCATTTTGATGCAAAATCATAGAGTAGGTTAAAATAATTTTCATCACAACTCATTCAAATCAATGTGTGTGTCTAATCCTCTTTACGACATATTATGTATCTTAATTCATGTATCACCTCACTTATGTTCTACTCTGTAATATTTCACGAATTTCTCCAATCGCATCATTTAAGTGTAACAGTCATGGAACGAACATATAATAAACAAGAATAAAAGTCATTGAAAATTATTAAATTAAGCTTTGCGGCTCGTTATTTAATTTTTTATCACTACTATAAAAGGAAACCTTTTTCAGTTTACATCTCACAAAATCGTTGCAAGTTAATTAAAAAATTACCATTTATTTGCCATAAAATGTCTTAAGAAATTCAATTATATTGTTACATATAATCTGTCCTGAAAAATAATATAAAATATAAATTTTTCGATATTAAAAATTATTAAACTTTTAAGATTATCTTAGACTAATATTTTAAGATTTTATACATCATTTCATCTCTGTATACATGTTGTGAAAAGTGTTCTTTTATTTGTAGCATTTTTTCACAAAACATCGCTCATGTTATTCATTTAGTTGATAATATATTTTTTCTTTATCAGGTATTTAAATGTTTTTATTTTTGAAAATTTAATGTTGCTTTTCTGATGTTTAAATATTTAGAAAACAGTGTTGTTTTCTATTAGAGGATACTCTTTTAATAAAGCTTTTATAAAAATATTTAAATAAAACAGAAAATTTCTCTAATATTCAATAAAAAAATTCTAAATATATTGCTAAAAGAAATTTAAATTAAATGATTTTTTCCTGATTGCACCTGGTATTATGATCCTTTTACAAATAAAATAACTAAACAAAAGAAAATGTATTACCATTTATTTGATGATATTGTAACGCCAAAATGCTAATAACTTTAGAATCAAGAAGGAGACAGTGTTGGAAAAATTTGAAACTATCCTTATTTCAAAAATGTAACTTATTGAAGTTTTCAACAATGGGCCACAAGCCTTCGTTCTTTTATTTATTCTATTCCCACCGAAGCGATTGCTTAAGAGAGACCAAACATTTGCGTACAACGATTGTGTGCAGAGCAAACGAACACTTGCTCACACTGTCGTTTTCCTTGCTTAAAAATCTCCAAAATAGCAGATCTTTTGCTTGAAACTGTAAAAGACTCAAAAAGAAATACGTAGACTAAGAAATATATAGTAAAATATTTTATAATTAAAATGGTTGACAAAAGAAAGCAGAAATTAAAAGGAAATTAATTAATTTCTATTCTATGGTACAATAGCTTTTTTGCCTCACACTGTAAAAAGTATTTAAACTACAACGTTATGTTATATTAAGATTTTTATCTAACTTTTTACCTGAAAACTAAAATTTTGTTTTAATTCAGTTACCAGGGAAAAAAAAATTAAAATAAATATCCCGTAAATAAAAGCGCCGACGTAGAAATGAAAAAAAACTAAGAAAAAGCAAATTTTTTGAAGAAATATTATTTCATACTAAATCGCTTTTATCGAAGAAATATTTAAAAGCAGAAATGAAGTTAGTTTTAGTAACCAAAATAAGAAAACTCACGAAAAGTAATGAACTAATATGATCTCAAAAATATAGCTGCTAATAAAAAAATAAATACCAATAAAAATACAAATAATACGTCTTCATATTTTCGCAACGTCAATTTATAAATCTTAAATGTAAAAAAAAATTTATTCAAATTTATTGTTTATTTCAAAAGCAAAATAAGAAAATGTATGAAAAATTTTATTCCCGTCTTGCAAATGATGTCATAAACAAATAAAACAAATCATTATGGAAAATAACATTTATATTTTCTTCATCGTTAATTTATAATAAACCACTTATATTGAAATGTTTTGAAGACAAAATTTTCTTTATCTTTGTAGCAAGAAGAAAAATTATATGCAAACGCTTAAAAAAATCGTATACCACATTAACGAAAATAAAAATTTCCTCGACGAAATAAGAAGTATACAGTCTATAATTTTTCAAGAAATCTAACTCTTTACAAAAATATAGAAAAGCAATAAAATTGCTTAGTTATTTGCTATAAATTTAGCTTTGTTTTATTTTTTCAGTTGCATTCAAATTGAAATTTCAGTCAGAATAACTAGGGAAGCGTACTAAGAAATAAAATATTAATTACTCACAAAGTAACTGAAAATCTCAATATAAACAGAAATGTAATCAATTTTTCAAATTTCAAACAGAAACTAATTAACCAATTATCGTCCATTAATTTATAAATATTTTTTTAATCTTGCGACGGAAACTGAAGTGGTCGAACAAATGCTCCGTGACAGATGCAACAATTAATTTTTTTCTGCTCAATTCAAATTAAATAAAATACACCTTTTGGCGGAAGAGTTTTACATCATTTTTTTCTGTTCATAATTTTGCGCATTTTTATTTTTAAAAAGATAAAGTATAGAGTCAAAGCGTTATTAGTACTCTTTAACTAATTAGTAAGCAATTTCTCTAGTACTCTTTTTGAAAGAAAATGAAAATCTGAATAATTATTTATTATTCGTGGTTTTAATACCTTTGTTATGCTCATAAATGATTCAAATACAGATAATATCTTATGTAAAGTATATTTTGTTGAGAACTTGGGAATTAGCATTAAGAATCAACTTAAACTTTTTATCCATATTTTTAATAGTTAATTTTTTAAATTTTTTGACTTCATCTTAAAATGATTCATTATCATTACGAATTAAAAACAATTTTAACTTCTGGGAAATGCGAGGCTTTTTATTTCAAATGAAAGCAAGTGATGTTTTAAATTAACTTTAAGATGTACTTATGCCACAGCATTTTTTTTTCTGTCATGATAACAAGTGTTTTTTTTCATTTATTTATTTCAAATGCATTTCTAAGTGTATGAAAAAACCCAGTCTCTGAAATATTAAAAATTCATGCACATAAGAAATTTCCTTGTTTTAAAAATTCTACATAGTTTCTAATTAAAAATTCTAATTAGTTAGAATTAGCTTCTATTTAGAGTTTTTAATTAGAATGTCTAACTACAGTTTGTAATTAGAATTTATAATAAATACGCTTCGAATTAAAGTCTCTAACCACAGCGTCCATTAGAATTTCTAATTATTGATTAGAACTTCGAATTATTAATTAGAATTTCTAATTATTAATTAGAAATGCCGCTAAAATAAAAAGAAATATTTTATTATTGTATTTTAATTACTAATCGCATTTACTGCCTCTATTAGAAATTCTAGAAGGTGAAATTAGGCCGGGATAGTCTGGTCGGTGGGGAGCTGGTCCCATGTCCGAGAGTTCGTGGGTTCGAACCCCGCCGGCTGCAGACTCCCCGTGTAGTAAAGTGACTGATGCACGTTAAATCTGTCGAGTCGCAAAAGTCCTCCATGTTCCCATAACAAATCAATACCTCTGGGGGTACTGGATCATATCGATCGATCGTTCTCTGATTTAGGTCAAAACTACGATCTGTGAATGAATGAATGGATGTATGAATGGGTCCGCCCTATAAACGGGTGTGACGTATGGTGTGGTAAAAGTCAAATTCTTAGCCATAGATGGCGCCACTGGAAAAACAAGAACAATCGCACCCCCTCTGCCTAAACAGGCATACGTCAAGAACAACAACAGAAGGAGAAATTAACTAACCATGCATATTTTGAGACCTAAATAAATAAATCGTGCAATAGATATGTCTAAGACAGAGGCTGAACTAGGTCAGTGTTCGACTATCATTCAATCAATTTCACTATTCCTATTGAACGATTCATACTTTTATCGCAATAGAAACGTATACATATTGCTTGAATCTGTAACCGATTGATCATTGATGGATCTTCAATGGACATGTAAATGAAGTGATAAACAGCAGCTTAGACATATTTTTGTTGGACTAAGAACAGAGAAAATGTGTATTAGCAACCAAATATATTCGTTAACATAAGCGTGCAAGAAAGATATCGGATAGCAAAATAGAAAGGGTGTTTATAAAATAAAATTACACTTTACATTCGATTAAAAAAACCCTCTTTAAAGAAAAAATTTTTGTGAAAAATTAAAATTTGATCACCTTAAGTACATTATTATGGAATGTTCTTCATTTTTTAATACTTTTTTTGCATTTGACATTCCTGAATGCAGCGCTTCAATTTAAGTACTGAAACAAAATTTTTTTATAATAAAATAAGTAACAAACTAACGTTAAATATAACCTTATGTTTATTCTTATTCTAGGTCTTGCTTTATTGCAAAAAATATGTAAAAAAAAAATTTTTTTTGCTTTATTGAAAAAAAAATATGTTTTAAAAAAATTTTGCCTAAAAATATTTGGGACTAGCCAATACAGTTTCGGAAGCCCACAGAAACATTCTTTTTTAAATAAAAAAAAATTTCTGAGAAAAGCACGTTTTGTTCAAAAGTTGTCTCAGTTACTTAAAAGGATTCGCAAGAATTAATTAATTCCTTAAAAGTTTTAACCTTGCATTTAAATCAAGCAACAAAATAACATCAGTTAAACAAAAATCACCGAAACAAAATTAATTTTCGAAAACATTTTTATAATACTTTCTATTCATTGAAATTAAGTCATTTTTCTACTTGAATCTCTTTAAACTTCAGATTTAATATCTCATTCATAGTTCTAGCTTTTACTTTGCTCATATTTATGCAAATGACTTTAAAATAATTTAATCCAATATCTTAAAATAGAGCCATTTATATGCGTATTCATTAATTTTAAAAGTGGAATGAATAAACCTACTTCTGTTACTGACGTTGAGTTCCAACAATAATTTATACTTCAGAAATTCCAGCGTTCAAAAAAATATAATATTGAATAGGAGAAGAGGATAACAAAAGTCCCCATCTAAAATATTTTTCTTAAAAATTCTTACCATTAATGAAACAAAAGCTTTTTATTGATTTTATACTTAATATTGTTTTTGTAAACGAAGTTTTAATGTTCTCCGATAGGAAGAGCTGGAATTTTTTTAGATTGAATTGAAAACAATAAGAACCTATAAAAATATAATTCAGAACCCATTATTAATCATTTTACCGTCAAAATCGTAACAATGTTTTAAAGATATAAAGTGCTTAAAATCATTTTAGCACTCTATCTTCCATAACTTATTGGAATTATGAATTAAGACGATTTTTATTTCTTAAATAAAATATAGGATTTATATATTTTGCATTATCTTTGACAACAATAAATTTAGTTACTATACATATCACCAGATTTTGAGTAATTAAATGTGAATGCAAAATGACGCGTTAATAAGGTAAATAAAAAACTGTTACCATTTGTTCAAAACGAAATTCTACTGTTTAATTAATATTTGCTTCTAAATAAATTTAAAAACAAATTTCTCACAATTGTTATTACAAAATTATATACCGAAGAGCCATTACATTATGACCACCCTGCTAATAACATGTAGGACCACCTTTAGCCCTCAAAACTGCTAGCATCCGCCGTGGTATTGATTCCACAAGGTGTTGATAGGTAGTCTGAGGTATCTGGTACCAAGCGCTCACCAACTGGTCCTGCAATTCCCTCACATTGCGAGGGGGTAGCGTGGCAGCACGAATTTGGTTTTCCAAGTAGGACCACAAATGCTCTATTGGATTAAGGTCAGGTGAATTTGGGGGCCAAGACATGACTTGAAAGTCACTGGAATGTTCCTCGAACCAATCCATGACGATTCGACCCTTATGACATGGTGCATTATCCTGTTGGTAAACACCATCCCCCGCAGGAAAAACTGTTGCCATGAATGGGTGAACCTGGTCTGCAACTATGTTCAAGTAGCTTACAGACGTCAGGGATTGTTCTATGAGAATTAAGGGTATAGATAGAGGGTAGTCATAATGTAATGGCTCTTCGGTGTATAGCTTAACTTCATAAAAAATTTATTTGCTTGTTTTTAATTTAATTATTATTTCTTTTTCGAATTTTTTTATGATAATATTAAATTTATAACATTAGGTTTTAGCAAAATAACAAGAAATAATTTCGAAACATTTACGCTATAACTTTATTGATTAGTAAAATATCCTAGAAAAATTTCAAGTAAACCTAAAAAAATTACTACCTGCACTTTGAAAATTTTCAGATCAAATTACGGTACAAAATACTGGTAGCCAGGGTGCCGGTAACTTTAACAGTAAAATCTATTTTAACCGGAATCACTTTAATGAAATAAATATTTCAGTAAAAATTACGATATAGTATTTCAAGGTAAAAATGATATTACAAATAATGTATCCAAAGTGCCAGAACTTTATACTGTAATTTGATCCAGATTTTTTTACAGTACGTATCATACACTAAGAAAAAAAGTATTAAATATTTTCTTTTTAGGAAATAGGTTTTTGTTACTAAAATATTATGCACAAGTAAATAATATCTCTTATTTCTCACAAAATAATTGATAAAAATGGAAAGGAAATTTTATGTTTTAAGTGTGACTTCATCAAATATAACAAAACAATTTATGTTTTAATGCTGTGTAAATTATTTTCAAGGCAAATACATGATAGCAATATGTAAGCAATACGAAATTTCCATGCAATTTTACATGGGAATTTCGTAAATTAAATAATTAAAATACTTAAATATTTTTCTTTTGTAACACGTAGGTAAGTTTTTGTTACAAAAATATTATACACAAGTAAATCAAATTTCTTAAGAAGAGAAGAATTGATGAAATAAAATTGATAAAAATGGAAAGTTATAATTCCGAACATAACATGCAAATTTGAAATCATCATAGCAGAAACGTATCATTCATCCAACTTTTAACAAAACGTTTCCTTCCGAGTTTGCAACAATTTGTTCCGCAAAAATAGACTTACACGTCATTTCTTTATTGAGAAAACAGATTTTCGATTGCAAATTCAATCGAAACGACAGACATTCCCCTTTTTACCTCCCTCTCTAAAACAACCACATGATGCTTTCTCTATCCCCGATACATAATCTTACTAATTACAAAATAAGTTTAAAAAAATTGTAGGAATTTAAAAATGGGGCGGAGAGACGGGAAAAAAATGCCTGTTATGCACTTTTCCCTCTAATTGACTGAGGGTTAGAAGGGCACCTATGTTCGTAGTGTCAGTCAACTGAAGCGTCATTAAATGTGACGCGTGCCGTTATGCCGTTTACGAATTTCATGACGTGCAAGAGGAATAGGTGGTATTAAGTTGGGTTGAGAAGTATACCATTAAGCTGGAAAATGAAATAGATTGAAAAAAGAAAGAAGAGGGTTTTCTAAGAAGTTCAGTGTCACGCTGTCAAGTCAGTGCTGTCTTGAATTATTACGAATATCTTGAATGTTTTGGGGGGAATGTGTTTTACTATTTAATGAAATGATTAAATTGTTATTTTTTTTTAATTATTTTTATCTTCAGTGTAGCATATTCTGTAAAATTCCTAAGTTGCATTGCTTCTTGACGTCAAAACTGGTTTTAGACACGATAAACAGTAAAAAAAAAAATTCAATAAATAAATAAAATGTTTTAATCGTAGAAAACAGCCTATGATCAAAGTTGAGTTTCAAAGAACCATAAAAAAAGAAAAAGCATTTTTTTTTAATTGAAAATAATAGAAGTTTACATTTTTTAAATATGTAGTTTTTTCTTTTTTTAGACTTATTAATTCAGATTTTTTTTAAATATTTAGTTTTTTCAATATAATATGCACAGAGAAAAAATAATTCTAGTAAAGTTATCGTGCTGTATGGTAATGGTATTTTCTGATTTAAAATAAAACGCAATTCTGGTTAATAAGACTAAAATTTACGGCATTTAAATCATGCAGTTAGTACTTTTTCTGTTTATATCGTAACGGTTAACCGGAAATTCTGGTTTCAAAATTAAAGCTCTTATTACCACATATTTAGTAAGTTCTTATACCACATATCAGTGCGAAACTTGAAAGTAAATTTTACCAAATAAATTATTTCTGTGCTATGCTATTAGGTATCAGGATAAAATTACCTAATTTTACCACACTTACCAAATTTCATTACATAATTTAACATATTATTTCACTGTTAGTTTCACCAAAATCTTTACCAAAGAACTTCGAAAAAAATTATCAAACTCTTTGTTATTCTTCCTTTGTTCTTAAAGCCACACTGTTAGAAATTTCTCAGAAAAATAGGAAAATAACAAATTTATTTAATCGTTGTTTTACCATATTTAAAAAAAAACAGCCAAATAACCATAAATTAGATGGTAACCGTTATCTGTGAGAAAAACTGTTTATTAACAGCTTTCACAAAATACGGTTAAACAATCAGAATTTTATTGCACCAATTAGTCCCATCTAATGAAACCTCTTAGTTCCTTGCAGCTGGGTACATATTACAGCCGAGAGGGCTAATCAATCCATCACATGAGAGACAGAACGGGAGTTCGATTTCCAGCAATGCCCCAACGCCTGACACCCATTTCCTCTCAACGTATGAAGAGTTTACTGTGTCCAATGTGACCCTGGACTATTATAATACGATACTCTCATTCACACATAGATGGCAGCACTATAAAGCTATGTTTAACATAAAAAGTCTGGTATTTCTGATCTTTTATGATAAGTGAAACAATCAGGTGAACTAATTAAATCACATTCCACAGTTCATGTGACAAAACATCGAAACGAAAAGCCTTGCTCCAATGTTCATTTAAATTTTTTTTATATGTTTTTCTCTTTATATATATATATATATATATATATATATATATATATATATATATATATATATATATATATATATATATATATATATATATATATNAAATAAAAAAAATCTGATTTAAATCAAAAAAATCAGATTTAAATTTAAAAAAATCTGACTTTTTTGATTTTTTTTAAAAAAAATGAAAAAAATCACGAACCCTGGTAAGAACTCCCCCCCCCCACACACACAGTCTGCTGTTATGGAAATAAGAATAGCGCATTTCAGGGAGGGTAGCTTCGCTTCTCTCTAGAACTAACACAATAGACCGAAGATTCCCTTTCTCTCGCAGACCCTAGCCAAAAATAGACTAAAATAATGACCCCACACACCCACTTGAAATAGTTATACATCGCTACCATAGTCACAGCCACGGGTCCAGATAAATTGCTAGGGGAGTTCTTACTTTAGACAAACAATACAGAGGGGAGGAAGGCTAGCTTCCGTAATCATAATGTAAATCAGACCCCCAAGGTTTGGTGTAGTTCCTGTGTACATTTAGGAGCATGTAGCAGAAGTTCTTCCACCCTCCCTCTGCAACTATAGGGGTTAGGGAGGAGAAGAAACATTTTCTCTTTTTATTTATTATTGTTTATTCTGCATTTTACACTATCGGTAAACGGCATAGTTATTAGTAAATTGTTGTATTAAAGCGCGTTCTTGCTGCATTACTGAAGTGCTTTTGATTTGTTAGTTACCAAGCATGGGCCCGAAATGGATGTGCGCAAGGTAATATTATACTGGATAATTTAAAGAAGTTGACAATTAATAATTATAGAAAATAAATATTTATTTAAGAGAAAAATATAAAATAGAAAGAAACATGAATTGCACATAATTTTAGCTACGGATTTGCTCGAAATGAATTTGCACATGCATGATTTTAAAAAATCGAATTCATATTCAAAATGTTTCACGTTTATAAAACAGGATCTATAGAATATCCATTCGTATAAAATTGTTTGTTTTTGAGAAACCTTGTAATATCATTCAAATATATATAGATATAGATATAAATGTGAATGTAATTGTCATCCAATGTAAATGTAGTAAATAAGATCTGAAAAGAATTTATTTGCTGATTCATAAAATCAGTGTATTAATGTAACTTGATATTCTTCTGACATAAATTTAGAATTTCCTGCTTTTCATTTAATTAAATTAACGGCAAAGACGAAAATTAGATTTGAAATAATGTATCAATAAAGAGTTTCTGATTTCGAGACTATTAATTAACTTCTCTCTTAACTCAGTTATGTGGGAAAATGTTACATTAATCGCATGTCCGTAAATAAAATAAATGAAATTATTTTTCGTACTAAATACATATTTATTTAATTAAATTATATCTAGTACCTGTAAAACATATAATTTTTTTCTTTATCACATCTTGATTAACTGTGATGCGATAAAATTAAGAATTAGAAATTAAAGAACGTTATGAAAGGAAGAAAATTGATAAATTAAAATTTCAAGAAGACTTAATTAAAAACTATAACCAATAGATTAATATTTTAAAAGTACGCGTATATTAGTAAGAAAAGTAAATTAGAAGAAACTCCATAGTTATAGTAAATAGCGCCAAGGTAATTTTAAAAGATCTTTACATTTTTTTAAGAGGAAAATGTAACTAAAATATGAATTTATTAAATTTTCAAAAATTTTTGATGTTTTGCATTTAAATATTTTTAAAAAAAATCTTATATTAGGCAATGCTTTCTAAAAATAATTGCATTAATTTACTTAACTGAACTAAAAAAGTAAATGAGCAAACATTTTTCTACAATTATTAAATAATCAACTAAACTATAGGCAGATTCTCTGGCAGTATGTTCTGGCAGATTTTGTCTAGATTTCTAGATTTTGTAGTAAAAAGTTCCGGTACCCAGACTGCCTGTTCTTTTTACCGTAATTTGATCCGAAATTATTTACCTTGCACAGCAATTTTAATTGGCGCTTTAGCACGTTTTCACTTGATTTTTAATTTAGTTTTTCAATCACTAATCGAATAATTTGTGAAAAAAAACTAACTTATAACGTATCACTATTATGAAAAGGTTTTTTGGAATAATTTAAAAGAAAAATTCAGTGACAGTTAAATGTAATATATGTTTTTAAATATTTTGATTCGGTTCTCAGTGCATAAACTATACCTTATGCAAATATTTTTAAGATATCGGGCATTTTGGGGTCGTTCCAATTGCATTTATAAATGCTGCTACGCTGTCAGAACTTTCATTCTAAAATTATAGTTAAATAACCCTATAATTTTTATAGGGTCCCCCGTCCATTTAACCGTAAAGTTAACGGTAAAAAAAAATATATTTATCTTAACGATTTTGAAACCGTTTACAACTAGTACGGTTAAAAAACTATGAATACAAACTATATGGTTTTTCAATCATTTACAGCTAGCGTGGTTTCAAGACTGTAACAAAGAATTTTAACTGGAGATTAGAAATAGTTTAACAGCTTTATAGTGCTGCCATCTATGTGTGAAAGAGAGTATCGTGTTATAACAGCCAAAGGTCAGAAATTGAGGAGTACAAGACACTGGAAGTTCTCGTGTTGTTGGCAATGTAGGAACTATTGTGTCAACGTTGGGACTCGAACCCCCATTCTAGCAGTTATGAGACTGACAGATAAGCCCCCTCGGCTATAATATGCATCCATCAGCGGGGAAGTAAGTGGCTTCATTACGTGGATCTAGTTGGTTCGATCTGGTTCGAATCCCGGTCCAGACACCGGATTTTCGGGATGCAGAAAATCCTCAGCGGCCATGTCGTATGATTATGCAGCATGTAAAAGATCCCTGGAGTGCCGGCTCTTGGCATTTCCGACAAAATTAAATTCCTTTGCACTTTAGCATCCAAATAGAGTCTCGGTGCTGCCATCTAGTGTGGCAGAAACTAAACGTCTAAATTAACATGACCAACGGTATCTCACCCATTGTGGTGGTCCTGAAAGAGTGGATACCACCTCTGGAGAACGCACTAGGTCTGCTCATCGGCAAGACCGATTGTGCAGCTCATTGGAAATAAAAAAAAGTTGTTTCGATAAAATTCTGGTTGCTTAATGGCACTAGGTGGAAGCAGTTAATAAACGGTACTTCTCACAGTTAACAGTTTGAATGTCATCTAAGTTATGGTTATTTGTCTGTTTTGTTTTAATGTTTTAAAATAACAATTAAATAAATTCCTACTTAATCGCTCTTTTTTTTCTTTTTTTTTTCAAAAGAATTTCAAACAGTGTTTTTACACATTTTTACTTAGATTTTCGATTCCTAATCAAATACTGTTTCGAAATAGAAGATGGTATAGTTTCTATTTGATTTTTAAAAATAATTCTTAGCGAATAAAACTTTGTATAGCACACTATAAGTTATTTCCGCCAACATTGTGAAAATAGAGATAATTGTCACATAGATTGGTTGTCACAAATGAAGAGCTTTAGTTCATGAGTAAGAGGGGAATTGTAATCCTCACTCAATCTTCCTTCGTATAAGAAGGGTCAACTAAAGTTTGGATAGTGTCTACATAATTCGTCAATTGTTATTTAATTTCTCATTAATTGATTAGTTTGTGTTCTTATTTTATAATGCCTACTTGAAAATAAAATTTTTAAAAAATTTTTTCCAGTTTTTCTTTTCTTTTTTTTCTTTTTTTCATTTATTTACTTTTTTTATCACATTTTTATTAGTTTTATACCGTGTGGAAGCATAAACCATTTTAAACCTGATGACACTGTGCCATACTTGCACTTGAACAACCGGTATTACAGAGAGAAAAAAATTCTGATAAAATTGCAGTACTTTATTGTAATAGCATTTCCGGAGGGAAAACATAAATCTGGTTAATTAAACCAAAATATACTGTATTCAAACCATTCAGTCGATAATTTTTCCCTTCATACGGTAATGGTTTACCGGAAAATTGTAGTTCTTACTATTACGCATTTAGAAAAAAATACGAAACTGATAAGTAAATTTAACCAAATAAGTGAATTTTATGCCATGCTCTAAGGAAGGTATCATGATAAAATTATCAAATTTTACCACATTTATCAAATTTTATCACACGTTTTAAAACCATATTTTATTATTAATTTTTCCAAAATCATTACTTACAACCGATTACTTCGGTTAAAATTTCCGATCTTTTTGGTGTTCCCATAGAACCTAAACACAGTTAATTTGGACATATTCTGGCAGTTTTGACCAAATGTTTTTCTCGGTGTAAAGTACAGAAACTTAAAAGGAAGTTGTATGTTTTAAGTATGACTTTATCAAATGTAACAAAACAATTTATATTGTAAAATTTTGCAAATTATTTTCAAATCAAATACATGATGGCAATATGTAAACAATACGAATTCCCTATACAATAGCAATTTCATAAACTAAATAATTAAAATAATTAAATATTTTCCTTTTATAACACGTAGGTAAGTTTTTGTTCACAAATATTACATACAAGTAAATAAAATTTCTTATGAAGGGAAGGATTGATAAAATAAAATTGATAAAAATGGAAAGTTCTAATTCCGAACATGCAAATTTGAAACCATCATAGCAAAAACATGAAAACTAAAAATACATCATCCATCCAGTTTTTTAATAAAATGTTTCTTTTCGAGTTTGCAACAATCTGTTCCGCAAAAATAGCATAAAAAAGCCGAAGTAAGCGTTCTAGAAAAATTTTTGAGATTGAGTGACAGCCTCTGAATGTACTCAAAATTTAATAACTTTTGGAAAGGAAAACGTTTTAGAAAAGTTTTGTGGGTGGCCTAGTTTCTTAAAGAATTTTAGTGAAAGAAAATCGCGAATATTTGAAATATCACTTTCAAATAAATTATTGTGTATTAAAATTCAAAGAAAATGTTACTTTGATCAATCGAAGCATCTTTTAAAGATTTTTTTACTCTTAAATATTTAACTTTATAAGCATTGTATGCCGATAGTAAATTTTATTATTAATATGAATCTGCTCTGATTATGTTACAAATAACCAACTTATAAGGGATATTGAGTTTTATAAACATTTATACACAATAAAAAATTCCGGAACAAATTACGTTATAAAGTAACGGGGCTTTGTGTGCATCATTCGTAAAAACCATTTTACTATATAAAATATTATACAGTATTATTTATTTAATTCCAGTGATTCAGTGATTTTACAGTAATTTTTGCTGTAAAAATTACAGTACATCAGATTTTTATTCCATAACATGCTCCACTAAAGATGGATTTAACCGGCACCTTGAATGCCAGTACTTTTTACCGTAATTTGATCTGTAATTTTTACAGTGTAATTCAAAAGATAGATTCATTTTTCATGGAATATTGAATCTTAAAAACATTATAAACTTAATTTTTTTGCACTTTAGAACACTTTTTCTGAGTCATTTAAAAATATTAGAAAGTGCAAAAATTAATATTAAACTAACAAAACATTATAGTAGACAAGTACAAATAGTAACATCAATTGTGATCTAGATTAAAAAAAATAATTTTCACCTACCGAAAAAAAGTTAAATGTATTAAGATAACTATCTGTATTAATAAGTTTTAAATATGCATAGTGAAGACTTTTTGAAATAAGCATGAAATAAATATTAAATTTCGTTTATTATAGTTAGTAACCTTATTACCACGCATCATTTTTGGTTTTCTTTATGATTTGTTTTGGTAATGGGTGATTTGAGACTTTTTTCACTTCATGCCGACTTTGTTTTGTCTATGTTATCTAATTAGGAAGAGGAGTGTAAAAAAGATGATTTTGAATATTTGTTACAGACTTTTTGAACTAAAGATAAAATTTCATCTAGTCATTAATAATTAAAACTATATTTTTCATTGCAATAATTCCTAAGTAAACTTTCTAAACTGCGTAATTTATGTTGACAAAGTACTTCAAATTGATTGGCTGTTTCTTAAAGAGAGAAGAAAATTTTCGCTTTTTTTTTTAACAATTTATATCAGAAGTTCCAAAAAACGATGGTCCGGGGAACCCTTGGGTTCTGTAAAAGGGTCACAAGGGTTCTGAAAGTTTGTATCTAATCAATTATCCATTAATTATTTAATGCCATTGTTATATTTTAAAGAAAATAAAAGGATTAATTGACAAAAGGATTGATAAAAGGATGATTTTTTTTCTATTCATTGTTCTCAAAATATAATTAATAATCTTACTTTGGTTCCTGAATTCACAGTATGGATCATGGTTCATGTTACTTTGGTTCATGTGCAAATTTATTTGTAAAAACGTGGTTTCGCTAAAAGAAAGTCGATCAATTAAGGTTCGGTAACCGGAAAAAATGGTGAATCTCTGACTTAGACGTATGGTTTTATTTTATTATTATTTATATATCATTCATAGGTGCAAACTCTTGAGATATCAGAAAAAATTTATGTCATCACTAAATTTATATTATTATTTATATATCTTGAAAGTTTGTTTTGAGATTACTTAAAACTCAATCTTTTTAAAGTTTTAGACTCATTAATTTATTAAATGCAATTATTTTCAAACAGTGAAACCAGAATTTCTTAAAACTGAACTAAGGATTTTTTAAAACAAAAAAATTCTCTTGTTTAGATTTTTAATCAAATATAAACTCGAAATCTATCATTTCATACAAACAATGATATTTTACAATAAAATGTAAAATTAATTATGTTTTTAAATCTCCTCAACTCCGAAATTCATTTTAATACTCGCCATTCTTCCCCTTCCTTATTTCCATTTGTGAAATTTTAAATAAATAGGAATCTGACTCGATATCGATTCCGCCAACTACTTTTTCAATCAATCAAAACTAACTTAGCGTGTTTTAAAATAGCAAATCTTTTTGCCTTACTATTTTTCCAAAATAATGCGTCAAAACTTTCGAAAAACGAAACTCATCACCGAAAGGAAACTCTATCAAAACCAAATCTCTCACTACACCTTCCAATATCCCCCGCTCCACCAATCTTTCCGACTTGTAAAAGGGACTTTCTATTTATTGATTGAAGTGTCCCAATCCCCGTCGCCGCTTCGCATAATTGACTTTGTACCCCTGGGACAGTCACTCTCCACCCCGTCCCACAAGATAAAGCTCACAGTGTTTATAGAAAGAATTCGTTAAGGCGTCCCATTCTGAGTACTAATGAGTCATCTTTTGTAACCCTTCATTGCGAATGAGACGCACTTCTTTTACAGAACAAGAAAGGTACTTTCTTCAACTCAGTAAAATTTTTCCATTTTTTTCCCCCAAGAACGACGATGAATCGGGTTGGTGATTCGGTTTTACAGATTGAATGAAACTGGTGTTTTTGTAAGGGTTTTCATTTTTTTATTTGGATTTTTTTTTTTAATCGTTTAACGAAATTGGAAAGTATGTTGCTTATTTTTTATTTGAAAGCAACTGTACGTCTTGAATTTGAAAAGTTTTTCAGTAAATCGTGAATACAAATCGTTTAAGAATCTTTGAATAAGGAAACTTCTAATAGAAAGTTTCGATTTTTTTTGAAAAATAAAATTAAAGTGTTTATAAAAAAATAAGACACAATTTGATAAAAAAAAAGCTCTACCATACATATGTTATAGATACTTTTATTAATATATTGTGAATAAACCTTTAAAAATATAAAACAATAAAAAATTTATAATATATTAATTGATCTTTTTAAATTATGCACTAAATGTTTTTTTTTAATATGTATATTTTTACTCTAACAATGAATCAAATTTGTGGCTGGGTGGCGCAGGTGGTTTGTCGCCGGCCTTCTGAGCCCAAGTCTGCAGGTTCGATCCCCGGCCCAGGCACCGGATTTTCGGGAGGCAGAAAATCCTCAGCGGCCATGTCGTATGATTATGCGGCATGTAAAAGATCCCTGGAGTGCCTCATTGGCTCTTGGCCTCTTGCACTTTAGCATCCAAATAGAGTCTCGGTGCTGCCATCTAGTGTGGTAGAAACTAGACGTCCAAATTAACATGACCAACGGTATCTCACCCATTGTGGTGGTCCTGAAAGAGTGGATACCACCTCTGGAGCACGCACTAGGTCTGCTCATCGGCAAGACCGATTGTGCAGCTCATTGGAAATAAAAATGAATCGAATTTTCAATAAGCAGATTGAAAAACATTTCTTAGCTATTTTAATTCAACCATTTACTCTTTTTAAAACCAAAATAAGTTTTTTTTATTCGGAATATGTACTTTTCTCTTACAATTCTGGTAACTCTTATAATTCTGGTTTCTTTTATAATTCTGGCAAATAATTTTTCTCTTATAATTCTGGTAAATAATTTTTCTTTTATAATTCTGGTTTCTCTTATAATTCTGGTAAGTAATTTTTCTCTTATATTTCTGGTTTCTCTTATAATTCTGGTAAGTAATTTTTCCCTGTTTAATGGTTCGTCAAAATGCAAGAAAATATGAAACGACGATTGCTATTCTAAATATAAATGTCCATACGTTTCATACCAAATCAATTTAGTGTTTAAGGTGGATACACAACAAATGACTAAAATTGGACTGAAATTAGGCTAAAAATGGTTATTTTGCATTAAATTCGAAATTAATGATGAGTATATATTTGTTGAACTCGTTTTTAATTCATTGGCAATAGAACAAATACTCCAATTAAGATTTTAATAAAAACACATTAAAACTTGATTATTAAGTTCAATCTGAATAAGTTAGCTTTTTCTGGCTGGGATATCATAAATCAATTGCTAAATATAGAATTTGCGTTTTCGACGCATTAGTCATAAATCATATTTACGCACATCAACATAATTCTCGTTTTACAACATTTTAATTTTGAATCAACGTTAAAATTGAAAAAATACTATGTTAATGGAAAGAAAACAAATCCATTGAAAAAAACCTAGCAAGAGGTATATTCAAAAGTCATGGTTAGGTGAGAATTTTTCTGCCATTTTTTAAATCGGCATGCTCTATGGTAATTGGAAGGTTTAAAGGGCTAGCTGAGAATTGTTCGATATCATTTTGTTAATAAGAAACTTAAACTTTAAAGTAATTAGAATCCCAATGACGATTTTGTCATTTAATCATAGAATGTTTGTTTTTTCTCTAACTTTTTATTCATTAAAAGTTTTCCTCCTGTATCGCTACTGGAATTTCCTTTTTACACACACATTAAAGAATTTAGTTTTTGAAAATTTTTACATAATTAAAAATTTATCTTTGAAAAATATTGCAAATTTAAAATCACATTTTGATATATGGGTGATTCTCACGAAACATGACAATTCACTGTCCCTTGCTCCAAGATCTAATACTATAATACTAAAAGAACTTTTTCTTTAAAAAATTTATAAATAGCATTGCTGTTAGCATTTTAAAATGACTTTGCACTAGCATTGACTGTTTTGTATACTTAAAAAATTTAATTGAATATCAAAATGTTATTTTCCTGGCATGTCCCAAACAATATTTCCAATAATAACTAGCTTCAAAACTTCCCATACATTTTTCAAAATCTAATTTTTTTTCATCTTATCCTATGTAAGCATTTCTAGAACATACGAAGAGGGTATTGTTTACTAAAACTTCGTTTAAAATAATTTTTTCTGTCAATAATTTGTTTGTCAGATGAAAATCTGTCATTTTCCTGGCTACTTTTATTTAGTAATTTATAACCAATATAGATAGCGCCAGGAATCAATATCTTATGTTAATAGATTGATTAGATCTATCTGATCATGTCTTGTTGCACGAATAAAGAACCAATTTTCTGGCTTAAAGTCTATTTCAAAAAAATTTTCAAGGTGAGTAAGTTTTTATGCTGTCATTTTCCTGGCTTCTTGAAATCATTAATAACAAAAACTATATAGATTTATCTGAGTTATTTTAAGAAATACTCTTGTTTTCTGCAGAATATAAGCGTCTTCGTCCGAAATATTAAATTAAAGTAAAGTTATATGCTATAAAATGGCGAATTTGTCATTATCTTGGCTGCCATTTTCCTGACTTATGAATGCCAGGACATTGAAGTGTTACCGGAAATTATTTTTAACTGCTAATACTGTAAAGAGGGAAAGTAAATATTAACCTAATACCAAGTTTATGTATGATTGTAATATGCTTGGANTTCCATTTTTTTCCCCCAAGAACGACGATGAATCGGGTTGGTGATTCGGTTTTACAGATTGAATGAAACTGGTGTTTTTGTAAGGGTTTTCATTTTTTTATTTGGATTTTTTTTTTTAATCGTTTAACGAAATTGGAAAGTATGTTGCTTATTTTTTATTTGAAAGCAACTGTACGTCTTGAATTTGAAAAGTTTTTCAGTAAATCGTGAATACAAATCGTTTAAGAATCTTTGAATAAGGAAACTTCTAATAGAAAGTTTCGATTTTTTTTGAAAAATAAAATTAAAGTGTTTATAAAAAAATAAGACACAATTTGATAAAAAAAAAGCTCTACCATACATATGTTATAGATACTTTTATTAATATATTGTGAATAAACCTTTAAAAATATAAAACAATAAAAATTTTATAACTATATTTATTGATCTTTTTAAATTATGCACTAAAATGTTCGTAATGTTTTTTTAATAAGAATACTTTTATTCTAACAATGAATCAAATTTTCAATAAGCAGATTGAAAAGCATTTCTTAGCTATTTTAATTCAACCATTTATTCTTTTTAAAACCAAAATAAGTTTTTTTATTCGGAATATGTACTTTTCTCTTACAATTCTGGTAACTCTTATAATTCTGGTTTCTCTTATAATTCTGGTAAGTAATTTTTCTCCGTTTAACGGTTCGGCAAAATGCAAGAATATAGGAATTGACGATTGCAATTCTAATTATGAATGTCCATACGTTTCATACAATATCTATTTAGTGTTTAAGGTGGATACAAAACAAGTGACTAAAATTGGACTACGAATTAGACTAAAAATGGTCATTTTCCTTTAAATTCGAAATTAATAATGAGTATTTATTTGCAGCATTCATTTTGAATTCTTTGGCAATAAAACAAACACTCCAAATAAGATTTTAATAAAAACACATTAAAGCTTGATTATTAAGTTCAATCTGAATAAGTTTTTCTGGCTGGAATATCATAAATCAATTGCTAAATACAGAATTTGCGTTTTCGGTGCCTTAATCATAAATCAAATACATGTACCATGAACATAATTTGAGAGCATTTTAATTGTAAATCAACGTCGAAATTAAAAAACTATTATTACAATGAAAAAAGCAAATCCATAGAATAAAACTTGGCAAGAGGTATAATCAAAAGTCATGCGGTTAGGGGAGAATTTTTATACCATTTTTGAAATCGGCATGCTCTATGGTAATTGGAAGGTTTAAGAGGCAAGGGTGAGAATTGTTCGATGTCCTTTTGTTAATAAGAAACTAAAACTTTAAACTAATTAGAATCCCAATGACGATTTTGTCATTGAATCATAGAAAGTTTGTTTTTTCTCTAACTTTTTCTTCGTTAAAAGTGCTTCTCCTGCATCGATACTGGAATTTCCTTTTTTTCACACACATTAAAGACTTTAATTTTAAAACATTTTTACATGATTAAAAATTTATCTTTGAAAAATATTGTAAATTTAAAATCACATTTTGCTATGTATGAAATATGAAATCAACATTTAAGGGTGGTTTTTATCCTAGACTCAGTGCGTATTAGTTTAAGACTCTGTACGTATTAGTTAAAAAAAATAACTAAAACACTCCTACAAAACTGATCATGGAAGTTCAGTCATTAAAATTTCGAGGCAACAGTATGGAGATGGTAATGCTGTCTACATTGCGCACCAGCCGCATTTACTTCATAGACGAGCTTGTAATCATCTATCTGAAACGAAGTAAGCTTCAAGCTACCACAGAAAATGGAACATCGGTCTTGCTCACCAAAACTTAGTACTTTACCCACTGTACTATCATGGCTCATATACTACTTAAATACATTATGATAAACATAACCTTGAACGTATTCAAATAAACCTTGTTTTGTAGCAAACTATTCCATACTGTAATTAAATTTATTACGCCCGGTGGCTGAGCGGTAGCGCTTCGCGCTGTCGTCACAGGTCCCTGGTTCGTTCCTGGGGCCGGGCAAGGTTGACTCAGCCTTTCATCCCTTCAGTGGGTCGATAAATTAGTACCAAGCATGCTTGGGAACTAAACACAGGGGGTTCCGCGTTCGGTTGACCACCTCACCGGAACATCTGTTCCTGCACCCCTTAGCCCAAGGTCAAGAAAACTGAGATGGCCACAGTAGGCCTGGGCCCTCTATGAGCTGTCACGTCGCTGAGTTTAGTTCAATTAAATTTATTCTAATAAATGCTGAACTCTGGAATGTATCATTAATTTTACCACAACTTTATTTCATGGCATATAATTCATATTTTCTAATAAATAATCTTATGTTTATTAACATTTAAAACTTAATGCAATATAATGAATTATCTTTAAATATTAAAAAATGAAAACAGGACTGAAAAACTTTTATATACATAAGAAATATTTCTTAAAGAATATTCTCTTTCATTTAAATTTAAGTTCTGTTGAATAAGATTAAAGTATGAAATATATTTTTCTGTTTTAACATTTTATGAATTTTTATCGTAATTACAAAGTTATTTTTAGATACTAGTAACCCAGCTTACAGATATTACAGAAAAAACAAATGCCGTAGCATTACAAATTATTAAGTTAGAGACAGCTGACAAAATTACATTTCAGGGAAAGCCCGAAGCAATCAGTTTTACAATAAGTCTTCAAGCGTCGAGATTGCACCAGTTCCTTTTATTTAGTTCATTCCTAATAGTTTTTCATAACTTCAATTCGAGAGCGCTGTCATTTTTGATAAAAGAGCAATTTGTATTGCTAAACCATGCTAGCCATAAACTAAGCTTAAAATGATAATATTTTTTACGATATAAAAAAATTAACATCGAGATTAAATATTGTGACTATAATTGAAAGAATGCAAAGATGACAGTAAAAGAAATTTAAGGACTTAAGCAAACAACTGTTTTAGGCTAATACTGCTTAATTAGTCAGTTTATAAAATAAAAAACTTTATCTAACGTAATTTTCTAAGTGAATATTTCCAAAAACTTTTTATACTAAATTAATTGTCTTGTATGGCGAAATAATCTAAAAGGCATATTTTCTTTAACTTGACATTTTGTTTCTTAAAATAAATCTTTTAATTAATTAAAAAATATTAAAACATTACAAATTAAAATTTAGATTTTAATCTTTTGAATGGGCAGAATAATTTTATTTTGCGTAGCTAGTTTATTTTGTTTTATATCTGATTTTCAAAATTCGTAATCGCAATTTTTTGGGAATGTTTGGGGTCAATAATTTGAATTTAAACTCAGGAAAGTAGTTTCATCGCATATGCACTTCCGTCTTATTATATTAAGTTACTTCATATCTATGGGGAACAGATAAATTTTATTTATAATTTTTAATCTTTAATTCCGATTTAATTCAATTAAAATACAATATGATAGCAAGATTACTATATATTAGAATAATAACAGAACTAATTTAAACCAAGATAATAACAAAATTCCATGAAGAATACAAGAAATTTTCGTTTGGCTCATAATATTCAACAAAAATATTTCTGCGTGACTGTCTTTCAGATTTTTAATTAACTGTGAAGCTTTGCCCCTTATTCGCTCCGCTCACCAAATCATGAGGTTTGCTTTTCATTCAGCATTGTTCTTTTTTTCTTTCTTAGAGTAGATAAAAAAGAACATTTTGTTTATAAAATATGTAATTATTCGTCTGTGCTCTCTTTATTGATGTATCAAAATGAAAGAATATCAGGATTTAAAAAAATAACCAGCAGTAATTGAAAAAAAATTACATTTAGAAATACAAACTGCGCGACACAATAACAAGTGACAAATAAGTTATTTTAGTTGATAACAATACAAAAAGGGGAAGGAAAACGATGAAGACCTAAAAAATACATGACACAGAACAATTGTAAATGAATTGAAAACAATAAAAAAGACATAGAGGCAAAATATCTGGTTACAAATAGAGTGAAATGGAAAGCTATGACAGAAACCCGATGCTCCAGTTCTGAGTAAAGAGAAGTGTGTATGGATGTAATAAAAACGATAATCTTATATCATAGGAGAGTTCACATAGGAAACAGTTTTTATATCGCTCCGGTTTTTTTATTTTTAAATATTTCGATATGAATATTAAGATACATATCGGGCAACATTTAATATCTATCTCTATTAGTTTTTTATTCATTAATTTTTTTTATTGCTTTTGACATCAAGTTGAGTGCGTGCTTATAAAATGAAGATCGCGAGAAAGATAAATTTCTTAGAAAAATGGATGAATAGTTATTACTTAAAGAAAAAAATTCAAAGAACCATTTTAAGTCGCAATAATTTTCAAGCAAATTGGAATTTCTAAAAAAAAAATTTTTGCTAATTTTATAATTCAAAATGGTTCTATCTGATCCTTAAATTTCAACTCTATTGTTGCATTTCAGTGGGAAGTAGGATCATGTTTTTGTTTTTACTACAAGCATAACAGTTAATAATTCAGGAACTAATTACTGAATCACATGACTCAGCATTACAATAACTGAACGCTGAACCGTAGTGGCTCAGAGGATAGAGTGCTTGCCTCTCAATGAGGGGACCCGGGTTCGAATCCAATCGATGGCTGTTCGATTCGAATTCCAAACCCGGCTCGCACCGACCTCAGTGCGGACGCAAAATATCCTCAGTGATAGGTGGATCATGGATGAGAGTCCTCTTGAAGTCAGACTAACCGTGAGAAGTTTTCGTGGTTTCCCTCTCCATGGAACGCAAATGTGGGTGAGTTCCATGAAAAAGTCCTCCACGAAGGTAAATTTAGCCCAATAATTGATCCAGGAGTTCCCTTGTCTTCTGGATTGGTTTCAAAATTTCAAGAAGGTGAACATTAGTAATCGTAAGCTCAAAATTGGATCGATTGTTCCAAGATGGTTATAAAAATTACTGAACATATTTTATTCTATCGAACTGCGTATAGGTTTTTCTACACACAATCGCAATTTCATGATTTTAAGTCTTACAATTTTTGTGCGACAAACAAAACATTGAGATATAATTCCCACAAAAAAAAAATTAAATTTTAAAAAAAAATCTGTAATTGGTTTATATAAAAAAAATACGGTCCTATAGGAATGCCAAATTTCAACTCAGAATCAACTCTGAAGAATTTTCTTTCCTGCTGCTCGTATGGAATTTTTAACGACAAGTTAAAAAGTAGATATTTCTCAAACTAATCATTGAATATTAATTGTTTTAACTCCATCGTAATTCCAGTACAGTTTTTACACACCTTAGTAATGTCAAGTTTCTAAGCTAAGCCAAAATGTAACATTCAGTAGTTGGACACTCAAAACAGAGGCGGCCTTAGCCACGACTGCCCTTGCGAGTTTTTAATGTACAGGGAAAATAAATGTGTTCTTTTACGAACATTTAACAAGGAATTTTAACAAGGAACAAGGAATTTTTCTTTATTATTCTTAATGAATGTAAATTTTAAAAGCAAAATTTTTTCTTCAAAAAATTGCTAAAGAAGTTTTGAACAAGACTTTTTTGATGGAGAGTCGGTAGGGCATATATCAATAATGGACATAAGTCTTTCTCTATGTACCTTTTCTAAAAAACTACTTATGATATCGCATTGAAATTTTTTAGGGATATTCGAGAGGATATCAGTTGTAAGCTGTGATAATGTTTTAGAGTTAACAGGAATTATTTTTGAGTTATAAGTGATTTTTGATGAAACTTTTTTAAAAAAGTAAAAGTTATCTGTTCATAATTTTTTTAAAAAGATTTCTGCCAAAGACATGTATTAACAGTTATCACAGTGCAAGCATGCATATGTAAATATTATGCGAAAAAAGCTGAAGCAATATCTTCATTAGATGCTGATAAAAGGTACATAGAAAAAAGGTCAGTTTTGACATTATTGGTATATGCCCTACCGACTCCCCGTAAGAAAATATTTATAATTTCAATGCCAAGTTGGTGATCATTTAACATTTCATTGCTCACAAATTTTCCTCATATAAAAATTATTGCGAAAAACCCATATGTAAAAGTAATAACTTTTTATTCCGTTTAATAAACAAGACTTTGGCTAATGCATTTAAGTTAAAAATTCAAAAACCTTCACGTAAATAGTTCCCTTGCTTATATGTAACAGACACAATATAACTTTCTCTTTAAATATTTTCTTGTGTTTTCTTTTTAATGAAAGCGTGAAACTAATATAAAGCGATGTTTTGAAACGGAGCTTTTTAACAATACCCATTTATCTCATTTTCAATTTATCTCTTCTCATCTTAATACATCGGCAAATGGAAGCCTTCGCTTTAATTCTAGCAAACTTCTGATTTTTGAAAACGAAGTGTGACAGCTTAAAAGTGAGAACCTTCGATTTTTGAAAAAAAATACATCGAATCAGCAAGAAAAATTTAAAATGCATGTAACTTCAAATACGAATCATTAAATTTACTCGAAAAAGCTCGAATTCTTACTTTTTTTGGAGGAAAAAAAACACCGCCAAAAAAATCACTACTTTAAGTTCAATCAATCTGTTTTTTTTTTCAAATTTGTATTTTTTTAACGAATATACAATTGAACAGTTAATTTATAAAAGCTTTTATAGCTTTAGTTTTTAAACATAAAATTTAACATGACATAACAAGAAAAAAAATTAATTATTAACTCCGGAAATTCAAAAATAGGAATTATAACAAATAAATTATATGAAAGCTAAAATATATAAATTCGTTAACACATTTAAAAGTTAAATATATTCATCGTTTTTATAATTCCTTTAATAATTCTTTTCAAATCGTTTTACGAGCCATGCTCGTTTTGTTCGCTCAGCAGTTATAAACTATAGAAGTTTACACCTTTATCAATATACATAGGCGAAAATTATCGGACATTCGAACTATTTACAATTTCGCTCCTTCTATCAATAGAAGACCCCACAAAACTCCCATTCTACTCTAGTTCCACAATTATATTCATTCACATTGTCGCGAATCCACAAACAGCGCGGTGACGATTGTCAACTTCGCCTAGACGCTTTCTACGTAACCACGATTCGATTACAGTTTCCTGACTACGTTCAATCCTTTTCCTCAAATTATTTCGTAAGCATATATATAGCAGAAGTACCGATGTTAATTTTTAATAGTTTATTTAGTCGCTCACCAACCTCAGAACAACTTTCGACCTTTATTCTAATCTTTACCACTCACAACTGACGCATGGTAAGTGAATAACATGAATAAAAATTTTACACAGTATTTTTTAACCAAAGACTGAACTTGGTTGCAACTGTTTACATGAACTACTAGTTTGATCTGAACTGCTAGTTATATTGGTATTTTTGCCATTTTCCTATTTATGTTCTTTAAAATCGTCTGCTTATTTGCTTTATTTTACTTCTATGAAATTTTTAGATGTTAATTCTTTATCCCTTTGTCGAAGGTGGGACGCCATCTTTTTTATATGTAATTTTTCTGACGCTCTAATTTACAAGCAAAAATACATATTGTTACTTTTTAATAATAAAAAACAGTCTCTCTGTTAGATTATCGAAATTCTATTTCTATTAAAATGAAAAAATCCAAAAAAAGTAGTTTGAATTTTTTTTATTCATCTTAAAAAATTTATCAATAATTGATTTTATGAATTAAATTAATTTAAGCAATGAGTAACTGTTTCTCTTAGATCAACTGCAAATAAATGCAAATCCAAAAAAAAATATTGTTTGAAAGTGAGCCGTGTTAGAAAAATTTTACCTTTAACGCAGAAAAAGACACCGGTGTTTCCTGCTATATTTCATAATCATAAATTATTAAAATTCTAAATATATCATTTTTTACTTATTTTTACATAAATTTATAAAAAATAATTAAAAAAATATGAGAAATATGCTTAATAAAAATTTTGCGTCAAGGGGCTAACGATGCTGTATGCTAATGAAGAGTAAAATACTTTTTGTAAAGTAAATTATGATTTATTTTAAATATTCAATTTTTTTATGAACTAACTGTTTCTTTAAGTGTTACTAGAGGTCACAGGGACCATTTTGTTTAAGAGTAACTTTTAGAAAAGCGTCAGGATGACATCTGAGTAGATTGTTCTTGTATTATAGTTCATGCTCATTATCTAATTTTTTCCGGCAGAACATTTCAATTCTTCCGATCCAGAGAGCTTTACTAAACAAAAAGAAACTAATCGTGTCTGTCAAATAAAATATCATATAGTTAACGTGTTCTAGTCGACTTGGTAACAAAAAATGCGAATTTTTTAGAAATAATGAGTTTTGTAAAAATACTAACTGTTATTCGTTTTGTTCGTATGATGTGCTAGGCTACATTAAGATTATATATTAAGCATCATTAACAATTTTAAAACCGCAAACAGAATTTAAATGTTGTAAAGAATG
This sequence comes from Parasteatoda tepidariorum, assembly GCF_043381705.1. Classification (NCBI taxonomy): domain Eukaryota; kingdom Metazoa; phylum Arthropoda; class Arachnida; order Araneae; family Theridiidae; genus Parasteatoda; species Parasteatoda tepidariorum. The sequence goes on along the minus strand of NC_092205.1, from coordinate 44,991,581 downwards.
GATGTGCCTTTGAAATTATTCAGTACACTGCAATAATTATTAAATACAAAGATACTTGTTTCAAACTCCCCTTATAATTTTGAATGCTTTCATAAGTTTTATTATCATAATGGAGAAGTAAAGATGCATTAAGGATTATTAAGAACGTCTCTAACTTGTGAAAATATTAATAGTAAAGTTTTTAAATTCTTCTGGGATTTTTTTAGAGATAAATTAGAAAGCACTAATAATTTTTAAACGCTATAAATTACATTTCATATTTCAAAGCAAATATCTCACTTTTTAAACTATTATCCAGCTATGACTAGAACACATCGCAAGAATGATACTCTAGACGTAGTATGGAACTTTTGAAAAAGAAAAAGTATCGATATTTTATTTGATACCTGGCATCAGTACTGCTTGTTGGTACTAATACTTCGATTTGATGCAACAACAAAAATAATTTTCTTTGGATTGTTATACCGGGTGTTTCAGATTGAATGGGACAAAAAGTATATCCTTATCCAATGAATTCTGTCATTGGTTTATATGACCGAAACTAACTGATTCTGGAAATAAAATGACACTAGTTTAATCTGGAAATAGTGAAAAATCTTCAGGATGCTAAATCTCAACTAGAGGCATTGTTAAGGAAAGAAGGTGTACCATGTTCGGAAATGCGCTGAAACATCAATATTTATCGTCGCTTAAAAATATTTTAGCATGGAATTTCGCAAAAAACCATCACACTGTCATAACGACGGACGGAAGAACCGTTTTAGGACACAGATTGCTTGCGCTAGATTGCTTGTTCTACAGGAAAATCGTCACTCGGAGATGAAATTCTGGTAAAAGTACCATACAGTATGGTAAAGGTATTTTTTAATTAAAAACGCATAATTCCGGTTAATAAAACTAAAATATACGTTATTTAAACCATTCATTTGATAATTTTTCCGTCCATGTGGTAACGGTTTCCCCTAAAATTCTGGTTTTCATGTTTATACTTCTTAATAAAAAATACAAAGCTGAGAAATAAATTTAGCCGAAAAAATAGTTTTTATGCCATACCATCTATGGTATCATGATAAATTACCAAATTTTATTACATATCATAAAACCGTATTCTATTATTAATTTCATCAAAATCCTTACCAAAGAGCTTCGGTAAAAAATAACGAGCTTTTTGGTGTTCCCATAGAGTCAAAAACAAAGTGTCCTAGTTCTTCTGACTGTATTTTTTTTCTCAGTATACTGATACTTAGTTTCATTTCTTTTGATACTTTATCGATGATAAGTGTTATCACTTTTTTTTTATACTATGTCACTACATAAAACTTCAATTACATTTAATTCACCAGAGTATTTTTTTATCTTAAGATGGAAAAGGGTTTTTGCATTAAATGCAATAAAGAAATATAAAACACATACGAAAACAAATCTGTAAGTTAAATTATTAATAAAATTACCAAAAGTGAATAATGCCATTTTAACGATTTATACAAACGCAAAACATATTGAGATTTATAACAATCCTATTACTTTTCCAGTTTTCTTTAATTACTCATCAATATATAAATGACCGAACTCTTAATGTAAAGCTGGAAATTAATACTGAATAATCATTTATGCTTGTAAACACAGCTAATGACTGCTCATGAATAAATGAATCTATTCATTTGAAAATGGAAACCATACTTGCACTTTCTGCACCAGTTATCTAAGCAATCCAAAGAATTACCTCATCTCTGTTAGATCATCGATCGGTAACACACGGAGCTGTGGATTGAATTTCGCACGCCTATTTAAAAGCAAATTTAGTCACAAATGCCAACGCTTTTAGCTATTAAGAGAAGGCAATTATCTGGAATAGTCTCTCAAATTACTCTCCATTAAATATCGCAGACTCACTACATTTTGCCAACTGGAACAAACCGTCATATGATGTTGCCACCAAAAAGTTTTGAAGAATAATGAATATCTCCGGAAACATTTTCTTGCCCTGAGGGAAATCGCGTTATTCACGAATAACAAGGAATATTCGAAAATTTTACTTCCAACAGCAAGTTCGCAAAAAACCAAATTTCAGTCCACCACTGCTGAAAGTAATTAGTTCAATTTTAAAGTGTTGCAAACTTCAAACTTTGAAAATATATATTTAAAATTAGAGATAAAATCTTATTATGTTATTACACTAGCTGAATACTTCTACTGCGTACGGGGGAATTGAAAAATAAGTCATACACAAAACTGAAAGACATATACTGACACATTTAATTTCAATTTTTCCCTTTATTGTTATTTGTTATCTTTCCTGGTACCTTTAAGTTATTACATTAAGCAATACACAGTCTTAAAAATTCACCCCATCAAAATAAATTTAACTATATTCATTATAATTTTTTCCGTTGATTTTAAATTGCTGAGTTTTATATAAACATGCTTTAAAAGCGTCAAAATAGCATTATAAACTTTTTTTTTCCTAAACGAATTAGTACCATTTCTCCATTAATTTTGCCTTCAAGTGCGCAGTTCAGTTTTTTTATTTCAATTAGTTGCAATTATGCCAAAATAATTATGGATCATCAACGTCTAAGTAGTGTAAATAACAGCGAGGTAAGTGAGAAGTAACAACAATCTCATTAAAACTGGTTCAACAGTAAGCCATAATATCGCTCTTTTGAATCTTAATATTTTGCAAATTGGTTGTAACCTTAATAGGGGGTGAAGTTTAACAATGTTTTCATTTAAGTTCATTATGCTATCGAACAGTTCAATTTAAAGCGGATACTCGGTAATATGTTTAAACTTGACAGCGCATTGTCAATACAGCTAACTTGCGCAATGTTATGGCTCCATGTGCTCTGAATTTTTCAATAGTATATCTTTGGAAAAAAATTAATTTCTTCTTCTCTAGTTCTGCTTATTCTACTTCTACTGTTTCTTTTTCTTATTCTTTGCTTCTTCTTCTGCTGGTACTTGATCTGTTTCTTTTCCTGTTCCTCCTGCTGTTACTTCTTCTTCTACTAGTGCTACTACTGCTTTTACTACTTCTGCTTCTCTGTCTGGTTCTGCTGCTTCCTCTTCTATTTCTTTTTCTTTCTGCTACTTCTTCTGTTTCTACTTCTTTATGCTGCTTCTACTTCTTCTATTCCTTTCTTTTTCTCCTTCTCTCTTGCTTCTTCTTCATCTTCATCTTTTGCTACTGCTTCATCTGCTTTTTCTTTTCCTTCTTCTTCTAATTTCTTTGTTTCTTCTTCGTTTACTTCACGATCTTCTTCTCTTTCTTCTTCCTTTTCTTTTTTGGTACAACAAACTTCTGTAAACAAAGGCCTTCTTCATAATCTCTTTCTCTGTTCTATTCCTCACCAAGATGTACTAATAGTTCATTTTCAGTGTTTGGAAGTCCTCATTAATGCAATCAGTTCATATAAGTCTTAGACAGCCTCTAGTTTGGATTCTAATTAGTTCAAAATTAAAAATTCTGGGTGTTGCGGAGTATGGATAGATTCGGCAGTTGTCTCCAAAACTTTTTGGAACGATTTACGTTAATTTGGTTGTTGATATCTGCCTCTCAAAGCACCTGTACAGTTCATTATTGTATCTGAACCTCTATCTAGTACTAATATTCACTGCACCCAGAATCTTTAAAAAAAAATTTCGTTTGACGATAGTTATTTGTCATATCCCAGGTTTCTGAAAATTGTGTTAGCACAAGGCGAATGATGATTTCGCATTACATTATTTTTCTTTCATTTTTACTAATTTTGAACGCATAAAATTATTTTATCCATTCAAACAACAATAAGCAGCAACATAGCGTTGCTTAATCTCAGTATCCAACTTTTTTTTACAGTTTACGTTTCAGTTAAGATACTTAAAGATTAATTACGATAACTAAAAGTAATGAAGGTAACTATTTATTGATTAAAATATTTCTAATTTAAATATTATTCAGACCAAGGTTATAGAGGAATAAACTGAATTTTAAAACAAAGTAATTTTAATTGAAATTGTACCTTTTTAGCAGTTTCTTAAACACGCATATGAAATACGAAAAAATGTTTCGTAATTTTACTTCATGCATTCCTAAACTTTAAAAATTTGAATATTTTAAGCGTGCAGTTCACTTCATCTAAAAATTTCGAACATGACAGAGAGAGAGAAATCTTGAAATAATCTTATGAACGAAGCTCATAAATTATTCATTTTTTCATCATCTTAGGGTGGAAATTATCCTTCAAACGCCTGCAAAGATGAAACAAAAAAATTTTATATTTATATTTCAACGAAAAACGACATCCGATTTTAATTTAATTAAAGAAAAATTTCAAACTCTAATAAAAAGATTCGAAAATGTAGAAAGAACAAGTTAGAAATGTGTTAATATAAAACAACTTATTTAAACAGATATTAAGGATTAACTTTCATGTTCTTTCATTTATTTCAGTTTATTTGCTGTATTATATCGGTAGAAATTATCAAACAAAATTTATGAAAATAACTTCAATTTTCGTTTTGAATTCACTCAAATGTTTTTGTTTGTGTGATTAAAAGAAATATAAATATCTCCACAGGTATTAGCTTACATTTTTGAAGAATTAAATTAAATAACTTTTGAAACTGATTTTCAAGTACGAAACTGCAATCTTAATAGCTTAAGAGCTAAACCTTAAATATGCTATGTAATTTGTCAAATTTTTTTAAACTGTGTATTCCTAAACAAAAATATACTTTCTCTAATTAAATAATGATCAAAAAAATTTTGAACTGAACGGTACATAACTTTTTTTAAACTGTGAAATTGTAAAAGACTAAGGAGAAAATTTAAATAAATTGATTAGTAGTAGTAAAAAAAAGTAAAATGTCTTGTAGTAAAGTAAAAAATTTTGTATTTTTAAATTTTCATTTGTTGAGCTCTATTCAACTAATTCCGCCCAAATTTTATCATTGATATACTTTAAAATCTAAAAAAGGTTTTGAATACTATTATGTATTTGTAAAAAATATTTTTTTTGTGAATAAATCATGACTAAACACGCTTTATTGTTGCGTTAAATTTTTTTAACATGTAAAGTTCTAAAAATATGTTAAAATATGCTAAAAATTAATATTCGAGTCTCAAACCTTCTATAATTTTCATGACAAGATTTTTTTGGACTATATTTTCAAGACAACTTACACCCCCCTCTCTTTTTCGAGGTTCAAAAATCTAAGTCTTTAGATAAAGAACGTTTTCCTGCTTATTTAATCAAGCTAAAAAGCCACCCACACAGATTAAAGAGCATATTTAAGGTCCACCACTGAAACAATAACATTTGTTGTTGGTGCGTGAAATTCCGATCATTAGATCAAGAGGTATCAAAGGGAATTCATTTTTTTTCATATGATCTCTTAAAAAAATTCAAAACTATCTAAAAATGCACTATTTGCATTCTTAACATTTCTTTTTGACTAAATGTAGTAAACTAAAAATGAATTTTAAATCTAGCATCCAAATAAAATATTTACCCTGCAAACATTTTTATGTACCCTCCTTTTAGTAAGTGGTAGAAAGTTACACAGCATCATGGGACGGGTTTTAATCAGTGGTGGAGAAAGACGAATAAACGAGGAAAGAAAAAAGAGAGAAAAGAATATTTCTATCTGGACGAATGAGATATTTTTCTCTTACAACTGCATTAAATAAAAGCAATCCAAAATCTGATGAAACTAATAGCTGGGAAGTTTGAATGGTTTTCACAGAAAGTACAATGTTTTATTAGTACCTATTTACATATCTAACTTCGTGTTATGCTTATTTTCTTTACATTATTTTATTTTTATTCTTTTGTAATTAAAATAGATTCCTCATAGATAACCGTCTCTTAAACTTTTCCTTCATGTTTTATGCATTTTTTCACATTTCCCCTTGTAAAATTACTTACAATCTCGTAATTAAAGATATGTTCTTATTCTTTGACGATATTTTTGACAGCAAATAATTTTTCCTGTAAGCAGTTTTTCTTAAAAAAAGAAAAAAGAACTTACATTTTGAATATAAGGAAACAAAAATACTCACTAACATTTAATCAATGACGTGGATATAATTAAAAATAAAACTATTTAATAAAACCCAAAAGATTCAACTTGAAACTTTTTTTTAAATCCATTTCCTGCCAACCAACACGAAGTTTGTCTTACCTCAAATCCATTTGTTTAAAACAATTCGAAGAACCAAAAGCGTTGGCCCTCTCTGCAATTTCTCTAATTCCAAATTTTTAGAAGAAAAAAAAAAGGTTTCCAACCGTTAATTTATTTCGTTACCTTTTATTTTTAATGACTTGAAGGGAGTTGGACAGTTTCCGTAACTTATTCGTTAGCGATGATAAATGAAATCGCGTATGTTGATTGTCACTTTCGTTGAACAAAGAGAAAACCAATTAGCACACTCGGACAAGCGTTAAAAGGTGTTTCGCCCAGGTTTGACACCGGTCTTACAAAATAGGAAAAGAAGATAGCGATCTGCTTTCGAGGTTTGTGCTTTGAATCGATTATTGGAATGCTGTCATGAGGTTGTTTTGACAAGGTTAATTTACCGAATACACTGATTGCCTTTCATTATTTCCTTTTTGTAACAAAACATAGATAATATAAACATTTTTAAAAAATCGCTGAATATCTGCTAAAATATTTCATGGTAAAACTGCTCTTCCCGTTACGTTATGCATAAACCGTTATTTAATACTACTCATGCGCAATATATTTACTTAAGTATAACTACATGTTATGAATATTATATTTATACAAAAGTTTTAATTAAATAAAATTTATCGTTTAAATTCATAAATATGGATAGGAAGAAATGAAAGAAAATTTTAGTCATAATGCAAATTAAAACGATTTTTTTTGCAAAATTATTTGACCATTCAACTCAAATAATCATTACTCATTCTCTAATTCGCTCATCTCTAATTATTCATTCACTAATTCGCCCATCCATCATTTCGCCAATACAATATTCAATAATTGTCATTCTCATATACGACTTATAAATGATTCGCTTTATAAAAATTTATCTATTCTCTTTTTTGTCCAATTGGTCCAAGACAATGATTCTGTGATTCAATATCCATTTATTGATTCGTTGATTCACCTACGGCAATTTAGCAGTTTTTCCAATGCACTCATACTTGGATTCCTAATAATTTTTTTCGGTAATAGAATCCTAAATAATCAAGCTTCTTATAACGGAATCCTAACTTAAAAGAAATTACTCATTAAATTACTCATTACTCATTCGAATTCGCTCATCTCTAATTATTCATTCGCTAATTCGCCTATCCATCACTTCGCCAATAAAATAATTCGATAATTGCCATTCTCATAAACGACTTGTAAATGATTCGCTGTAATAGAAATTTATCTATTCTCTTTTTTGTCAAATTACTGTTCGCCTTATTGTCCAATTGGTCGAACACAATAATTCTGTGATTCACTACCCATTTACTGATTCGTTGATTTACTTACGGTGATTTAGCAGTTTTTCCAATGTACTCATGCATTGATTCCTAATCTTTTTTTTGGCAATAGAATCCTAAATAATCAAGCTTCTTATAATGGAATCCTAACTTTAAAAAATGATTAGCAGTGAGAATATAACCAAAGAGAGACTATTTATTGTAAAATTATTAAATGTGAACAATTAAATATTCTCATTATTGTATCAATAAAGTTGGTTCATGCTTAGTCAAAATAGATCTAAAATTAGTCAATTTATGTCATTAATATTATAATATAATTTTATGTCATGCAGTTAAACTCACGGGTCTTGAACGACATCTGAATTTTTTCTGCAATACATGCATATGCTGAATTCCTTAATCTCAGTATCNAACGGTTGTAATTAGAGCTTTCTAAAATCTTCGCAATTAATAAAAAAGTCATAACTCTCGAAACCCCGGTGAACTTACAACGGAACCCTAGGATACATTTCAGGAACTGCTGCGTTAACTAATTGATTCCTTTCTCTTTGAACTTCTTTCATCTTACTTTCTTTTTCTATTAACTTACTTTATCAGGATTCATTTATAGTAACTATTACCATTATTCATCATAAAAGTTATCATATACCAACTGTTATTAAATGACGGTAGTCCATATTATCTTTACCCTCATTATAAGCTTATTGCTATTAATTGCTATTGTTATTGCTATTATTATTGCTATTAATATTACTTTTTATAGAAAGAAAAATAACTGAATATTGTAAAACAGTTAGAGTGGTCGATGTTTTGGATTTTCAACTTAATGTTACATTTTGCTTTGTTACGCAGAAAATTAGGCTTAGGATAATAAAAAAATATAACATTCAATAATTAATTCAAAAATTATGAACAGTTAAACTTGAAGTAGATATTACCATGTGAACTGATCTACGGCTCATTAAAATGCAACTTCAGAGTTCAAATTTAACTTGCTGAAAAGGCTATTTTTGTTTACAAACTTGAAGCGAATTTTTTTTGCGAAATTTCAATTTTTCGAAAGTTATTAAGTGCTTTTTTGGATTCCGATATACATGTTATTTAATATATATGTTATATAATATAGATATTATAATGTTAGCAAGTAAAACTACTTCTCATTTATATCATTGTGGTATTCATTTTATATTCTTAAGTTTAAATGATTTTTACCAGTACAGGTTATTATTTTTTAAATACAATTAATATTCCATTTCGCTACGATTAACATATTAACGGAATTTTCTTACATAAAATTATTATAAATTTTAAAAACGAAATTACCACTGGCTTTCTTATCTATTTATTTTCTGAAAAATTGGGCTTTAGAATGAATAGAACAAAGATAAATAAGAGGCAACCACGGGGGTTGATGAGCGAAGCGAGTAAGGGGTGAAAACTCGTACTTTTATAAAAATGTAATGCTTTTCAAATGTTATTTACTTGAATACATTTTAACAAGAATACACACCAACTTCAACCATAATTTTTTTTTTTATTTCGTAGTTGTAAGTGCCACCGTTTAACAACAGATTGGCTTGCAGGCAGCAGACATGCATACATATATAGATACAAGTTCTTTATTTTATAACATGTAAGGTTGAAAATTCTCTCTTTTTATTACTATTTTCTGCAAAAAACACCGAACACATCGTTGGGCTACCGAAGCAGGGGTGCCATCCCCTCTGCAGAGGATCAAAATTGTGATGGCTTGTCTTCGGATCATCTTCAGGGATGTTTCCCAGACCGCCGCCAATAGCCCATTGTGCAGCTCTAGTGCGACGTAAATTAACTACAACAACTACAACTACAACAACAGCAAAACACACAATAATTAGTAAAAACACGATTTAAAAATAAAGCAAATTTAAGAACTTAAAATTTAAACAAAATATGCCCTTTTTAGGAAGTAATTAAAATCCTCAGTCATTTTCAGTAGAATTTACCATTTAGTTTTGATGCAAGTTAAAGACTTCAAAATTTAAACAAAAATGTCCTTTTTTAAGAATTTACCATTTAGTCTTCTAATTAATTCGAACGAGAACATCTTTTAATCCACTCATAACTACAACCATTATTATTTTATTTGGTAAGTACCATCATTTGTCAACAAATCGCCTGGCAGGCAAACAAATATATGCAGCCTCTTTATTTTGTTACATAAAGAGATTTTTCAAGTTGTCTGATAGACATCTAAACTCAGACAGAAACATTTTTTTATAGTATGTAGAATTTTAAATTATCTTTTTATATTTCTATTTTCTACAAAACACAGTATATAGTCCCTGTCCAAATTATTAGACGCACTATAAGATTCTATATAAAATCTTAATTATCAAGTGATACTATACAGTTTTATTGTTTTTACGTGACTGAAGCTAGTTTGCACTTGTTTACATTCGTGTATAAATTTGTTAACATTCTAATGCAGTACGTTAAAAATAAATACAAATCGGAAGTATATTAAAAATCTCCTGAATAAAAACCCATTACATGTATGTTTAAATATAAAAGTATTGCACATAAACTCGTGCAAAACATGTAAATATTAAAACACTACAGTACGTCGAATAATTTGGTCAAATTATTATAGCATACTAATATAATACCTGATATAATAAATATTCAATATTTATATAATATATCGTTCAATATATCCTATTGTCGAATTTATATTATATTTCGTCTAATTTAACCAATTAATACACGAACGTAAGCAAGTGCAAACCGGTTTCAGTCGCGTAAACACTATAAAGCTGTATAGTATCATTTGATAATTTAGTATTTGCATATAACCTTACAGTACGTCGAATAATTTATCCAGGGTCTGTAATAATCATAAACACGATTTAAAATAAATCAATTTAAAGACCCTAACATTTTAACAAAAATCCATATTTCAAACTATTCAAATCCTGCGTAAATCTCTACGGAATACATAATTTATTTTTCTAACTAATTCTAACCAAAATAAAATAAAACATTTTCGTTCCTACTCATACAAACTAAAATGTTTATTTGCGTTTCTAATTCTTAAAAAATGTCTGCTTTTTTTTACCCAAATAATAGCACTAACCAAAAGTAAAAATATATAGCCTGTAAATTCATTGACGAATTCTCTGTATTTACCGAAATAATAGAAATGCTACTCATGGGGAAAGCATTGATCACGGTAAACGAAAAAAATAAGTTTTTTTTCCCTCTAAAGATATTCCCTTTTCCCTCGAGGGAAAAAGTGAATGTTTAGAATGAAACATAGGTAATTCTTTTATTGGAAAGCGGATTGAGGATAGATTCAATAGTTTTGACTCACATACGCGAAAATGTTGATCAATAAAGTGATGTAACATTTCGTTTGAATAATTTTATTTAGATAATATTACTTCCAGCTATTTAGAAGCAAATGCTTTTTTAGTTATTTTTTTTTTATTTGCAATTACTTATGGTTATGCTTTAGGTATGGTAAGACAGTCGTACTACAAGATTAAAAATGATTACCATTAATGATCACACAATGATTTTTATTAACTTTTGTAACGATGCTTTAAGAGAGTTCAAGCATATTTTGTAAAACATTTTTTTAGCATGCATTATAGATATTTAATACAGTTGTACCTTACAAACAGTATAATGAAATACTCACAAGTCTTCAAATTAAGACATTAAGGAATTTAATAAGGCAATGATTCAATTAATTTAAAAATTTTCATTAACATGTTTTATGCTGCATCAAGTTTTTATACATATTGTATTTTAACATGTTTTATGCTGCATCAAGTTTTTATACTTATTGTATTTTAACATGTTTTACTGCAGTACTACTTAACATGAATCCAATTATTTTTCACTTCTTAATTTCGCTTGAATTAAATAAAACTTCACTTAGCATGTTCTTATTAAAAATATAATAACTTTCTTTATTTCCATAAGATAAATAAAAATTGACTCGAGAATTTCTTCTCATCGTATTATATATTTCTCTGCCGTTGTTTTTCTATCTGCAAATATTTCATATTAAATCTTTTATACTTGTGATAAGGCATTGATGAAATTAAATAGCAAAAGATGCATATTTAGAGGAACATAACGTTAATAGATAGATTTTGAACTCATTGTTCTTCAACTGACTTCGTTCTAGTTAAAAAAATGCTCTAATTAAAAAAGATATATTTTTTTCTTTATTTTCTCAAATTAAATAAGAATTGACTTGAAAATTTTTACTTCTCTTCATTTTATATTTCTTTGTCTTCATTTTTCTATCTATTAATATTTCATATTTCCTTTATAGTTGTTATAAGACACTGATGCAATTAAATGACAAAAAATGCATATTTTACAGAACATAGATAATTTTTTTAACATGATTAGATTTTGAATTCATTGTTCTTTAACTGACTTTACAGTCTGCCTCTTATGAGGACCGATTAACATCATTCCAATATTTATAAAATCATTAAAAAAATGATCAAAATAAATATGATCACTGTTTTATTCATTTCGACATTAAAAACTACCAACAACTACACAGAATAGTTAAGCATGCAATCCATAATTATTATTTAAAATTTGCGAATTCTATTTTTAAAAAATGAGTATAACACAATATATAAAACTTTGGAACAAAAACTTTCAACTAATACTACAAAAAGTAATATTATGAACCGGTGATTACCTTTTAACGATCTTTTAATGATAGAGCATTACTTTTATTTTAACTACTGACTTTTAAAGATAAGATGTGACTTACTAAATCGTTGAAAGTTACTTTATTAAATAAATCCCCTTAAGTAAAGCGATTAAATTCATATTTTAAGAATAGAACAAACTGCCTATGCTATATTTACAAATATTAAAGGCATAGTTTAAAAATTGGACATTTACAATTCTTGGTTATGCATTGTTTATTTTTTGGATCAAAACACTAACTATTTTTCTTTAACTCTATTATTTTAATATAGGACAATTTAACAATATATTACCAAATTTTTAAGAGACTCTTGTCACTGTCTACCAATTAATTGTTTTGTTGAATGTTACAGCATTACTATATGGAATTTTAAATACGTTTCTCTCAACTACAAAAAAAAAGCATGTTATTCAAACTTACGCCTACAGTTGCCCAATTACTGCTGAAGCGATGTGTTTGTGTTAAGGTTAAATTGTATTTATTTTCACTTTAGTCTAATTTAGAGTAATAAAGTTGGAGTTTAAATTTTTTACCATTTTTTATATATTTTTTACCCGAAATGTCGTTTTAGTTCAGTACATTTACTAGAATACTTTTTACATTTACTAGAATACTTTTTACATTACTACATTTACTAGAATATAAGATACTATTTTCATTGATTATAATTTTATAAAAAAATTTGAAAAAAAAGTGAAAATTATTTAGAATATGAATTTTCCACCGAAAGCAGAAAAGTAAAGTAAATAAAGTTGATTTTTTATTATTATACCACCCCAAATCAACTAATTCAATGATAACATTCCCTGAAAATGTCGAAAAGTAATTATTCAAGCTATGCCTACTTAATCGTAAATCACTTTATTTGTAAGTTTTTTCGTATCTTCGTACTACATTTTGCTGGTTGAAACAATAAAAAAAAATCAGATAAGGCATATCAAATGTGAGTTAATTTGCTCCAAGCATGTCATAAAATGACATTAATTGTGAGTTATTAACGAGAATTAAAGATATTTTTTATCTTTAATTATCGCCTTCAAAAATGACAAATTAAGCTAGTACCGGAGTTCTGATTATTTTTCAGATATCCAATTAAAACTGCTAAAAAAATCGACACGTTTTAATTTATATATCAAAGAAGATTGCAAGATTAATAAACTAATTATTCCAAATCTAAGGTAATATTAGCATTATTTACATACATATTGGTGGGTTTCTTTTAAATTTTTTACTACTGAATCAAAATTAAAGTACTCTACTTTATAACAACTGCTTAATAATTTATCTTTTTACATGTTACACACTGAGAAATATTGTTTATATGCAAACTAAAACTGTATTTAGCGCAATAGTTTTGTTATTTTATTTTGTGAACAAATTTCTGAAATTTACTTTTTTTCTTTCAAATAAAGCAAATCATTATCAATACAAAATGTTAAACTTATTTTATTAGTTTAATATAAGCATTTGATAGTAAATTTACTTTCAAACCAAGTAAATTTGGTATTTTTATTGCAAAAAGAAAGTATATACTGTATTGTATTGTAATACTTTTAAAACTTGTAATACTTTTAAAAAAATACTCTTAATAACTGAGCATGTAAAAAAGAAAAAAAGTTTAATTTATTTATCGAAATTTTATTGGGATTCGAAAAGTTTAATGAATTTATTTACAAAAACGTTCCTTTCTCATTTCTGTTCGCCAACCCCCGAAGTCTCGTTGCAACTTTGTCGGGGTGAATTCGTCCTCCTAACTCACTTTGCACTCGCCAGTTCTAAAAACTATTCGTTTAAAAAATAATAATAAAATTTGTAAAATTCATAATATTATCTTGTTTAGCATAACAAATTTTCAACTAATGGAAAATTCAATAAAGTTTTCAAGTAAATTAATAAAAGTGCCGTAAAGTAACTTTAATTAACAGCGTTCTTATTCTATTTTGAAAAGCAAATGTTTTATTTTCTAGTAGAATAGCCAATCTTCCCAAAAATATCTTTAAAAAGTTAAAAAAATCCACCATCCTCAGAACAACAAAAGCAGTGAAGCAGTAAAAAAATCATATGGTTATGCAATGTAATAATAACGAAACATCATACGTTTTTTTTATTATAAACGAAATGCAAGAATAATTATTTTTAATTTCATCATGCTATTTGCCGTTGGTACAAAAGCAGTTTAAATTATTGCCTATCTAAATTATATTTATAAATATGAAAGTGTTTTGTTGTTTAAAGGAAGAATATTTTTGCATTTTATCACTGCACGGTTCCTGGAGTTAAGATTACAATGAATAATCAGAAATTAAAACTCTTTTTTTTTCTTTTTATAAAAATGATTTAAAAAGTTTGAAGTGCTTGACAATTACCCACTACCAGGGCAAATTTTTCCTTACCCTGTTATTATCTGAACTCACAAAAAAAATTTATAAAAAAATACCCTGTACCGAGGACCCGGATCCGGCTAATTTTACCAGATATTCCGCGCAGTCTAAGACACATTTATTGTCTTAGTCGAGGTTGTCATCTTGAGGAGGAGACTTCACGACATGTACTTTGTAACTGTGATGTCTATTCTGCTCAAAGATTTGAGTATTTATGGGCAACATTGTATTAAGTCCTGGGAACGATAAGATATTCCTGTCTGGAGTTTGCTGAACTTTATTTCAGCTATAAAGCTTTCTTGTTAATCATGATTTAGAGTTTGGATTCAATAGACCTCTGGTCAATGTGCCCCACTCTTTGGAGCTTCCCAACCTCTAAGTCTACTATTCATTTATGAATATTTAGACTTACAGTGACTTTAAAACTATATATTAAAAAAAAGTTGTAGTTTTAGAAATCCGTGTATTTCAGTCGTCGGTAAATAATCTGGCTGAAATTTCTTGGTGCATGACATATGACATACGTGACTTTTGTGTAAAATTTTAATTCAAGCAAATCTTAGTTAAAGAGCACAATAATATGTTCGTTAAAAAGAGGTGTCTACTTAAGAGAAAGATATGCAAATTCAGAAATCTAATGCTGAAAATGCTGAGTTTTAATTAAATATGATAATTAAATAAATAGAAAATTCTAAAAAGGGAATTGATATTTTTTTCAAGTAAATACAATCATAATGAAAAAAGAAGTCAAAGATAACTGCTGTAAAATCCACACTGTCCACAGTTCTCTCATTCTAAATCAGCTTTCAGCAAATGAATGAATGTAATAATATGTTTTTATTATTTTGCTTTGTAGGGTTAGAAGCTTTTAGAAGAAAAATGGAAAGCAGTTGCAAACAAAACAAATATATTTTCTTACAAATTATACATTAATAATTCTAATGCTGTAACTAAATTAGACATTAAGATTAAAGATTAAGAATGTTTTTCAAAGGCACCGTAATATTAAATGATGCTTATTTTTGCAACTGTTACTCAAGTTTAGCCTATCTTAATACCAGCGCCATCTACGCTTATTTTGAAAATGGTGCAAAACATCTATATTGAGAAAAGCCACAGTTTTGTAAAAGGGAAAAGCATTTGTGGTCTAATTTTTTAATATTTAGAAACTTAACTCCAATGATGCATTACTTAGGCTAAAAATTTGCCAAAACAGAAAATAAGGCAGTGATTATGATAATTGTATTCTAGAAGGGAAAATGTCGCCAAATTGGCGATTTTTAATAACTTTCAAACTTTAAAAGTTATGAAAAATCGATTATTAAACTTTAAAATATAACTTTAAATAGATATTAAACTTTAAAATATTTTAAAAGCTAATAACTTTCGAAATATTTAAGTTATTTGTCTGTTCTAAAGCACAGATAATTTTTTACGGCAAGGTTATATTTATATATATTATATTTATATATATTATATTTATATATATTATATTTATATATAACACCAGAAAATTTGAAAAAAACCGAGACGAATGCTCAAAGGGTTAAAATAAATGTTACTAGAAAACNATATGTAATATTTATATATATTTATATGTAACAGCAGAAAGTTCGGAAAAAACCGAAACGAATGCTTAAAGGTTTCAAATAAATGTTACTAGAAAACGTGTTATTTTTTCTTTTGCTCAATGTATTCAATTTCCAACCAGTATGATTAAAGTTCTCTTATCATCATGGTAACCCATTGGAGGTTTTCGTGTTTTTTTTTTCTCCGTGTGATGTGAATATGCGTTAGTTTCAACAAAGAAATTTCACATAAAAGCAAATTTTCCCCTTGCTGGTTGCATGATAAGAGTTACTTTATCATTTGGGAACGCCTAATTAATTGGATACGGAGACAAAATCATAATATTAATAAAAGCAAAACTGCTATATGAATTTTCTGATCAAACTTTTCACCGAGTATCGAAAAGTTTAAGATTAAGTACATATATAAATTTTAGTGCACGTAAATTATATTATAGTTAACCATTTATAAATAATTTCACCCTTATATTTGAAATATTTTTCATCCAATCCATCGCCATTTTGCAAAATAATTTTACAAAAAAAATCTCACGTTTAACGAAAGTAAGATTATGTTATTGAAAATTTAAGTAAATCAAATGAAGAATCTGTTTATTGTGAAGTCCACTATTGACAGACGCCTCCATTTCATAACAAAGTTTTATGTTAATCATTCTACATCCAAACAGTGATTCTATAATTCTTCTAAAAGAATTTCCTTAAATTAGCTTAAGAAAATCTTAAAAAGCATATTTTTATCCATGTAAACAAGCAAGAAATATCCTTAAAACGATATTTTGGGAAATATTTGTTCGATAAAAAAATTATATAATTTTCATTTTTTTTTTTTTTTTGCATAAATTTATAATACCTGGTTGGACCAGCAGGATACAAGATTCGATTTCGATTGGGTACCGGGTACCAGTAACCGGCGACATTTTAGAACCCAGTTCATCTCTAGTAATTAGATATTAGTGCTATTCTCTCATAAAATTATGATTTGCACTAAGTAGAGTCATAGATAGCCTAATTATGACTATATAATTAACTTTATAATTTTTTATTAATGTTTATTGATGTTTGTATTATAATTATTAAAGTAATATTTTATTGATGTTTGTATTATAATTATTAAAGTAATGTTTTATTAATGTTTGTTTTTTATTAATTTTTAATACAAAATGTCCGACATTAAAAACAGAATTTATGCTTTGCGGTTGGTCAAAAAACCGAAAATATAATTGCTGTTGAAAGAGATTTTATAAGGCAACTAGATTTAAAAACTACATGAACGATATATAAGTTAAGATTTTGAGCTTAAATACTTGTGTAAAATGCATTTAGATTAAATTTGATTTATCAAATGAATCAATTAAGATATACATAAATACTCTTTCAAAATGCATTAGTTTAAATTTGATTTATCAAATGAATCAATTAAGATATACATAAATACTCTTTCAAAATGCATTAGTTTAATTTTTAGAAAAATATCTAACTCTATTGCAGCTAATTTAATCAATAATATTTTAGTAATACATTTCAAATCTTCCAAAATCATATTTTTTTTACAGAAATCTAAAAAATTATTTTGAATACTTTCTTGACTTTTATGTTTTTTCAATCAAAAAAACTTTATTGTTCAAATAACTAAAATTGTGTGCATCCAGAATGCCATATCAGTTGGATTCAAACTTTTCATATCTATTCAAAATATTGAAAGTTGCTGTCATCTAAAATATTTCAGTTCTCTATCACAAAATATTTCTTCCGTGATCACAGCCAATTCGCACGCAAAATTCCTACATTTTTTAAAAAAAAAATAAAGGAGTACTATGACACTTTAAGTATGTTGGTATTAGAAAATGTTGAACATTGGGAGTGATCAGGTGCAGTTATTTGGAAAAGTCACGAATCTGCACTTCTGAGAAAAAGAAAATATCAGTGGAAATAAGAAAACCTTCCCTTTATTTTCAGAGCATTAAAGAAAAAAAAGGGAATTTTCTTTTGTCACTATGCGTTTTTTTTCTATTGATTTACCAGTTTATGGGGTATTTCCACAGTTAAATTTGGTTCCATCCGTTTTCCCATGATCTTCATGGATTTTAAATGTTTAAAGGAAAACTATTAAATGAGGAAATAAATAAAAAGAATTTTTGTCGCTGATAATAAGCACCCACTTATAAGAGATTATAATAGTAAGCCAAACTATGTCAATAGGCTTTGAAGCATATAGGAGTTAATATTGATTTAACAAAAACTTGTTAAAACTTAAATTAAAAATCTTTTTATTTTAGGAAGGATTATTCTTATTGTACTTTCAGTTTAAAAAATTATATTTAAAATTATTATTATTATTGTCACATCAGCTCATCTTGATGTCCTGGAATCTTATTTTGTACATACGAATGCTGATTCTCTTGTTAACGATATTAGTTCATCACCACTTTTCCACAGAGCGTGGATGTTTACGCTAAATTTGCCCTTCTCGGTCGCTGTGGTTTTTCTTGTTCATCTTCATCTTTTTTCTCTCGCGGCTACTGTAGTTTTTCTCTAACCCTTATTTTATAATTTTTATAATTTTAAATCACTTTTGTTTCTTCTCATTCACATCTGGCAAGTCTTGAAATTGGCCGCCTATCTTTGAAGAGCGTGAAACGTGTCGACTGTTATTTCATATTTAATTATTTTTGAAGTGAAGGAAGTTTTTAATCAGCTAATATCTTACCTCTTCAGTTTCTTGGAATTATTTATTTAATTCTCATTGTATTTCCTGTGTATTAAATAGTGAGTTTGATACCAATATTCTACTGAAACACTGGAAAAGTTTAACAATTAATAATATTTCATAGATTCGTATTTAAAATGAGGTTGGACATAAACGTAATCAGTTCGAACTACCAGCTCAAGCGTTAGCGCTGTCGTGAACTCGCGTTCGTAGTAACAAAACGTAGTGGCTATGTTATAATACGAAAAAAATATGACGAAATAAATTTTATTTCGGATGAATTTTTAGAATATTTAATCCTCACTTGAGTTAAGTTATCATAGTTTCTTAACTTCTCGAATTGAAAGTCATCAGAAACTGTGTATAATACATCAGGACTCAATAATTACAATGCTCGAAATACGCTAGGCATGTAAAATTCCATTTGGGCATGCATTCTTTTTACCCTTTCATGCTCAGACGAAAATGTAAATATTTAATTATAAATAACGAAAAGATCTATTATGCGCTTTCTTAAATTTTGACAAAATTCTTCAAGACTCCGAATGAGATGGATAAATGGTATCAAAGAGGGAGAGAAAAATTTATTACATAAAACCTAAATATATCAGAATTCAATAAAATACATAAGAATTCATGCAACAAAATTACCTTATTCATTTTATTCTCGCAGTTCTGTTAATTGTGAATTGATTAAAGAAGCTTATCCCTGTCATTGTACACATGCAATAAAATGATAAATATAAAAATTTAAATTGCAATGTAAAAGCACAAAGCTAGGAAAATATCGTTTTCGTGACTTATGTTTAGCATCTCCTTTAAATCTTTAATTAGGTAAAGTTGGTTTAAAATTCATTTTTTTTTTGCATTTGTTCCATCAATTTTTATTCGATCAAAACAATCAATGAGCAGTGCAAAAGAAATCCATCAATGTTTATTCGTGCTTAGTAATTCTTTTCCAATAGTACCTAATTACATTATTAAATAATACTTAATTTTCTATTTAATGCTTGAAATAAAAGTGTTATGAAGATATAATGTCAGCAATATCATTTTTTAAGTGATCAATAATAAGTACATTCATATACACTCAAAAAATATGTTAAAGTATGTAAAAGTTTCATTTTAGCGTGCATTTTATAGGTAGGACAGGAAAAAGTTGAAATATTTTTACCTCTGTAGTGCACATTATATCTGCTCCATAATTAAAAAATTCCGGTTAGAGATTTAAGTATATCATATATCATGGTATTTTGGTAAGCAACTTAAATAATAAGTTAAAAAAGTAAATTTACTGAAGTAAACAGAATGCGCATTTAAAAAAACAATAATGAACAAATAGTAAGTAGCTTACAACGATAAATAATAAGTGGAAAAAATGGTTTGAAAATTGCATGTACAATTTTTAGTACATGATTGTCACGAAATTTTATTTTAAAAACATTTTCATTCAGAACACAAACATTTTCTAAAAAATGGGTAGTACTTTTGGAGATAACATGAAATTTCAAAGCTAATATTTTCAGAAAAAGTTCTGAAATTCATATTTTCTGAAAAAAATTCTAAAACTTTTGGCAACTAAGCTGACATATCTTCTATGCGTTTCCGAGAATAATTCCACAGTGTATTAAATACAAAATAAAAAATCTATTAAAAGTGAATAGTATTTTTTTAAGTGAAATAGTATTGAAATGGTGTTTTTTTTACACACGTTATAAATATTTATTTAGTCCTTTGCTTTGAAGCTGATCATTGCTTAGAATTTTGATTAGCTGCTTTGAAAATACGTCAGCTAAAAATTTATTTCTGAAATAGTCACCGCATTGTAAAAAAAAGATTAGGACAGAATTCTGAAAATAAAATCTGTCGTTATTCTGCAAAACGGCTTATAGGAAATTCTTTGAGCAAACCTTTTGTCTAAAGAAGATATTACCTTCATTAAGTGAAAAAGCGGAATGGTTTTTAAATTACGTTTGAAATTATTAGTACCTGTTTTGTCACAAAATTTTATTTAAGAAATCGTCATTCAGAATAAAAGTATTTAATACAGAAAAACGTGGCACTTTTGGAGAAAATGTGAAATTTCACAATTGATATTTTTATTTCAAAAGAAAATTATAAAACTGATACTCTGTGAAAGCTTTTTTATTTTTCAGAGAATAGTTCCACATTAAAGAATCAACTAAAATTGAAAAATTTAATAGTAAATTTTATTGCAAACGCGATAAATATTTCTTTAGAATTTTTATTTGATACCGGTCATGACTTAACACTTCGATTAAATGTGTTTTCAAACTATTTCTTACTTCAATTTTGGAATAGAATCAGCATTGTGAGAAATAGATACTCAGAATTCAGAAAATATAATTTCCCATTATTGACAAATGGTTTATAGGAAACACTCTGAGCAAATGTTTCGTCAAATTGAAGTTATTACCTTCCTTCATTTAAAAATACGGAAATCGTCTAAAGCATAATACAGAATACAATTTCAGGAATGTATGACAGATTAAATGGATTCATTGCCAAGAACTGTTACCGGATAGCCTGCTTGACTAATACTAAGTGAAAATGCAGTTTCGTCAAAGGCTTTCGAGTTCACGTTTCGTTTAAAAAATCACGTGATTTCGTGACGAATTGATAATCATAAATAACGAAGTACATCTCAAAAATTGCTGAATATTCAAAAATTAAACTTTTATTTCTTAGAGTACAGTTTTCTGAAAAATCAAAGTATTTCAATGAAAAAATTTTGAAAATTTGAAACATAACTAACTTTTACATACGAATTCAGAACAATTTTAATTTCATTATTTATTTACTTTCTCATTTGCTTTGAACACGACCTTAAAATAAATTAATTATAATTATATTGATTAGAAAACTGTACCTTATTACAACGTCTGTAATATGATGCTAGGAAAGACAGCTAATCAAACTTACGTCCCTGGTGAATTACTTATTAACTGCTTATTAAATGCATTATCTAAAGCACAACTCGATATTAAGATATTTAATTTATTAGGTTTAATTAATTACAATTAAGTTACCTTCTTATAATTATGTAGACAGGCATCTGAAGATTATATCTTTATCATCTAAAGATTATATTTGTTATATTTATATATGTATCTCGGGAAAAAATTTCTTTTGTCTCCTATTAATTTTATTTCTTACCTTTTCCGAAAAATGAATTTTCTAATTTAAAGTTTTTCTTTAAAACTTTAATCGAAATGTTCGTTTTTAAAGAGTTCTTTATTCAATTTAAAGAAATTTTTCTATGAAAAAAGTTATTTTAATGCAATAGATAAAGATAGAAGAAAAAAATTACTTTCTTTTTTTAAAACTTACATAATTATATTTTTTATGGTTTTGAGGAAAGATAGTATTACTCTCTAAACTTTGAGTTAAAAAATTGTTATTTCAGCACATTTTAGAAAAAAACTTGAGTTTCAGTTTCCTTTTTTAATGATTTTTTCCCGTCTTTAACTAATTTCTTTTTTTAAAAAAAACTTTTATAATTAACACCAATTGTTTTTCTATTGAAATGCCTTCCAGAAAATAAAAGATTGTACCCTGATCAAAATGAAAAAGCAACCGACCTGAATTACTTTTGATCCAATGATCGTATTTTTACGAACTTAATCTAAATGATTCAAGAAATGAACCTTATTTATGCTAATTAATTAGTGCAGACGATCTTTTAAACTACAAAATCAGCCTTAACAATGTATTTTTTTTCTGAGTAACCATAGAATTTTTGGAACGACGAGTTTCTATTCTTGGCGCTCAAAATTGGGACGTAGCCGCAATCTGGAAAAGAGAAAAAAAATAATTACTGTTCAGTTCAATTAGTCTTCAAGATTAATTACTTAAACCCATGTTATATTTCCTGCCATTAATGCACTAAAACATTCTATTTAGAAATGAATGTACCAAGAGAAATATGCTTCCTTTGAGAAATTCCATCATATTAGATGAATTTTATGAGCTGTTTCAATTTTTCATCAAAAAATTTCAGTGTTTGAAACTTTCATGCAATATTTTGTATTTAGACGACTTAGTCAGTCTTAAACCTAAAAAAATTCGATTCATTAGTTTTGATTTCACTTTGCATCTAAAAAAGGACGTTAAATTTACTAATAAAACTATACTTAGTTAACTCACTTAAATGAAAAAAGATAATTCCGATTCATCAAAAATGAAAGGATGATAGACACGTAATAATGTATGGATCAACCTTCAGAAACTCAGGTGGTATTTATTAAAAACCACCCGGATTGTTTCAGAGCCTGCCTTGTGCTAGTACTTTGCAGACAAACTAAAAACCACATCCATTTCTTCCCTAAACCAGTGACAGAATAGACTTTAATCATTTTATCATTTAGGTTTCAACCCTGAATATTAATACCATTTACAATTACTATTAATTTATGCTCACATAAAAAAGTTGGCTTCTTACCAATTCGTACAATCAAATAACATGCTATGGTCGTTATAAATGGTACAAATGGTTATGGTGGTACAAAAAATAACATGATATGGTCGTTATAAATGGTACAAATGGTTACAGTGGTACAAAAAAATAGCATGATATGGTCGTTATAAATGGTACAAATAGTTATGGTGGTACAATCAAATAACATGATATGGTCGTTAAAAATGGTTCAAATGGTTATGGTGGTACAAAAAATAACATGATAAGGTCGTTATAAATGGTACAAATGGTTATGGTGGTACAAAAAAATAACATGACATGGTCGTTATAAATGGTACAAATGGCTATGGTGGTGCAAAAAAAACATGATGTGGTCTTTAATAAGCGAATCTCCAAATATACTTGCTTATATTCAGTACAAAAATAATGAAAACTATGAAGCTATATACATGTAAAATACTGATTTACATCTGATTACTGTAATATTCATATATCAATCTTTCTTAAAGCTATTCTCAGCTATTATAAATTTTTTTATTATATTTGTTATTCAAAAATAAAAGTTTGAAACTAAAACTGGTTCATTTATTATATTAAGCTCTCAGGTTTTGTCCTCTCCTTCAGAGATGTTGAAAAATTTACATAATTTAAGGTTTTCGCTTGTGTTTTAAATGTCTTCCAGAAGTTGATAGAACATATTGTTATATCACTTCCTTTTACATTTCCAAGTTTATGATTCTTACGTGGTTAATCATTCATTATTGTGTACGCTGAAAGTACTTCAATAAATCTGTATTCATTTGACTATATAATTCTTGTTTTTTTATAATGCATACTGTAAAGTATTACTATGATATTAATTTATTGCTTGAGATTTTAGGATGAAATATTCATGCACAGTTTTACAGTTATTACGTAATATATAAGTTATATTTACTTGTGTAATAAATTTTATGTACTGATGCAATTGCAACATAACGTGTGCAATTGAAAAAGTAAATACAGATAACTATTTATAATTGAGCAATAAAATTAAGAGTTAATTTTTGACACTGTTGCTAAGTAATATCTTTGACAAAAAAACGTTTAAAAAGTTTGTGTTGCAGTCAAAAATCAAATTGAAATTTAAAAATCAAAACTATGACGGAAGTAAACCAAAATTACAATGATAACCGAGCAAAATGATTAGATTTAAGTTTTATCCAAATAGAATTGGGAACTAAACCTGTGAAGACCAAATCTGTGTTAAATGAAGTAATAAGTTTTGGATATTTTAATTGATTAGTTTTTGATTGATTGATTGATTAAATTAATTTCAATGTAAAAATCATTCTTTTCGACAATAAAAAAATGATTGTGTAACAATCGTGATTATAGATGGTGAGCGAAGCGCATGGAGTTTTTATAAAATCCTTTAACATTCTCAGTACAATTGTTTACATTTTACGTCATAAATTATCATAAAAAAATTGCGTCAATCAACAAGATACGTTTACCCTAAGAATTTTTTAGGCAAATGATTTGGGCACAAAAACTTTTGAAACATTTATTCTATATGCATATTAAACAAAAAATTATGTTTCAATTTTCAATTCGGAAACATGTAGAATTTCAACTCAATTACACTTTGCAAAACTCTAATACACTTGCTTTTTTAACTGAAGATAGAAAAATATTATTAATTATTCATAAATAATAAACGCAATGCAAATTTCAAAATTAATCCTCAAGAAGAAAAACATTTTTTCCCAACTCATCCAGAAAATTAATTATAAGTACTTAACTATATTTTGCACGAGAATTCTTTCTTTCTTCATCTTAACTAATAAGTATTTGTACGCGCTCCTCGTTATTCAGAAATTTATTCTAACGTGAAGCTGCAACTTGCAAACGATAAACAAAAAAAAAATATAACAACTGCTCATTTCTACGCAATAGTGTGATTCCAAACAGTTAATAAGCAATGGAACGAATACAATTTACTGTTTATAATTGTTTTCGGATTTAGCTCTTGACACTATTGCTCAATAATATCTTTTGCAAAAGACGTTTAACAAATTTTCGGTGTAAATAGAAATTAATTTTGAGTTTAAAAAAACAAAATTATGAATGAAGTAAACTGAGATTTCTACGGATATGATTTGGTTTAAATTTTATTCAAAATGAATTAGGAACTAAACGTATGGGGATCAAGTCTGTGCTTATAAAAGAAATAATTTTGGGATCTTTGGAATGATTAGTTTAGTTTTTAATATCTATATAAAAACCATTCGTAGCTTCAATAAATAAAAACAAATGCGACTGTTAGTGAGTAAATTAATAAAATCCAATAACATCCTAGTTTAGAAAAATTTCAATTATTTTTAATGCATTGTTTAAAGTCTTATGTCATAAATTATTATAAAAAAAATTTCATCAATCAACAAGATACATTTATGCTAAGAATTTTTTTTCGCAAATGAATTGAGAAATATGTTAAAGAAATTATTACTCTGTATTAAACAAAAAATTATATTTTAACTTTCAATTATTAAAAAAAGCAGAATTTCATTTCAATTATATCTTTCAAAATGCATATTCACTTCCTTTGTAACTGAAGATATCATTAACTAACATTTTTTAACTGAAGATATTATTAGAAGAATATCATCAACTATTCATAAATAGTAAACTCAATGCAAATTTCAAAAAATTCAAAATGAATCCTCAGCAAGAGAAGTAGTTTTTTCTGCTAACTCCTCCAGAAAATTAATTATAAATACTTAACGATATGACACGAGAATTCTTTTTTTTCTTCTTACCTAATAAGTACTTTTACACGCTTCTCATTATTCAAAAATTTATTCTAACATGAAGCTACAACTTGCAGACGATAAATAAAAAGAATATAAGAGCGGTTCATTTCGACGCAATAGCGTGATTCCAAACAGTTAATAGAGCAATGGAAAATTGTTTCTTTCGTATTTCTTCTACGAGGAGGCATTTCCTATTCACTTGCATGAATTTTGCAAGAGCTTTTCATGTTTTTGTGGCAGAGCACAAAGGTAATTTCTTTCATTCCGTCGATCGTTGAGATGAAAAAGGGTAAGATTGTAAAAATGGCGCGGATAAGAAATTCCATTCAGTAGTAAAAAAAAAGATGGGGAAAATGGTGATGGCATTTCATTGTTGTAACAATGGCAAAGCTTTTTGCTCCAATCATTACCTTAAAATACTTTATTTTTCTTATAAAATTTACCCATTATCTTAGTTCATTACCATTTACTCAATTGCTCATAAATGAAATTATTTTTTGCGAGTTTGAATTACTTTAAGTATGTTTTTCGTTATTCTCTATTTTTTAGCCGAAGTATGATGAAGATGTGCGACATTGCGGAAAAATGTATGGCTAAGAGCATTCATTGGTTATTTAATTCCTTAATGGTTCCATAGGAAAAGAACTATAAGAAATTATTAAATAACATGTGCGATGTTGAACTTATGACCAACAAAGTTGTTTTAAATTTTATTTTTAAAAAATGAATAATAAATCCACTTTTTTTAAAAGAATACCATAAATTTCATGTCATTTGAAAGAAAATTAAAACAAGTTAAACAAAACAAAAGAATTCTAAATGATCTAACAATTACTATGCTAAACTATTTGTATTAATATTTTATTGCTATTTTTATTCAATTTAAAAGAATAATGAATCAAATTATGAAATTATGAATCAATTGTGCAGATTTTTTTTTCATAAATAACACTGTTACTGCTTGTAATAGCGAGCCTGTCAGTCGAATTGAAATCACTAAATTCTGATTCTAATCTTCTGGGTTAGGCTTAAAATTACCAAGCTACGGAGTTGAGCATTTTTTCTTAATGGAGGGCACTTGAATCTATTTCCCATTGGCCTCAGAATTGCTAAAATTGCTACTCTCGTATCGTTACCAAGTGGGCACCTGTGGCTAAGTCACGGGCTGGTTACATTCACAAAATTAAACAGAAGAAAGGACGTAGAATAGAGAGCGAGAGAAATTTACATCCATGCTTACTGTGGGATTCGAACTCGTAGTTCAATACAGTAGCCACCAGACCAGTGATCGGCATGGAGTTGAACATTGAGAGTGGTAAACTCAGAATTGGGTCAACTGTTCAACGCCGAACATGTAAGAAAAAAAAACATTGAAGCGATTACCAAATTTTTAAATTAAAGGCATCAATTTAATGTTCTCCAACTGATTTGAGAGGAACTGTGTTAGTAATCTCAGGTGTTCATAGGTGATAGGGAGTAAAGCGCGAAGCACAAGTGTGCTTAAGAAAAAGTTCCTGGAATTTTTCTGCTAGGAACAGGTAGGCCCGCTTTAATAAATATAGATATTGCCCTAGCTTTAAATAAATATAGATAAGCTTCTAGCAAAATAAATAAGTAATTAAACCTTTTACTAAG
Organism: Parasteatoda tepidariorum; assembly: GCF_043381705.1. Taxonomy (NCBI): domain Eukaryota; kingdom Metazoa; phylum Arthropoda; class Arachnida; order Araneae; family Theridiidae; genus Parasteatoda; species Parasteatoda tepidariorum. Next base: position 44,963,865 of record NC_092205.1, on the reverse strand, counting down.
TAAATAAATAATTCAAAAATAAAATAAAATTGAAAAAACGTTTAAGAATTTTATTCAATGAGTAATAAATCAACTTACAATATTTCGTCCTTAAAAATCAATTTTCTTTAAAACATGCCTTTATTAGTAAGAAAAAGCTACATATCATGAACTGTTTTAGAAAACAGTTTATACAAAGCAAACTCATCTAAAATGCATTAAAATAGAGAGATATTAGTTAAATGAATATATATTTCGGAATAATATTCGCGATTGAGAGATCAAAAATGTTGCTAAAATATTTTGATCTATATATCTCACAAGTTTCAAAGCGTCCAATTAGTAGTCAAACTTTGCCCTACGGCAACAAGCACTAAACAGTTTTCAATCGATCCGTGAGCATTAAAGCCAAACTCTGCTTAATCACCCGAAAATATGCTGCAGTCAAAGGAAAATCTCTAATTTATTTCTTTCATGGTTCATAAAATACGTTTATTTCTATTAAAAGTGAATACCAATAGCTGTGAAACAGTTTTATTTGGAAAATCAATAATTTAGCTCATTTTTTTAAATTGAAGAATAGAAAAACAACTAAATGAATGCTTTTTGTTTCATTTATATAAAAACGTTTATAATGTTGGTAAATTGTCTATTACCGTACACGGAATTGTAAAACCCTATTATCACAGTAACTGTATTAGGTACCTACGTTACTACATGAGGTACAATTTACCACAATATCCAGCACCTATTACTACTACCACAAGCAAAAAAGCATTACTGGCGCCAATAATAGTGTAACGATTTTTCATGGCTCAGCAAAGCGCATGTCTCCCTTATTGTATAATGTTGTTTTTTTCCTTTAAAATTATTGATTAGTGTCTAGTATTTATCATAAAATGCATTTTTTCATGTGCGACGTCAAAAACACATAATCAGGTGATATAATAAAGAAAATTCTGAGCTATCTTTTTAAAATAGATGCAGGCACTTTAATAAGATTTTCTTCCGACTATAATGCAGTAAAACTTTAAATTCAATCTGATAAAAGTTTATTAATCCGATGGAAAGAAAGTGAAAAATTTATCCAATTTTTAAATTTAAGAATAGCACATTCTTAATCGGACTTTCTTGCAAACTTTCGGACTTTTCTAGCAAACTTGCGGACTTTCTGACACATTCTTAATCGGACTTTCTTGTGTGTACTTGCAAAAACTATTTAAACAAAGATTTAAAGAGAAGTTAATTTACATAACATATACATTGTTTTTCAAAAATAAATAAAGACAGGAAACTTTTGGATAAATACTACTGTAAAATGGAAACAATATTGTACCATTCAACTTGTGCAATACACTAAATGGAAAATGTAGCCTACTACATTGGAATAATTGGCAACTTTAATGCTCGTTTTTTTTTGGATAATTTTTCCAAGTTGTAGAAAAATAAAAGTTAAATTTGATTAATTTAGCAGAAGTTAGTAACATCTCGCCGTCATTTGTCGACCTCACCATATGATAATCAGGTCTCAAGTATATTTGTTTGGATATCTTCTTTTCCATGTTGGCATTAGTCAATGGTATCATTTTATTTATCATAATATTATCATTTTAAAGAATACAGTTTTATATGTCAAAATACAAAATCTGAAGGAAATCGGGAAAATATTTCGAGCGAAATCTTAGTTTAAAGAAGTTGTGCATTTGAAATTCGACTCTCAAGAACTCAATTCGACTCAAATTTTGTATTTTGATGTATAAAATTATACTCTTTAGTCTCTTTACGATTACTCTTTAGTGTCTTAAATTATACTCTTTAGTCTCTTAAATTATACTCTTTAGTCTTATTCTAGTCATGATTGCATGCAATCATACACTTTGTTTGCTTGTAATTTTGATTACTTGTAATCACAATTGCGTGTAATCATAATTACTTGTAATCACAATCGCGTGTAATCATGATTACTTGTAATCATATATTTTGATTACTTTTAAATATGCTTACCTGCAATCGTTTCGTATTGAAACTACAGGAATCATGATAATATGTAATGAAGGATCATGTATTCTTGCAGTCGTAATTACCTGTAATCGCGGTTACAAGTAATTGATTATATAGTCGAAATTATCTGTAATCATTTACAGTTGTACTCAATTACTGTAATTGACGCCGATCTCTATTTGATATAAGCCTTCTTGATATAAATTTTAAAAAAATTAAGGTTACGTTTCTTCTTTTTTTTCTTCTTTTTTTGATAAGTTAGTATATTTTTATATAAGAGAGAAATATCAATATTTATTTTAGATTTTTTAACTGGTGCATTTACTACTTTTTGCAATAATTTGAGACACATAAGTTGGTAGTCCGAGTGCTGCCTTAATAGTTCTTTGTACGTGCCTAATTCTTAAACAAGAAGAATAACTAGGCTGCCATATTTTAGTACCTGTTCAAAAGCTGCGAGGATTCGTATCACGAAAAGATCTTCGAAAGCTTTTTAAGTAGTTGGTGAGGGATTTCTGGCAAATTGAAATAGACGCCTATCATTTGAAGATAAATCATACGAAATTGCAAACAAATTAAAATGCTGAAATTAATTTAATATGTTGAACAATTTTTGATGAGAGTTTTAAAACAAAAAAGCCTAATGTGCAAGCATAATTAAATAATTTGAGATATTTTTTAATGAGTAGTTGCTTATTTTTAAACCATGGAATCAAAATTATATTTAACTATAATTCAAATGTGTCCTTATAAACGCATGGAAAAATAAACCATTTCCTCCTAACAATATAAACACTTCATTTTACGTCTACCTCAGTAATGCACTCTAATTACAATTTAATTCCAATCCTGCCGGAGCGAAAAGTACTACTCAATCCCAATTAGATATTAATCATCGAATCTCGTCTCTAGTATCGCCAATCCATTCAAGACGGAATGCAACGAATACAATGGCGGAAATGAAATTCTCTCGATTGCCCAGCCAGGAAATATTCAACAATTGATGAGCCTTTCTCTCCTCTCAACAATTCCAGACAGCTGTGATTGAAGATCTTCAGATAAATCGACAATCTATCTTGGCGTTAAATATTTAAACAACGTTCAGGTTACTCTGAACCGTTGACAATAGATTGGGTTGTGCTGGCAGCAGATATAAACACCAAACAGCCCTTGCCAGCAAACGTTTCCATGCATTATTAAGACAAGTGGAAACACTGCGGGCGTCTTGTAAGAGGTACAGCTTTTCCCATCTAAGCAAATTATAGAGCCATTTATGCGAGTGAAATTCGTCTCTGATTGGCAGGTGGAGTGAATGGTTGTAAAAGTTTAATGCCCGGTATAAATTGCTTGGTGGTTTTGAGAGAAAAATGATTTTTGGTTTGAAAATTGGAAGAAAAATGACATTGTTGGAGTCTAAAATCAAGTAAAACTATTTTTTTGCTGGTATGTTAGACATTAAAGTAATTAACTTGTTAAGGACGATCAACGCTATTAATCTTTTTCGTGTAAAAGTAAATTGATAGGGATAAGGAAAAAACTTTTCTTTCCATCGTAATTTATTCTTATTTTTGTTTCATTTACTTGCCTTTTTTCTGCAAATTCTATGTAGGGTGAAGAGTATATATGTGAAAATATGAGTTGCCTGCAAGATTGATCAAACAATTTCAATCAAGATGTCAAGCTTCTTCATCAAGCAAGATGTATTTCATCCCGATTTTTTCACTAGTGGTTGGACACATTTTGATAACCTTTTTCAAACCTAATGTAACTGCTTTTAAGATTTGCCAACATCACATTTTTACTAAGATTCGAAAAAAATGTATATTTATTGAAAATGTGATTAAGACAGTTTCATTGGAATATATTAATGGAGAGAATAATACTAAATTCCCTTGACGAAACTTTAAGTTGGAGAAAAAAATTTATTTCTTATTTATGTTAATACTGTGCATGTCTTATTGTCTTCGTAAAATGCATTTTTGAAATAAATCAGCAATTTAAAAGATTAAATATCATCGTTGCAAAACATTGATTAGGAAATTTCTGGAAAAATGAGTTTTTCTAAATTCGAATAGAAAAACCTTTTTATTAATGGATAGGATGATTTTGTTAATTTGAACAAAATGCGTCATATATTCCTGAGATATACTTTAACCCCTTCTCTGACGGACTTTTTTTCGCCTAATTTCCGACACAAAGAAAAAACATTATTTTTATTGTTGAAAATTAATATAGTATGTTCTATCCTAAATTCGAAAATATAAAATATTTTTGTCAGCAAGCAGTTTTTTGCTTGACCTATTGGTAGTGAAATATGTGCCGTCCACTGATCTCCAGTTTTCCTTGCAATGTACCCAAGTTTTATTCTAAAAAATACACTGTAATAACATATTTATTAATTCTATTTCTTTATGGTGTTTAAGATAAATAACTGCATAAAATAATTATTAAAATTAGGTCAAAAATATTGGGAAAAATAATTTTACAACTTTGCAACAATCTTTACAACTACTTTACAACAATTAATTTTACAACAATCAGTCTTGAGCATCAGAGAGTAAAGATCACGTTTATCACAATTTATTATAGATTTTTTTGCGTATTTTGTCATAAAAATTTAAAAGGATTTTGATTTCATTTCAAGGCGAGAAATCTCACTGCAAAAATTGTGAAGAAAGTTGGACTAGTTGCACCATCTCCTTGCAATATTCAGAAATACAAAAATAATCGTGAGATTTAAAGAAACGTGTAAGTAGCGACAAATTCAATTTCATTGATGCAATTTTACTCATCATCACATGGCAAGCAACGCCGATCATACAGGCGCAAAAACGCCGAACGAAAGAATAGAGACGCCGTCAGAGAAGGGGTTAAATATCGAAGAGTTTTGAGTTCCTGACTTACACTAATTTGTTTCAAAATAGTTTACGTTAAAGCATACAATCGTCAATTAACAAAAATAATTATTGATCTGGATTTTTTTTTAAATTTAAGACAGAAGACCGAGATATAAAGCCAAGTGAAGAATTTCATAATATATCACGATACAATATTAAAAAACTGAGTGATGAATAGTTATCAAAATACTCAAAGATGAATTTAAAACAGTAGTTCGCTAAAATACATTCACAAGAAGTGGGAGGCAAATAGTAATAATATTTGTACTTTATCGAGCATAATGGCAGAATAATAAATATGCGCTGTAAATACTCTTAAATAGTCAAATTGCTGAAAAAATTAAAGCAAAATTCCAGAAAAATTTTTATTTTAATTATTTTTTAAATAGCGATTGTGAAACATGCAGTAAACTTTTCATTGTCATCCTTATATCATAGAAAATTGCGAGAGTATCATTATTGAATTCCATTTACAAAAATTTCCCCCATCGAACATAGCAAAGAATACAGAATGAAAATTTCAATTCCTTCAGACAATACTTTCCAAAACCAATTTTGAAAAGCTTACACAAAAACAATGTACAATTGAGGAGCTGGCAAACAAGATAAAGATTAGAGGGATTCTTTTGAGAAATAAACTCTCAAGAAGCAGTAGTAGTTATTAGAAGCACTTATCCCTAGCAGATGCTTCGTTTCACGAACAAAAACTGGCACGAAGAACTTGAGAAACAACATCTCTGCCAATCAAAAATGACCACCAACTAAAAATGCACATAAGAAAAAAACAAAATTCAGTAAAATATCATTCATTTTATCACTTTTCTCCTTACTTATTTCGTGAACAATTCGAAGTTAAATCAGCAAAGCTGTTTGAACAACATTCGATTTAATTTTGAACAATCTAAAGCCACCCCTTGGAAGAATCCAAACGTGTTTACTTTCAGAAAAATGTCTAAAAACGCAGACATGAAGAGAATGAATAAATTTTAGAAAGAAAAAAAAATAATCATGTCTGCTGCCTGCGTTTCTGTAACACGTGAGTTGTTACCTCACGTAATGGCTGGGCTCACGTGATCGCGTATCCATAAAACTAACTTCTCTCATTTTCTGTAATTTTTTTTACTTTAGTATGGAATACGTACAAAAAAGACGAGAAGTTTAAATGTATGCATGAAATGACTGTTTTTTATAAGAAAGAGGGGGAATTTTTAGTAATAAAGTAGAATATTTCCCCCGACTTCAAGGGGGAAAAAATGCATAAATAAATGTTAAGACCATTTTAAGAGCTGAAACGTCAGCTAAAACAAAAATTTTCGTCAGATTTATCTGAACAGTAAGAAGAAAAAAAAAGAATCTTATTAACTATGCTCTCAATGCTATTATTTCAATAAAATTAAGAGATAAGATTTGGTAGATTAAAGCTTTTAATGATTTTTACATTATATTTTTTCAAAATATGTTAGGTTTTCAAATTATTACAATCAAAATATCTTTTTGATAATGTAAATTGTATTAATTAAATATTGTATTCATATCCCAGATTTTTAAAATTTTCAAGGAAGTGACATCACGCTTGGTTTTGATGTACTTTATGCATTACATAAATCAATTATAACTTAATACCTGCAAGTTACGTAATGTGGGTATCTCGATCCTGATTGGTTGTTGAAGTATAGCATTTATTTACTTTAGCAAGTGTTCTTTCCTTTCTATTTCGAGAAAGCCAAGCCAATCTGGTATCGATTCTCTTAAGTGTCACATTCTATATTCTTTCAAAAAAAATTCAATTTTTTCTTTCACTATATATTTTTCACTTAACACAAAGACAGGTCCGAAGCAATGTAGAACACAAATAAACTAACTATGCATCGAAGTTTCCAGGTACACAAAACAAAAATATATCATGTTTATAATAAAATTCATAAACAAATACTAAATCTAAGTTAAATAAAAGAAGAGAAAAAATTTTGTCTCTTCTGTAAAATTACTTTTCCTCTAAAAATATTTTTTTTAAATTATCATTAAGCTCGTTTTGATAATAATTAAAAAGTTTTACTAAATATAAACCATCAAAATTGCCTCTAAGTATCAAAACCCAGCATGATGATTTTTAAATATATTTTTAAAATTGAGCCTTCAGATTTTAAGTAGATCAAGTGCAAAAGCATAATAAAAAAACTAATGTTACTGTTCAGTGCTCGTTAATGGAATAAAATTTCATAGTCATACCGAACCAAGTCCCTGAAGAATTACAGAATTCCTGCATAGTAATGATAAACAGCTTCAAAATCGTCCAATTCAAAGCGAAAGTGAAAAGCAGAGGCAGAAAAATAATACATTTCTTAAATTCTGAAATTGGGTAGAATAAAAATAATTCGTCGATGTAGTTCGTCAGGTAAAAATGACGGGGAGAGTATTGTTTCATCTCTTTTCGGTAAATTTTGTCTCTCAGCTAATTACAGACTGTTACCCGTAATTCTATAACTACGTTAGATATAGGTACTCTACTGAAACCAAATGAACCAAGTTTCCTTGCCCTGTTAGGATTCAGCTTACGATAATGCATAAAACAGCCGATCATTTTGCATTTTCACATCAATGTATAGAAATTTCTATACCAACTCGCTTAATCGCTACGAAAACGTTCAGTTGATCAATAAGCTTAAACATTAATTATCGCAAAACTTCAAATTATAAACTTTTTCCTCCAAATACCCTTAAAATTCGTATAAAATTGCTTTAAAAAATCATGGAATTAAGAGATAATATTTTCTCAATTAATTTCAGAATAATATAAAGAGGAAATTACATATGTTTTGTATTTTTTATTAAGTTTTCTCTAAGTTTTATTTCGTAATTTATTTTGAAATGAAGTTATTATTATTAAACGGTGAAATGTTTTATAATTAAATGCAATTCCAAAAAAGCTTAAATCTCAATAAATTTCGTTATTTTGCATCCAAAAAGTTTAAATGTGATAGTGATATAGAAATAAAAAAAGAAAAAAAATACATTTCCGAAGCAAAAATTCAAACTTGGTGTTGAGAAATGAGTTTCGTATCCCATGGGCATTACTGGCTTACTCCACATTATCGTTTATTAAATTTTTTTTTAAAAAAATGTGAAAGTATTGAAGTAGTTTTTTTACATAATAAATTGCTTAGCTGTAATAGTATTTTCCATCAATCTTGCATTTCATCAATTCGAAAGAAGATAAGTTCATAGAATGAAATAAATATTCTAGTTATTTGAAGCAAAACAAATTAAGCTTTCTTGGTGACATAGAAAAAATTTTTATTGATTTTAATTTTTTCAGTAATTTAATTTAATCATTTTTCTTTCCTTAATCTAACTTCTGGTAGATTAAATTTGTTCATAGTTTGCATACTGCTCAGTATTTTCCCCAAGATTACGAGAAAACTTCAAAGAAGAATATAAAATAAAGAAAAGTTAAACAAAAAGGAGTTTAACCTTTGAGGACATACTTAAATAGTGAATAACAATTTATTTATAAAATATTTTAACTTTAATTGTGGAGAAACTATAAATTAGTTGGTAATGATTGAAACTGTGCCTACATTTATTTAATTTATATCAAAAAGCACATTTTGTATTTATTTACACTTTCTTAATATTCTGTAACGTTTCTTGGTAAATGCTTTAAATATGTTTTAGCCCTTTTTTAGAAGCTATGTTTCATAAAAACGCAAAATATATTTTCAGAATTATGATAAAAATGATTTTTAAATACTCTGTTAGAAATTACTCAGAAAAAGTGAATCAATAACAATTTATTTCATTGTTATTTTACTATGTTAAAAAAAAACAGTCATATAATCATAAATAAAATGGTAGTCAAACTGCTAACTGTGAGAAAAACCGTTCATTTGATGTTTAAATAACCAAGATTTTATCGCACTAACTAGGCCCGCCTAACAAAGCCTTTCCTTGCATACGGGTACATATTATAAGAGATAGAGCTAACCTGTCAATCTCATGACAGACTGAATCAGGGTTCAAGTCCCTGCGTTGACGCCACAATAATCCCTCCATTCCCTTCAAAACATGCTGAGTTTCCCAGGTCTTGCATTCCCTAATTTGTGACCCTGGACTTTTAGAATACGATACTATTATTCTCCCTTAGATGGCAGCACTATAAAACTGCTAAAATTACTTCAAATGCAAAAGTTAAATTTTCTTTTTTGTGATTTTGAAATCGTGCTAGTTGTAAATGGTAAAAAATCGTATAGTTTGCATCGATGGCTTTTAATCATTTTAGTTGTAAGCAGTTTCAAAACCGTAAAGGTAAAAAATTTTCTTTACCGTAAGCTTTACGATTAATTAGATGGACAGACTGCTGCCGGTTATTTTACCGTAATTTTAGAATGGAAATTCTAACAGAAAATCTAGCAGTGTACCAACACTTACGATTGTTAACAAATCTTTAATAACAAATTATAAACTTTAAAAAAATAATGAATCATTGAAACGAAATAATAAAGACTGTTTCACCTGCTAAGATCCAACTCCAACAAAAAAAAATATTCGTATCATTAAATTGTTTTCAAACAAAATCTTGAAAAGGCGTTGTTTTTAGTTACAACGGGATGCGTAACGTGGCAATAAAAAAAAGTTATTTCCTAAATAACTTTTATTCTATCTTACGAACTAAATGCCAATCTTAATGGTTCCAATGGATGAACTTAAATATGGTAATTAATTAGGATAGACAATATTATTACAAGTTACAAAATCAGACACAAACCATAAAAACGTACTTTCTCTGAAAAAGCATGTCATTTTTTCGGCGGATTTGTCCATAAAAATAAGATGGTTAGCCATAATATGGAAAATATAAACCCCAATAGTTTAGTCCAAAAAGCCGTCAGAACTTTTTTTCCAAACATCGGTAAGTTCGTTTTACTGAAGTATTGGGATCAAATTTTCCAGGTTGGGTGTGTTGGGACTACCAATTTTGAAACAAAAATTCGAATCTCACCAAAAAAAAAAGTTAGTATTGTCAGTCGTAACCTTTTACAAAAGAAATAACGCAAAATTCTACAAAAACTAATTCACCATTTTATTATTCTTTTTTCATCCATCGTTCGAAAAAAACCAAAACAAAAAAAAATGATCATATCTATAATATCAAGCTTTTAGCTCGCAACATCAGAAAATGCGTGTTATTACATCACGTGACCCTGACAGGTATATTTATTGGTTTTCGTATCTTATTTCCTAATTAAAGAAACATTCTACATGAATTAATATTTGGTGCTATCTGTTTCAACCTTCAAGATAGGCAACTTAATTCGTTAAAATCCGCTCATAGGCATAAAAGTTATTCAGGGTAATATCTTCCTTTTTCGTACTGTACACCCATTCTTACTTCTGTACTTCATACTTAGAAAGCTTACTCACACATCTAAATGACAAAATAGAAAACATTGATCAGAAAGCGTCTCTTTTTTTTCTTTTTTGGCGTGTTGTACCATATATTTTTTTCACAATTTGAACATTTTTTTAAATCATGACTCGTAATGAAGTTATACAAAATTATCAAATTAATAATAGTTTTTTTAAAATAAATATTAAATAGATATTATGCACTCTTATGTCTTTTTAAGCCATTAGCTCAAATAAATTCTTGACTTTAAAGGTTTTCCCACCATTGTTTGAATGCAAATAAATATATATTCTTAAAGTTTTGAGTTCAAAAGTTTTTAATAACGGATGCATTCTAGAACAGCAGTGGGAAATAAAGTAATCACTCTAAAATTTGACGAAATTTTCACAAAATCTTTTTATTAAACTATTTATTAAATACAACCTATTTTGCTTTATGTTTCTGCGATAGTTTCAAAAATTTGTTTTTACTTTAAGATGCTCGCGAAACATATTTTTTTTTTAATTGGCTTAACTCTTGTTAATTTATATGAAATATACATATAGTTAAGCATATCACATTGTGTAAAAATGCGTATTTATTCAATGTAATCTAAAGTAAAAAACATTAGTTCTGTTTTATGTTTGTATGAATGGTTTTTGCATACATACTATACAGAAATTATTAACTTTATTATGAATAAGTTTATTATATTTATAATCATTATAATAATATATAGCGATTAACATTATTACAGTCTTTTAACTTTATTATAGTCATTATCCTTATTAAAAATATAATTATTAAAATAGTTAATAATTAGTCAAAAAATGATTAAGCGTAGACTATTCATCTTTTAGACAATAACAGCATAGACAACTCATCTTTTTTTTGTCAAGTACCAAATTAAATATACTATCCATACTTTGAGTGTATCCATAAAAGAGCATAGGTAGGTCTTTCACACTTAGAATTTGTCTGCATAGCATTTCTAAATTCTGTCTGCATAGCATTTTACAAAACATTAGTCAATTTGCCCAAGTTGATGCTTTAACAGATAAACATGGTTTAGCCCCTAACCTACTTGGTTTAACGTTTCTAAACACTTTAAAGATGATCGCAAAATAATCAAACAGCACAATAGAAAATAATCATAACACTAATTAATATTGAAGTTAAGTCAGTTGTAATTATTTTCAATTTCCTCTATTTCAGTCACTTGCATGAAACCAGATATACGAAAAATCAGTGAAATGGGGAATCTCTATTGTGACAGGAAAAATATAATGGTCTCAAACACTTTCCCACTGTTGTCATTGTAATCTTAACAGCCAAAAAGAATCATATGAAATAATTCTTAATTAAAATAAGAGATTCAGAAATCACTTATTTGTCATCAGTATGAACTTAGTAAAAGTTATTATGTTATTTGCATGAAATTTTGTTTACTTAACCCTTATTTAACTGTACTTACGAGATATAATTATTTATCATCTCTAGTAGCATCTCTATTATTCTCTGTCATTATTACTCTTCAGATATTGATTATTATTATTCAAAACTAAAGTATTGAAACTAAAAGTATTGTTTTTCTTTATTACATAATAAAATAACTGAATATAAGTAATAATATAACTGAATAAGTTAGCAGTTTAGTGCATACAGGCCGACGTTATGTGTGATGGAGACTGAGTAGCAACAGCGCGAGGAGGTGGATAATATCACAATCACAAGTAGCAAGTCAACCGTTCAATGTGGACCATCCATCGAAGTAGGTGTGTTTAGATCGAAGTGGGAGTTACTGTCAGGATAGGCGTATTCAAATCGAAGTGAGAGTTTTTTTTTTGCCAAGTTTGCGCATTCAAATCACGTCTGGGTCACCAATGTGGGGAGAGGAGAATCGACAAAGTCAACCTTCATCTATGAAAAGGTACTTCGCCATAGAATCGAGTTAACATGTCTTATATACTAGTGAATTGGAATTACATTTTTCTAGTGGTAGGTACACTGTAGATATTACTTTTAATGAAACATTTTATCAGAAAGATGACTTGTTTCCGTTATGAAATTATAAGACAATAAGTAAGCTGTATTTACTTTTTTATCATTAAAACTGTGTTCGACACCGTAAGCAATTAAACTAATGAATACAACATAATTATTCAGAATTTTAAAGAAATATTAGGAATTAATTTATTGAATAATTCTCAAAGAAAAACATTGGAAAAGGTTTAATCATAACCGACATTTAAAAATCAATTTAAAATACAAGTTAGTAAATAAAATTACTGAGGAAAACCGAAGAAAATTATTAGGAATTAACTAATCCTGGTAAACCAAATCGGTGTTAATAAAACAAAACAAAATATGGAATCCTTTAATTGAGATTTTCTTTTTTCATTTCGACGTAGTGTTTCTTTTAACTTCAGAAAACAAATACGATTGCGAAGTTGCGGGGGAGTTGATCAGAGAAGCAAACAGTCAGTGAATAGAGTTTCTTAGTTAAATAATAGAAAAACGTCCCCGCATACTTCAAAGTCACAGTTAACACTGACAGGATCTGTAGCGGCTAGTTTGCTTGGTAGCTTAACTATAAAATGACGAAAATTCAAGCTTCCATTTCCTTCTTCAATACGTATAAAAAAATTTTAAAAATTCACCATATTCTTATTTGCTCTAAACCATTTACTTGATGTGTTTGGGAGTAATATTCGTAAAAACTACGCAGTTTAAGAGAAAGAATCGATTCTAAATAGAATTAAAATCCTTTTCTGTACTTCAGAAATTTTATTTCTATATTTTTTAATTTAAATTTATATCAGACTAAGAAAAAAATATCTGAAAATTCATTTAATTGTCTCTTTTAAATGCATTTTAATTTTTTGTTATTCCTTTTCAGTTCGAAAATATACATAAAAACGTATATTACTTTTTTATTAACAAGAAATATTTTCAGTGGCACAATTAAGGATCACTTTTTGATCAAAGCATTTGAATTTTTATGTCGACTAAATTTTTTAAATTTGTATAATTGGCATCCTTGGCACGTCTTTCATAAAATTCTTCTCTAAGGTAAACTTAAATCTTTTTCTTTCTTTTGTAGAATTGCCAATTACACTTTTAACAAATGCTAAAAAGATCAGTGAACAAGTTTTATTGATTTCTTTCTTTTAGAAGATACTTTAACTTCATTAAAATACTGCTCCTTTCTAGTGTTTTTTATCTTTCTCTTTTAGAACTTTTCCTTTTTTTTTAAACTCAAAGATAGTGCATTATATTGTCCCTGGGTATTTTCTCCGTTTTTCTCATCTTGCAAACGACATTTTCATCATGGTAGTTTCGTGACTTTATAGTACAGCACGTTTAAATCGCGAAATGGCGGTTACTTCGGATTTTCTCAACTTAGAAGCAAACGCACGGGAATCTTACCGAGTTGAAAAGCGGATCGAATAGTGCAGAACGGCATTTTTTGCGGTAAAATGAAGAATTTTTTTTTCTATCTTTTAATCTTATTACAGTATTTCCTCGATGCTTCGAGGTAATGAAAAATGAATGCAAATTTTTTTGTATTTCTTTTATAAACTTTAAGGAATAAGTATACTACGATGCTTATTTTTTTTTTACATCTTTTGGTTTCCTTCGTAATTAATTCTTTGTGTTACTGTTTCATCTTTTTCTCCACCCCTTTTAGGAATAATCAAAATGTTAAAAGAAAAAGATATAAAAAAAATGTAGCTGAAGTGAAAAAGAAAACGTGTCAAAAGTTAAACATCCTAGTAATTTTGTCTGGATAAAAAAAAGGGGGAAGCAATTTGTTCAGAGAATTTAACAAAAAGATAATTGAATTTAAAGCTTCGATTCAGAGAGGCCTTTCAAATTTAATGCGGAACAAATGAGGAAATTTAAATTAAAAGTATTTATGCCTTATGATTTTTTTGGTTGAATAATTTAAAACTTCAATTAAATATTACAGAATTTTATTTTTAAAAAAAGTGCACACAGTTTAATGAAGCAAAAAATATCTATGAATTACAGTTTTGTTAGAGAAGATTTTCCACTTTCGCATTTTTTATTGAAAAAAGGGCTGATTAAAATGTAGGTAAATTAATTTGTCAATCTCCAAATATTCCATTCCTTGAATTCACCAACAAGAATAGAAAAATTCAAATATATTTAGTCTCCCAAAATATTTTTTTTTGTAACTTAAAGAGGCATGTACTTCAAGTATTTTTAATATCATTTATCAAATGATATTTTTTATATCATTTACCAAATGATAGTTACTTTCTGAATGAAATATAATGAATTTTCTCAATAACTACCACTCATTCACAAGTAACCAAGAGATTGCAATCTAAAAGCGTTGTTGCGGGTTCGCATACGCGATATTTTATAAGAAATCAATAAATATTTCATTTGTAATAAATTAGTTGAAATCTGGCAACATAATACAAAAATAGAAAAAACAATCGATTAGTATGAAAGAAAACGATGTCTTTAAGTAGTTATTCTTCCTATGTGTCATTATATGTATAAAATGTCTTCGTCCTATTAATAAATGTGCTCCTGTCTCAAACAACCTGTTTTCTTCTTCTTGTGAGTCGTCGTCTAATATGGTTCATAAAATTCAAAGTTCGCAACAGGCGTTGTTCTACCAACCATATTTATCATGCTTTCAAAAAAACAGTAGAAATCTACCTACAACTGTAACTGATTTGGTAAGAAATTATCTGAGGATGTGGGAAAAAAAACAGTTCTGCAATTAT
The DNA here is from genome assembly GCF_043381705.1 of Parasteatoda tepidariorum. NCBI lineage: Eukaryota > Metazoa > Arthropoda > Arachnida > Araneae > Theridiidae > Parasteatoda > Parasteatoda tepidariorum. Next base: position 44,948,836 of record NC_092205.1, on the reverse strand, counting down.
TTTCCTTTTGAAGTTTTAAAATTTAAAATGGAACTTAATGTGGCGCTTTTAGGTCGTATCATATAGTTATTATACTTAAATTAAATAAAGGAAATTTACTCGTCTTAAATTTAAACAAAAAATATTTTATTTACAATTAAACCATTTTAGCATTAGTATTTACAATTAAACCAACTTAGCATTATAACACCAGTACTTAAATTATTTTAGTATAGATTGAGAAAGAGACTACTAAGTTTATACATGGTTTACTTTCTGTATCTGCCTAGAGTAGACTCACTTTGATTATTTTGCTGACCCTTTCTTTCGGCTGCCTTTATATCGTTATTTTTTGCGTGATAAAAAGTTGCAAATTTGTGGTAAGGTCAAGTGCAAAAGTTATTGTTGTTTTCGAGTTAGTCCCATAATGGGGTTAATCCCACGATGGGGTTAATCTCATGATGGGGGTGACATTGTAAGATTTTAATCTAGTTGTTTATTTGAATTACTCTATCCGTATTTAAGTTACTATTTGCCGATGGATATTTCCCACGGTAGTTTTATTTAATCGAAGACTTTGAGATGTTCTAGAAATCTAATTTTAGCACTTTCTCGTGATTCTAATTTTAAGTGACGATAAGCGTCGCAATAATAAGGAATAAAACTTCCTGGTTTAACCCTTTCTTGTACCATTTATTTCTAGTGAAGGTAAACTAAAGCGTTTTTGGAATTGATATTGTTTTAAGAATAGTATTGATATAAGAAAAAATTCATTTAGTTTATAAAAATGCCATTTTTTTTATGGTACATATATTTAACACGACCTATTAGGAACTTATTGACTCTTATTTTTCTTTATTCATAAAATAAATTTTGTAAATGCTACAAACTTCAAAAGGAATTATGTATTTTATAATTTTTATTCGTTTTTTTTAACTAACAAATGGTTACCAATTTTATTCAAACGCACTTTAAGAAAGTTGAAGTTATTAACAAATGGAAATCTTAATTAAAAGTGGTAAAAAAGTGGTTGTAAATATACTTCCCACAGCCTTCGAAAGGGTTAAGGTAACACATCATTCATTTGGGAAATTTAAGCATCGAAATTCTACCAAACACTTTTTTTAATTTTCTATTAGATTTCATTTACCTTACAGGAGAGATTTTAAATAAATTAAACTAAAGTTTCTAATGTATTAGTGAATGCTTTGGAGTAGCATATTTAAAAACTAGCCCAGTTTTGCAATTAGCCTTTTTATTGTTATATTCATTATAACAGCAGATGAATGTATAGTATCAAAAAAGAGCATTTTATTGTTAAGCAGTCAATGTATCTGACTAAATAAAATTCATTCTCTAAATTTCCATGACTGATGCTCATTTATTTATAAACTGTCACTCAACGTTTCAAATATTCTTAAATTTAACTCTTGGAAAGGAGTGTAAATGGCGGTAGAAAAAAAATGACAACTCATTATTACAAATGAAACATAAAGTTGTAGTAGTGAATCAAGTAAAGTTGTGTTCTTTAACACATTTTTCTCAAAAACACACATTTGCAAATCTATTCGATAAAAATTTGAGAAATTATGGCCACTAGAAAGCGTTCCGAAAATTCCACCAACTGAACAATTCCAGCCGGCAAAATTTTTTAAATAGCTTTTACAGTACCGAAAGTGTATTCTTCCAAAAACTCTTGTAATGAGATATAACATTAAGAAGACAATAATGGACTCTATTTTATAAACTCATGAAGTAAGAAGCTATTAAAATCTCCATTCATCTAAAGTGGAAGACATTATGCTTCTAATTTAGAATCGTCTGCTCTATTCTCACGTTGGATGGCAACAGCTCTTCAGGTAGTGTATGTATCTGGTCGTTATATTTTTGTGCGAATTCCTCGTTTAAGAAATGCGGGCTGAGTCGTTAGGGTTACGAAAGAAATATTCCTGGATGGAATGTTTTCGCAGTTGTTTTTCTCCCCATATCACAAATTAGAATGGCTTCGCAAACCTCTGGCACTAGAAATTGCCTATAAGAAAGTAGAACTAAATGATTATTCCAGAGTTCTTATTTCAAAGTGTATTTTTTTCCATTAGCATAATTGCGTAGGAATAATAAGTATAATAAGTGAGGATATTACGCAGCTATTTATGTTGAATTTTATGGAGATTTATTTGAAGTACTTTTATAATAAAAAACATAAATGGTATTTCTGATTCGTGATATTTTACTCTGAATTCAAAACTTATTTGAAGATATCTTTTTATCAAACAATATGATACATAACCTGAAGATATTTTTTTGTAATCGTACGAACGTGGCATGGCATAGGAAAAAACGATTTCATTTATGTTATAATTAAGTAAAGTTATAACGTATATTTCTGACAAAACATTTTCAGCTTTATTATATTATCAATGAAACAAATATTGTAGAATAAACTGAAAGAAAAATTTACACAGTTTGTAAAAAAATAAAAAATTACATTAAAATGTATTTAAAACTGAGTATTCTGTTTCCGTTTTTTTCTTCGCAAATGTTGTATAGTAAATGAAAATTATATTGATATACCTAGTAATAAAATAAAAAATTTATTGATATTATCTGCTTTAGTTTTGCAACAGTATTACAAATATTGTATTCTAAATAAAGAAAAAAATTTATTTAATTTTTAAGATTCGATTGGTTAAACGTATTAATCTTAATTTCATTCTGGGAAGTTCCGATGTTATGCTTGCTTATAAATCCTGCCGCAGACATAGAGATGCTGATCGCCTATAGCGATATCCATTACCACCAGAAAATAATAATTACTGAAAATGATACAGACAACAGTCATCTCGAATCTCGAGGAAGAACAAAACAAAGAAGTGGGAATACATGCTATGAAAAAGAACATAAGTCGAAAAAGTCATGATGCAAATTTTAAAATAACGGATGACTTACTTTTTAAGCGGAATTATGGTTACGTGAGACAACAGTGGCTATTCTTCGTTCTTTAACATTTTCACGAAGCACCAACACCAGGCTATCTGGCTTCTGCTAAAACGTTAGATCGAATAAGATAAAGGTCTTACTTTCCGAGACGTTACTCAGTGTTAAACGATACGCATCTCATTACAAAGAATGTCAGCGCCGAAAATGTGAGCCACAAATGCCGCCCGGTAACTTAATGCCAATACCACCCGTCGAAGCACCCTCTTACAAAATAAGAATAGATATACGAAGACGCTTTCTGAAATCACTTCAAGGGAATCACATGAATCGCAGTGTGCACTGACTATCCCCAGATTTTCAACAGCAAAAGCTCTCCACAATGCTGAAGCTTCAGAGATAGCAAAATTGCTTCTTGAAGATATTCTGTTAAAGCAGGGATTTCTGAGAGTCCTAGTCTCATACCGTGGAGCTGTATTCCTTTCGAAACAAGGTAGAAGATTTTCTGAAACTTTAATGCTAAACATTGAACTACCACAGCCTACCAGCCTCAGACAAATGGTCTAACAGAAATAATTCATTTTATTTTGTAACCATCGTTGAAAAACCGACCGAATTTTTGGATTTACGACTACTGATATTGAACTCCATAGATGCGGAGGACTTTTTTAATTTAACTAACCCACATTTTCGTTACATGGAGAGGAAAACTATGAAAACCTTTCACGGTTATCCTGACGGCAAAGAGACTCTAACTCAAGATCCGTCTACCACTGAGGATATTTCACGTCAGCGCTGTTGCCAGTGCAAGCCGGATGCGGAATTCGTATCGATTGGGATTCGAACTCGGTTCGCCTCATTGGAAGGCAAATGCTCTATACCCCTGAGCCATCGTGGCTCCGGGTGCGGAATTTGTATTGACCAGCCATCCGCTGGAATTTTGACCAAGTTCACCTCATTCGAAAGCGAAAGCTGTATCCCTTAAGTTAAGAAGCCGTTGGCTGATATGTTATTGATGTATGTTGACGTTGATCAAAAAGACTGGGATACTATTTTACCTTACGTCATCTTCGCCTATATCACCGCCAAACCAGAAACTACTGGTTTCACGCCATTTTATCTTCTCCGTGGTTATGAAGCTGAAGCAACTGTAGACACTATGTTTCCTAAACACTTTGGGTTTAAGAATTTGGTGGACCAGTGGTAAAAGAATTATGGAAACTCTAATGTTAAACATCGAACTACCACAGCCTACCATTTTCAGACAAGTGGTCTAACAGAAATATTTAGCAGTACGTTTTAATTTATTTTATAACCGTCGTCGACAGCCGACCCAAATTTTGGGTTTACGACTACCGATGTTGATCACAGGAGGATACTGTGATCTGTACCCGAGTAGCCGAGCGGTGAAAGTCATCACCCTCGCGAGTCAGAATTTCGGCGTTCTATCCTCCCAGATGGAAGAAAACGTAAATATATATATATATATATAATGTTTAAGGTTTTATTAATTATTTCAATGTACTCTAGAAGCTTCTATTACATCATTTCCTGTTACTTATTTAGCTTTATATAAGTTCATGCGTTTCAATAAAAGAAGCGCAGTTACTCTGTTCCACATATGTCGGGCGTGTTCAATAAATCAGCTTCATTAGTCATCAGGATTCGGCTTTATTCTACGTGACAATACTACTTTCTGTTCTGGGAAATTTCAGGTCCTAAATAATTAAAATATTATTAATAAGAAAAGTTGAAACTACAACAATAATACACTATTATCAGTCATACATCTAAATTATGCAGCGAATTTCGAATTATTTAAAAATTCACATCTGAAAGATAAAAGCATTTATATGTATATTTTTTATTATTATTTTTTTTTGGTTTTGAAATATTGTATTCTTTCAAAATCTAAATTGGAAAACAATTTCTTTTTCATTATTTTAATAAAAAAAATATTTTCATTATTTTTTTTTTCATTATTTTTAAAACACGAAATTAAAAGGCTTCTGAATACTTTAAATTGAAAATTCTTATTTGTAAGACTGTACTTTTTCGGTAACTATTTCACCTAGTTTTCTGAAATTTGGAATTTAGTTTTTTAGTAACATTGTCAAAAAAATATGAACTAGTGAGCTGAAATCCACTGTTTGCTGACGCTCCACGGTCCCCGAAGATTACTATGCAATCTCATATGATTTGCTTTGAATACACCATGCTCGCTTCACTCGCTACTAAGTTAAACGCATTAGAAACCTGTTATAGCGTAAAATCTCAAGAATTTAAATAATTATTGAAAACTTTAATATTAATTCCACATTAAAAATTAAAATTTTCATTATATAATAAGCTATTGAAATAAAAAAATTAAATTGAAATTGTCTCATTGTTTTTGTTTCTAAGTTCTAAAGTTAAAATATTGTCTATTGCAAATAAATGATGTACAGTGCTCCAGAAAAAAATAGTTAATTATCTTATTTAATTACCCTTAATAACTTTTGATCTTCTGGTTTTTCAATTCTTATAAAATTAAATCATAAAAATGATAAATAAATTGTTGAAAAAAAAAACTTTTACACGGCATTATGTTTTTGTTAAATAAATATTGTTGATATGTGAAAACTCCAGCGATTTGCTAAAATGTTTTCATAATCTGGTGAAATACACTACAAGTGAAATTAACATAAAGGAGCTTATACTTTTACTAAAATTGCTTTATTTATTTTTGTTCACTGTTTTCTTAAAATCAAATATGAGAAGTAATACTAATTTTGAAAAATTTTAAATTTAAAAAAACTGTATTTTCTTTTTACTGTACTCTATTTTATTCATAAATTGTCTCAAACCATAGATTGATAATTTTGCATATGTTTTGAACAAAAATTTAATTATTTCTATCTTTAGGAAAAGTGCTTCTTTTTAGTTGGAATTTAGCATTTTAAATTTTAATGAAGTAACAAATTTATCCGTTTCAGCCAAAAATTCAAAACAAAAGATTCATATCAGTATATTATAGAAATTTATGAACTTTTAAAAATTGAAAAGAGGTAAAAGTATTTTTCTTAAAATTTAAAGTATCCGCAATTAAAAATGCAATATTTCCAAAAAAAATTTCAAATGCTTTTAAAGAAGTGTTGACAATTTTATACTTTGTTTGCTTGTTGCGTAGTAGTTTTATTTATTTACTTGTCTTAAAGTGTAAATGTAACAGTAATTACTTTATTTTTATTCTTTCTTTTTTTTCTTGTTTCTTTTATTTTACACCACGCGGTGTTTAACAGCCTTTATTTCGGCTAGCATAGACAATCAATTTTGTCATAATTGTTCTTAGAAATTTATAAAGAAATAGGAGAGAATGGATTTTTTAAAATCGAGTTTTCATTGGCTTGATTTTATTTTGAAGTGTAAGGGAATTTCTTCTAAAAATTTATTGATTCATGTTTTTTTTTTTATTTAAAGATAGGCAATATTAAATTTCGTAACAAGAATAATATTTTTTTTTCGAAATTTTAAGGTGCCGCTATGACAGTGTACTCTATATTGGTTTTACTTATCCGGACGTAGACTAGGAAACCTTCTTAATTGGGATTTATTCAAGACGAAAACTAATTGCGCTTAATTGCATCTATAGTACTATAGGAACAATGCAAGCATATTGAAGCAAGTAAGTTAAAAACTAAACTTTCATTTTTAAGTTAATTAATGCATCAAGAAATATTTTTTATGATTATTTAAGTTATTGAAGATAAAATAAAATTTCTTTCCTTTGTTAAATAAATATTCCAACAACAATAATTTATGCATAAGATATGTTTATATATCAGCTACATATTCATCCGCTACATGCAGGAAGAATTACGAAAAATTGAATTATTATTCAACGCTACATGATTAAAAGCTTCTATATTAGTTAATTTAATGGAGTGTAACTAAAGGTAAAAGTTATTTTTGTTATTTAGAAAATATTCATAATTAATATATATTTAAATAAAACTATGTAAATATGTCTTGTTAAGTTCATTTTTCACTAATTTGTTTTCCGTGTGTTACTAGAATATATATCAGTTTTTTTTTTTTTTTTTTTTTTTTTTAATATCAAAATTTATAGAGTTAAAGCGATTCGTCATATAGCTAAGCAGTAGTAGCATGATTTGTCGACACAAAAAAAACCGCTTTATACTGTGCGCCAAAAAGAAAGGATAACTCCGAATAACTTTTGATTTAGTGATCGGATGTTCGCTTGCTAGAACTCAATCTTAATGGTTCGAGGAGGGACCTCAAATATGCTAATTAATAGTTTAAGTTGCAAAAAACAACCTCAAAATGTACGGAGTGACTCACAAAATGATGGGGGTAGTCGCAATCTGGGAAATGCTCCTAATAATTTGGTCAAGTGAGCTGACCAAAGTTAGGACCGTTTAATGTTAATTTTATTTTTTGCGTATTTCACTATAGCTCGAGATTCTTTTAAGTCATGAAAAATGTTTGCACACAATTATTAAAATTTTTCATCCAAAAATGATTCTATGCAAGAAATAACTTTTAGTAGGTATTTATTATTTTTTATTATTTCCTTTAGTAATGATCGAAAAAATTTTTAATTGTAAGGTAATTTTTCATGTTAATGTGTTAAATTTTTTCCTCATTTCAAATAATATTATTTTAGATGACAAAATTACAAAATTTGAGTACAGTTGGTAAAATAATTCCTAGAAAATCAAATGTTAAAAAATTCAGATTTTTAAAATTTGATTTCTCAGGAGCTTATTAGATCGATTTCGATCAGATTTTGTATTTCGCCAAGTAAAATTGTATTCATTAAAATGGTGTAAAAATTTTTATAATTTACAATTCAATATTTTTCAACCATTTTTATAATATAAATATGTAAATATTATAAATATAATATAAATAATATAAATATAATATAAATAATATAAAAATAATATAAATAATATAAACATTTATAAAATTTGACTTTCGTCACCATATTTTCCAGATAAGGACAACTTGCATTTTAAAAGTCAAACTCCTCCAGGAAAAAAAAATTGTTTTCTTTTTTACTGAAAAAAATATGTTTATCTGTGTGTGTGTTTGTGTTCATAAATTAATACATTTTCTGAACTGAATAAACACGTATAGTGGGGCTTTCAGGAGAACTCCTCCAGACACCTGATTCGCGTCATGGCGGGTACTATGGTTACGTGGAAAAGTCACTTCGAACAGGGATGTGGGGTGAATAGTTATATTTTGATCTTGGTTTGAATAAACCATTCGACACTTTCTTTCCTCTATTTCATCCTATTAGAAATGTGCTCTCGCTTGTTACCATAGCAGCAGATAGCCGCAGACTTTCAGTCCGGAGGAGTTCTCCTCAAAGTCGCACTATATAAGTTTGGACTCTTTAACATTTTGTGGAAGAAGGAATGATCTTTGTAATCACTTACATGTATTGGTTTAGACTCTTTATGCATGTATAAGTTTAGACTCTTTAACGATTACTGGAGGATTGATCTTTGTAATCACTTTACTTCAATTTAATTCAACCCTGATAAGTGAAATAAATCTGGCAAATAATGACATAAAAAATTTCATTTTAAAAAAATTTAAACGAAATTGTTTTCTTTAAAAATTTAATAGTAAGTCTATGGTGTGGAGTTCAGTGCAATTTCCTTGCTTAGATTTGGAATTATTAGAATTTGAAAGTATTTTCATCTAGTTCATTAGATGATGGTAAAAAAGTAAAAACAACTTACTAGGATTTAACGCTTCGTCTTCTCTAACTAAAAATAAAATGAAATATAAAATTTGTCTTGCTGTGTTATATTTCTCGTAACATTGACCTTAGTTTCTACTCCTGAGGAACACTGTGATTTGTTGAGAAAATATTTTTTGCTCTTGCGATGATAGAGCTTAGGGCACTTCGAATAACTGTTAATGATAACAAGAATTGAAATTATTCAAAGAAGAACATAAAACCAGAAAGGTTTTGCAAAATTCAACAATTTAATAATCAGATCTTTAGCATACATTTTTCGCTACACCATCTTCCCATTTATAGCATTTGTTTTTTATGTATTTTTATCGATATTTTTTTAAAGTTTTAATTTAAAGGAGCGATTCTAATAAAACTAAAACAACTTTTTGTGTACTCAACGATTACAAGGCTTATGAGATTGTGCGCATGGGATTCTTAGCTGTTATTACTACAATTAAACAATTAACATTAATCCTTTAACTTAAGTAAAGTTGCTTTAAGGTTAAGGCGAACAAATATAGGGTGAGTCATTAAGAAGTATGCAGTTTCAATTGGTGCTCAGAAAACTACAATATTTTTGTAGTTTACTTTAACTACTAATGCCTGGTTACAAATGTAGTTAGCTACAATTACAACTACTTTTCTTAATGTAGCAACTACAAACAACTTTCGAAACGTAGTGACCACCTCACAACTTTACAGAACCGAATTTTGCTGGAGTTAATTATTTACACTTGTATAATTTACACAGCTGGAGAATTTAATTTACACATAATATTCAAAAAGGTATTGAATAATAATTGCCACCTATATTGAACTTGCAGATATATTTTGGAAATATTTATTCATGCTTATATGAGCCAGTTTGTTATTCTAAAACATTTCATTTAATTATAAAACATTTCAAATTTGTTCATTTAATCTTCAACTTTTCATGCCCTCCTCGACAGCAAACATTTAATTTAAGAAATGCTCGGAAAATATCATTTACTCTCAATTTCGCTAAGTGTTTATTGCTTTTTTATTTCGTCTAAGAAATTAAGCACATTTAAAATATGTTTCCTTGGTTTAAAGATGCATCATTGTTTCACGAATGTACACCGAAGAGCCATTACATTATGACCACCCTGCTAATAACATGTAGGACGGACCACCTTTAGCCCTCAAAACTGCTTGCAACCACCGTGGCATTGATTCCACAAGGTGCTGATCTGAGGTATCTAGTACCAAGCGCTCACCAAATGATCATGCAATTCCCTCACATTGCGAGGGGGTAGCGTGGCAGCACAAATTTGGTTTTCCAAATAGGACCGCAAATGCTCTATTGGATTAAAGTCAGGTGAATTTGGTGGCTAAGACATGAATTGAAAGTCACTGGAATGTTCCTTGAACCAATCCATGGCGATTCAACCTTTATGAGATGGTGCATTATTCTGTTGGTAAACACCATCCCTCGCAGGAAAAACTGTTGCCATGAATGGGTGAACCTGGTCTGAAACTATGTTCAAGTAACTTACAGTTTGTTCTATGAGGATTCTGGGTCCTAATGTGCCCCATAAAAACATTGTTTCTGGGCGAGAAACCATGAAAACCTGAGTGAGCACATTGTTATAGATCGAGGGTAGTCATAATGTAATGGCTCTTCGGTGTACATTCACATGTGAAAATATCACAATAGCGATAAATATCTTTTATTTGTAATAGCTAGCCTAAATAATAGTTAGAAATGACTCTAAGTACAAAAATATTGTTAACCCATTGTCACAGGGGATAAAAATTGCGTCCCTTGACAGATTCGGGAAGATTTGTACCCATCAAATTCGTTGTGTTAGAGCCGAGTCTTTACCAAACTAACGAAAAAAGTAGTTACCAAAAAGCGCTACAAACTACTGACTTTTTTTTGTATCACTTTACTCACTTCACTACTTTTTAAAAAAAGCAGCGCACTGGAAACTACAAAAAAGTAGCGACTACAGTAGTTTCACTACTTGTAGTGTGCTAAGTTCGACCTCTGGTTTCAATGAACTAAAAATCCAGAACAATGTAGCAGAATTGTATTGGATTGTTTTAAGTTTTGATAGAAACAATTTCTGATATTCTATTTGTGACCCCTTAGTCACTTGACAGGTAAAGAGTCGATAATCTATTTCCCATTTAATGCTTGTTAAGGTATCGGAATTAAATCCATCGACAGTGATCAATCCCTCTTAGTTTTCACTGATTACGAGAGATTTCGCATCAGTGTTCCGCGTTATGTCCAGAAAGAACGTTTTCGGTTACTTCTTTTATCAAAAGCAAATTTTCACGGGAGCCACTTTTTTGGATCAGTTAACTCTTCGTTGATGCCACAATTGACAACGTCGAAGACTTCATTCTTCAAATAGATGGGACACTACCACACAGGTCGGACAGCATCTCTTTTTGCTCTTCTGACCACTGCGAAATCCCTCCTAGCGAAGGAGAACTTTCTCCTCTCCCCTAACTAGCGTAAAATCTCCATTTTTTTTTTTACGTGTGATTATAAGTAAAATAATTTTCACACGTTTATCTTGGTGCGAAAAGTTTCGTTTTGCAAATGTTAATAAAAATAATTATCCTTCATAAACCTATATGAGCATTTTATAGTTTAAAATATGTATTAAGATTAGGATTTCATTTTTGAAATCAAAAAGCGTTCTTTTTTAATTCGTAAAATCATTTCGAAACATTAAAAATTACTCACTCGATCGAAATATTGCTACAAAAATAAATTAACAAATAAAAAGAAAATTTTAACAATAAGCAAATTGGAATTACAACAGCTCAAATAAATCAGTGATCTATTTCATCCAACACTGACTTCAGTTCAAGACCCTAATTGCATTTTTTTACTCTGATTGCAGCAACGCAAGAAACGCGTGTGTTCGTTATAACCATTGGTCTGTTGTGAACACCCCATTAAAAGTCAGTGACGGCTTTTAAATCATTCTTGATGATGACCCGAAGTCAGTGACAGCTTTTGAATCATTCTTGATGATGACCCGAAGTCAGTGACGGCTTCAAATCATTCTTGATGATGACCCGAAGTCAGTGACGACTTTTAAATCATTCTTGATGATGACTCAAAGTCAGTGACGGCATTTAAATCATTCTTGAGGATGACTCGAAGTCAGTGACGGCTTTTAAATCGTTCTTGATGATGACCCGAAGAACAATAATGGAGCATGCGTACAATACATTATCAAAATTAAGATAGGAGGACATGTAGTGATAGTAGTTATGAAAATTAGTGATAGTAATTATGATTAATTTAAATTATGAAAATATTTTATTGAATATTAAAGGGGATTGTTTCATTAAAAAACTTAACTTTGCAGATTATTGGGAAAAAAATTAAAAACAAGTTTCCAGTTTAAAATGGAAGCATTAATTAAATGCTAATTGAAAATTTACTTGCTCAACATTAAAATATACACTTTAAGCTTTAAAGTGATATCGTTTAAAATTTCAACATTTTGCTTCACTTTTTATGGAGTGCCGTATAGCAAATCACAAAATTGTGTTTTCATCATAATAATTTAGAGGAAATAACAAAACATTTTTCAGTCTCGTTCATTTGGTTGATAACGTGGAATTATAGCTGCACTAATAGGTTATTTATTATTTTATATTTCTGCTATTATAATTACAAGTATTTTAGTAGAATGACGTCTTTGTTCAAAATTCGGTGTTGTGCTGTAACTCAAACACAGAACAGAAGCAAATAAAAGTGCCGAAATCTTTTATATATTGAAAAATACTCACCAAAATTAAACACTTCATTGAAAAAATAAAGAAAAAAAATTATAATTGAATAAATTGAGCTTCAGCATTAAGTTATAATTTGTATTTTTGAAAAATGAATCAAAATTTTTTTCTGTATATTTTGCAAAAATATTTCTTTGCATTTTGCATAAATTGGTTATATTTTTCAATGTTTTTTAAAATATAACTAAAATTTTAAATTTAAAAGTTAGTATTTATGAAAGCAGATACTATTTCATTCCAGTATGAAGAAATATTATGTGAAATTGATGATGGAAAACCACATTTGGCATTCCATTTAGACACAAACACAATTTTCACTTTTTTTTCTAGAATCACTACATTTGCGTCCCCGAGAATAATCTAAATTAGATAATCCGGAAAAAAATTAAAGAAATACAAAAATGCTTATTTTTGTTTTTTTTAGAACTAAAAATAATACTTTATTTTAAAATGACATTAGAACTAAAAATGATGAATGAATGAGTGATGAATTAAAGCTAATAGATAACAGTGCAATATTAATGAAAAACGTTTAATGAAGTTATAAATACGAGTAAGTTTGGTATTATTGTATATTCAGAGTGTATTTTCTGACAAGACATATAATTTTAAGCTACTTAAGGATTTGGCAATTTTAATCCAATAATCTTTCGTTACAGAGAATGGAGTTGAAGTTTTTCCCAGCCATTAAAAGCTTATGACTTATGAGATCTTGTGTGTTCCATTTGCAAAAGGGTTAATAGAATCTAGCATTTTCGACCCTGATAAAAAGTAATAAATTAAATATTTATTTATAGGAATTAATATTGATGTTCTAAACAATGCTTAACTGATCATTTTGGAGTTGTTCATTTTAGATAAATTTCGAATTTATGCGTGCTCTTAGCTTATCCGTTTACTTGCTTTACCAAACATAAGGAAACAAATTAAAACAAACGATTTTTTTTAAAATATGCCATATAATCCATACTGAACTTTGTCCGGATCCTTGTAAATAAAAGTCAAAGAAATATATCCAATAGAGTAGAAATTCTCAAAACGTTAATCTAGAAAGAATTGTGAAGGAAAAAAGCCTTTCGCTTAGGTAACACCTTTCCACTGATTTAAAATTTAGGAACAATAATGAATAATTATTGCCACTTTAGTTATAATTATTTAGTAAATTTTTTATCATTCATCATCATTACACAATTCTTTTTCATTCTTCCTCATTCTTGTTTAGAAAAAACAGATTTCAAGGAAATATATTTATTAGGGAAGCAATTCCCAAAACGTAGATCAAGAAAGAATCGCTATGGCGCTAGGATTTTCGCTTAGGTAGCCCGTTTCCACTGATTTAAAATTTCGGAACAACAATGAATAAATATTTTGACATTTATTATATTTATTTAGCAAACTTTTTTTTATCATTTATCATCATTACACACTTCTTTTTCATTTCTCTTCAATCTTGTTTAGAAAAAGAAAAGATTTCAAATAAATATACACATTAGGGTAGCAATCCTCATAACGTAGGTCAAGAAAGAACTGTTATGGAACTAGGATTTTCGCTTAGGTATCTTCCACGGATTAATGATTGAAATTTAGGAACAACAATGAATAAATATTGCTATTTTTATGATAATTATTTAGTAATCTTTTTTATAATTTATCATCATTACACGCGTCTTTCGCGTCTTTTTCATTCCTCCTCATTCTTGTTAAAATAAAATAAGATTTCTAAGAAATATACTCATTAAGGTAGCAATCCTCATAACGTAGGTCACGAAAGAATTGTTATGGAACTAGGATTTTCGCCTACGTAAAACCTTTCCTCTGATTTAAAATTTAGAAACACAAATAAATAAATATTGCTACTTTTATTATAATTATTTAGTAAACTTAATTTATCATTTATTATCATTAAACACTTCTTTTCATTTTTCCGAATTCTTGTTTAAAAACAGAAATTAAAGAAATATTCATACTTGGGTACTTATTCTCAAACCAGAGGTCCGAGATGGAATTTTTGGAAAGCGAAGATCTTCGCTTAGACTGATTGTTTCCACTAATTTGCGGTTTAAAAATCACAATGAATGAATATTTCTACTTTTATTGTTATTATTTAGTTTTTCAACAACTTTTATCCATTTACTCTTCGTTCTCATTTCTCGGTCGTCCTGTTAACTAATCTTTTTCATGAAAATATACCGTTTGTTAACTTGAAAACGTGTCACCGTAAATAACTTTTTTAACTCTAGCAATTTTTAAAAATTGGTGAGTAGGTTTTATTCTCTAAAATAGTTTTTATTTCAGAATGATGAATTGAAACCCAGCTTTATTTAGTTGGGGAACTTTCCTCTTCTTCAGAATTTGGTTGGCAGTACACAAGAATAAATATATTTAACTTGTTGATGCGTTAAAATCAAAAGATTGACAACACTTTTATTGAAAGGAGCTAGAAAAAAAATATATAAAAATGAAATCAACTTCTAAAGAAATCTTTACAGTTGAAGATGGGGCCAAAAAAAATCCTAACATGTTTGATAGCCGAAAGAAACTAAGTAAATATAAGAAGTAAATAAGTAAAAGAGTAAATAATTAAATGTAAGAAACCACTCTAACCTTTATCATGGGCATGTAATCAAGTTGGTTTTGATGCCGCATTTTAAATGACGTAATGTTTCATAAGATTTTGAAACCGTTTTCAATTTTTCTTAACGAAATTAATAATTTTTTCTCTTAATATGTATACTTTGGTCTTTTCATTTACAAGGATATAAATTAAGGTATATCACACGGAAGCATTTGATATGTAGTTTTCATAAGATACAAATTAATTTACTTTTGTCCATTATGCTTTCTAGTATATAAATAAAAGGAAATGTTAATACTTAATTAATTATGAACATCGCATTACAAATTTAAATTCCTGGCATAAAAGGCTTCATTTCTAAAATGTTTGTCACAATAAATTTTTCCTCCAAAAGTTAAACCCAGTATTTTATAATATGAATTACAGCATAAAAATCATTTTAAGAATTTGGAATATATTTTTGAGTTAAACAAGTTCATGTGTCTCCCCACATCCCTTACAAGCATTAAGATTTACTCACCACCACTGAGGAACTCAGATGAAGCAACTGAAAATAAAATATTTAACCATAAATTAAATCTAAATAATAACAGTAATTTGTGTGGATCAGTGGTAGAACAGAATTGCATAGCGAATTTCTGTTCCATTCCTTTTGTATTCCATGTATTCCATTTTGAGATACTTTTTTTTAATAGTTTAAATTGCAATCTAAACTCTGAATATTTTAAAATATATATTTTGAAAATTTTCTGAATGTGGTAATAAAAACGTTATTCTAATTAATATAGAGAACTTTACAAAAATTGTTTCCTTGTTATAAAATCACCAACTTGAGTCCAGTAATTTTGGGAAACCTAATTTATCTCTCTAAATTCAACAAAAATTTTATTCTAGCAAATAGTAAACCTTAATAACGAAAATAGACTGAAAAGTTCAAAAATTTATCCAAAATTTACTAATATATATTTTTTTTATTTTTTTGATTGAAGCAAAAAAAGATAAAAAAAGTTATAAATAAATCTTTTTTTTTTCATTTTTAATATGTATTCTATTATTCTTATTTACTCTTTTAATACAATAAATTCTATTGTTTAAAGTTCAACTTTCAAATCCCCACTGAGAAAATAATTAGAAATTTCGTATGGATGTGGTATTATTTTTAATTTGACTTCACTTTTAGATGCAAGACATGGGTTCACACAAATTAACCTTTCTCTGGCCTTTACAAAGTCTAATGCAAGCTTTTTTAAGGGTCCAATTCGCTGCAACACTGAAAAACAACTTAGTAAATCATTATTCCTTAGATGGATAAGTTTTCCTGCATTTCATCATTGACTTAAAATTATCTATTAACTTTTTCTCTCTCACTTGCATAGTTATGTCAGAACAAGCATTGTACACAACAATTTGCACTCACCGTCATGATTACTGGCATCACTATTGATCAACACTTATTTTGAAAAACATATCAATAAGTCTCGACCTTCAAATACAATATTCAAAATAGAAAAAGTCATGAAAGGTTTTAATTTAAAATAAAATGCATTCATTATTTAAAAAATCTTATCAATAATAATATCGGAAATGTACTCTTAAGATAAAATTTAAAGTGCGTCGTAAACAAAACAAAAAACACCGTAAACTAGCAATATTTGTAGATCAACAAATAAAAGTTATCACAGAAATAACAACTGATTAAAAGCCTAATACTTTCCCTGAGACTGACAAGAAGTTCCGAAAAAATTATCGTTCTTTTTCTATCTCTGTAAGTTGACTAACATCAGAAAACGCGAGTGTCTCAAAGTTGCGGTAATATAGCCACTTGCGACAAAATAGCCATATTTTATAATAATTATTAAGAGCATTTACAAAAATTATATATTACTCACTTTTATCAAGCATATTTGAAAGGACGTCTAAAAATGAATTGTTATTGATAAGATAAATTGTTGTTAAAATAATAAATTCATATGAAACATAACACTTATTGATCAGTGATACAACTAAACAACATCGTGAAGTTCGAATTATTTGAAGATTCTCTATCTGGGAGAAAAAAGGTTAAAATGAGAAGAATGGTAAGTTATCGAGTTTTCAATGTTCTTTTAAATCTTCTTGCTCATGGTGGAAAAATTTAATTGTTATTATTTTTAGTATCAAAATATTTTATTCCGTTAAATCTAAATTACAAAGCATTTTTTATGACCTTAGAGTATTTTTCACAAAGTTAAAAATTTTCTTCAAAAAAATTTTTATTTGTAATAATTTTTCCAGAACTATTTAAACGATATTGCTGAAGTTTATATTTGGGTTATTAATAAATCTTATGAAATCATTTGCTTACTAAAAATACAGAAGGTGAATATTCCCTACTGTTGAAAATAGTTTGTTGTCTTTAATTTAATACCAAATT
Organism: Parasteatoda tepidariorum; assembly: GCF_043381705.1. Taxonomy (NCBI): domain Eukaryota; kingdom Metazoa; phylum Arthropoda; class Arachnida; order Araneae; family Theridiidae; genus Parasteatoda; species Parasteatoda tepidariorum. Next base: position 44,931,388 of record NC_092205.1, on the reverse strand, counting down.
TTTCAGATAGTTGCAACGGATTCAAAAATTGGAATTCGTTGAAAAGAAATTTGTTGAATTGTTAAAAGTAACTAAGCCTTTTTATGTCCAAATTCACAAATTAACGGTCACAAATCTTGCTAAAAAAATTAAGAGGTTAAGGAGTCACCTACGGTAATGTGTTTATTGGCAAAAAACACATTTAAAAGGAAGTTTTGCTCTTCTTGTTATTAGGTTTCTTAAGCATTATTTATTATCGTATATCAAATTCAATTCATTGTTCTTAATTTGATGAATAGAAGTTTGCGTGATGGAAGTTTAACTGGAAACCCATGATCCAGAATTCTGTCTGCATTTGCATCGGTTTTCGTACCCTTTGCAACATGATTTATCCTCCATGCGACACTTTTCCTTTAAAAAATTCCTTAAGGCATCTTAGAGAAAGCACTGACTCCGAAGGCCTGTTGAAATTTTGCAAAAGTTTTAAATGACCATGTCCAAAGCTAAATTTGATATCACACCATTGCACTTATTATATCTCTCATTTCTATAACTCACTACAAAGACTGATTTCAAAGAAAGAAGACTTTCGCCAACAACATAAAGCTAATGAGTTTAAATTTGTACAAAGCATGCATAAGAGATTCACTTATCACCTCCCCAGAGATGGTGAGCCCTGGGTTCATCTTATTTAACTTTCTCTAGCACAGCTATTGGTATAGTGTACTATACTAGGTCAGAAATAATTACATTTTCGATTACATAATATTTTATTTTACTTTTAAACTGATGTACCACATATATTTCTTAATCTTAATGTTTATATTACTTACAGGTAAACTTTCTCTGAATTGAAATTAATCATTGTTAGCAAAATAAAGGAGAAGAAACATTAACTTACCAGCAGACAGTAGATTAGCTATAAAGTAGTCAATGCATAAATTTTATGTATTTATTCTGAAATATACAATTCATCTGCATGTTTTAATATTCAACAGTCCTATTTCATAATTTGCATATCTCATTATTTATAAGATATGTGTACATATATCTTTGTAGTTGCAGCGCACTTTGCGCTAGAACTGCACAATGGGCTATTTGTGATGGTCGGGGAAACATCCGTGAAGATGATCCGAAGGCATGCCATCACAATTTTGATCCTCGATGGAAGGGATGGCACCCTCGCTTCGGTAGCCGGACTGTTGCGGTAGAACAGTTTAACGAGGACCATTAGAGCACACTCTCAGTCCCTTTGTTGAATGATGCAAGTGGTCACCTATTCGCATACTGACCGCAGCCAGTGATGCTTGACTTCAGTGTTCTACTGGGAACCGTAACAGTCGGTGCATTAACGCCCAGTGTCATGTGTAACTTATGGAAACAATTCCAGGATCCATCGAACGAAAGCATGGGCAAGGTCGTCCAAGAGCCGCGACGACCAGAGAAGATTAGCATTTTTCCATTATAGTGATGCGTAAAAGAGGGGCTACAGCTTCTCAGTTCTCTCGTGACTTGTATGCAGACGCAAGAACCCGTGTATAAATGGTGACTGTGTCCAAACGACTTCATGAGAGAGGGTTGTTTGTAAGAAGACCAGCTGTTTACCTCCCGCTTACTTCTACGAACAGAAGAGTCCATTCAGCATGGTGCAGAGAGCGTAAGAGACTGTAGTATGGATCAATAAGTGACCATTCTCTTCTCTGATTAGTCCAAAGACTCGTTACCTACCCTCCAATGCCGTGAAATCAGCCATTATGGTGGAGCAGGTTTAATGGTCTGGGCAGATATCCATGTTGGATGGCCACACGCCTCTCCATGTCTTATGAAGAGGCTCTGTGACTGGTGTGAGGCATAGGGATGAGGTCTTGGAACCCTATGTTCAGTTTTCCCTGTGTTCTTTTTAATGCACGATAACGCAAGGCCACATAGAACTCTTTGATTGGACGAATTTCTAGAGAGTGAATATATTTTCTGGCTGGATTGGCCAGCCAGATCTCTAGACTTCAACCCTATTAAGCAAGTCTGGAATGCTCCGGGGAGGGCAATTGCAACTCACTACCCCCTTCCGAGAACAATAAAGGGAATGAAAACAGCATTGCTGTGAGACCAAGTGAGACCAATTGCCACAGTAAATGATAAACTTCCTTATTCCAAGTATGACAGTAAGCTGCAAGGCCTGTATATCTGTAAGAAGGGAACATACCCATTTTCACCCATTTTTTATTATTATTCAACCTCTGTTTCACACCTTCCGAATCCAATGAGTGTTACGCACGTTCATGCGTGTGCATTACAATTATTGAATTGTTATTTATCTCTGGCTTCTCTCTTCATGCAAACGTGCAATAACCTGACTTTTACTGCTTCTTCGGGCCATTGCGATCTACCCCCTCTTTTACATTTCCAGAGGTTTGTTGTAGTTTTTTCAAATGAGTAGTCATAGAGATAAGAAACATCGGTTAGAAATCATTAAATCCTATTTATTATGTTTTTGTTTTCAGGATCTTGCCTTTCGAAATTTTTCTTAAATGTGATGCTTCTTTTTTCAGAAAAAAAAAACAATTGAGGAAAGCAATAAAGCATGTGTAAAATATTACGAACTTCAAATTCAGATATAATTGCGATTGAGCAATTCAAAAGTATTTCTCAAAGTTCATTAACCGAGTACTTTACATTAGGTAAATATAACTTTAAAATGTATTAGAGTGGAAATTATTTCACACAATTTGAAGAATTTTTTGTTCAATCATTTACTTTATTAGCTGCATTTTGCATTCTTAAGGTAGATCTTAAGAGGACGAAAAAAATGTTTTTTTTTTTCATTGGAAATCTTAGAACGTTCTGCAATTTATACAATTAAATAAAAATAACACTTTAATTAATCTCTTGCTGAAAAACTCATTCCTGTGATCATATGATATTTTTTTTTTTGAATCGGCCCAAAAAAAGGAGTTTAAACGCTGACGCTATTAGCTAGAGTTATTTTATATGAAATAAGTATTTCATCATTGTAATAAACGAAATCACGTGATCTCATAGACTAACATGAGGGAATATTCTGATAAGGACATTAACTCATCTGGACGTCATTAAAAATTCTATGAACTTGTAGAAAATTTTATGAAATTGTTTTGATTAAGTTCATAAGCAATATTTATTCAATGAAAACGATGCATATTCCTTATTCGGGGATAAGGAGGAATATTTCTTTTTCAATAAGATTCATTATTTAATGATAATTTTAATAAGTTTGAAAATTCATCACTAGACTTATTTGATTGCTCATATATTTAAGGAGAATTATTTTCAGACTGTTATCGACGAGCGTAATACCAGAAGAATGGAATTATTGAATTATGAATAACTTTCTAAATAATTACAATTATAATTATGACTAAGTATAAATTTAAGGTATGGGCCATGTTCTAAATAACTCTAACTTAAAATATTCAGATTGATTTTTTCACTTAAATTAAGATATTTAAAAGTTTAAATACACATTTAAGACATATTTGCTGTATATCAAATTCAATGATATTTAAATTTCAATGATTCAATATCCAAACCATATTCGGAAACTATAGAATTAGAATTGTTAAAAATAGTTTATTTGTCAGAAAAACATTGAAAAAAGTTTTAATAGTATCAGCGTTTTCGTTTTTTAACGCCTCATTTCCCATTTATATAATAAAATGTTAATGTATAGCTATTATTGTTCTTTTCATGTCAAAAATAAAAAACATGTATTAATATATTAACGGCATTCATTACAAAACTCCTTATATTAACGCTTAATATTGCTTAAAACGGCGTAATTTTTATACATATTTCGTAACCTAACTAAGTTTAGTACATATGACGTGCTATTTCGAATGTAACATTAATACTTTGTTGATAATTCCTCAAAAACTTTGAATAAATGCTTTCCATACAATTTTCCGTACCTTACATGACCTGAAAAAATATAGTCCTGTAGAGATAATGTTTCAATGTGAATAATACCTTGGTATTTATGCTTCGGCAAAAAAAATAATATGCCAGTATGTACTGAGTATTTCGAAGATATTTGGTGCACATAATTGTTTTTACAAATATTGTTACTTTACCTGGTACAATATAAATTCAACAAATTTTAATTATTTATTCTGTAAATAGTTTTAGGAAAATCCATTTTGTTTTGAGTTCCAAAAAATAATTGATTCACAAAATAATATCAAATATCCCATAAACTCAATTTGAACTGAATTTATTGGATTGATTTATAAATTAAATTTTAATCGTTAAAGTCTTTTTGCTTTTAAGCAATTATGTCTCTTAAATCATAGTCAATATTAGAAATTCCTTATTAACTAGTAAGCTAAATTTATTAATTAATAAGCCCAATCTATAAACATAATAAGCTTAATTGATACGACTTTTAGGAAAAATGCAGCCCACACACTTCAGGCAGAAGTGAATTTGAAAAATCAACTTAACTTTTTAAAGAAATGCCCGGATTGTTTTCAATTTTTTTCAATGAATCTAAATCAATAAACGCTGAAATTATAATGTCAAAATTTAGAAATATTAATTCAAGTCTTATAATGATTCATATGCTTCAATTTTTTTTATATTTTAATAACTAAATCTAGTTTACATTAATTAGTTTAAATTAATTATAATTATTGGTTTAAATTAATTGCTCAATTATAATTATTAGTTGAAATTAATTGTTTAATTGTAATTATTAGTTTAAATTAATTGTTTAATTATAATTTATAAATATAATTAAATGAATGAATAAGTAATTTTGTATACTTTCGAGAAATTTCAAAAGAAATTCAAAACCCTCAACAGATAAACTTATTTTTTGAAAGAAATAAGTGCCAAGAAAGAAATAATGCTTTGAAAATTAAAAATCTAAAACAGATGTTTTTATTTAATTTTATGTTTTATATTCTGTTGTTTGCCTTTTAACTATCTGAAATTTATATTTTTAGGAAAAGTAGAGTTGAGACGCAACTGAATCTGAATTAAAAATAGAAGAGTTTGTACGAGATACCAGAAATAATTCATATAATGTAAAGTAGAAAATATAACTTATAAAATATGCATAACAATTTATTATACATAATTTAAAGCAAAAAACTTTTTCAATGCTTTCTTAAAATATTAAAGTAAATAGACGTTACCAGAAAGTAAGCAAACCGCAACACCAATTAGAAACCAGATTTGAATTTTTATAGATGACATTTTTAAATATGAATTATATTACAATCTCTCGTAAAATGCGATGAAATAAAGAAGCTACTTATATATATGCAATTCTAGATTTTTTTTCTTTTTATCCCGTGTAGAGATAATCATTTAAAGTACATCTTCACGTGTTTGATACTTAACTGATATTATATACGAAAAACATTCCTACTTCAGAAATATAAATCTCATGACATGAACCTGACTCATTAGCTTGTCCTTATCTTTGCAGACATGATTTTTCATCTTAATACTCATATAAGCATAACTAGCTGCCTCCGACGACCGGCTGGTCCGCATTTTTAAATAAAGGAAGTTCACAAAAAGTACTTCCAAATTTAAAACCAAATTTTCAAAAATCAAGAATATCTTAGCATACATTCATTATTGCACAAGTAAGAATAGATTTAATTTTTGACAGTTACATATTCGAAATTCAGATGAGTCATATATATATACAGGGTGTTTATAAAGTCCCGGACAAATTTTGATGTTCAATAACTCATAAAATAATAAAGATAGATTAAAATTAATAACATTAATGGTTAGATAGACTCAAAAAGTTTCATGACCCTTGTTAATGAACTTCCACGTGTGCCCCCTTCGTCGCAATGAGAATATCAAGTCGATAGCCAATTTCACGCCAGGTAGCTTTCTTTTTTATAGAAAAGACGGTCTCATCAGTTGTATACTTAGACATGTTGGAAAACTTCGTATTTCCACAACTAGAAGAGATTCAGCCACATGTCTTTTTGCAACAAGATGGTGCACCACCTCATCGGGTTATCATCGTTCGTAGTTCTTTGAATGATCATTTTCCAAGAAGATGGATTGGGCGAGGAGGTCTAATTCCTTGGCCACCCAGATCACCTGATATAACGCCGCTGGACTTTTTTCTTTGGGGATTTATAAAGGACAATGTTTACAGGAGGATCGTGTCGAACATTGATGACCTAAAAG